>NC_081405.1:673623676-673958676 GCF_030272615.1 Cryptomeria japonica | reverse complement strand
TCCATAGGATCAGATACTTCATTATCATAATCTTGAATGAATTTATGGATGGGAAACAACTTGTTTATAGGCAACCTTGCATGTGTTCCATAAACTAACTCAAAGGGTGATTTTCTAGTGGACTTCTTGATGGTTACCATGTTATCCAACAAAGCCATTTTTAATCTTGAGTCCCAAGCCTTCTTGTTTGTATCTATGATTATCTTAATAATCTTTAGCAGACTCTTATTGTTCGACTCAACCTGTCCATTGCCCTGAGGATGATAAGGTGTGGAGTAGGACATTTGTATGCCATATGATTCACATAACTTAACAAATTCCTCAAACCTAAAGCACATAATATTATGCATTACAAGCTTGACTAGAACACCAAATCTTATGATGATATTCTCAAGGATGAAATCCATAACAACCTTGCTAGTAGCCTTCCTTGTGAGGATTGCTTCAATCCACTTGGTAAAATAATTGGTATTTACTAAAATCCATCTATATCCTCCACTAGATGTTTGATTCACACCTTCTATAAAATCTGATGCCCTCCTAAATGGCACAAGATTAGTCTATGATCAAATAACACAAAAACACACAAAACATTAGTGTTAATCAATCTAAAACTAAACTATGAAGGCATACCAAAAGAGACACAAAAGACATGCTAATTTATCTAATAAACAAAACACAGATTATGAGGCATCTCCAACTGCCTCTTAGCATGGCTTTAGCTTCTTCTCCCTTGTTCCTCTCCTCTCCAAGTTCCAAAATAGTGTAGCTCTCAGCAGCTTTTTGCACTATGGATGCTTATGGAGGATTGAGATTTAATATTAAGCTTCAAATATGAAATGAAAAGCTAAATACTATGCTATTGATGCTAAAATGATATATTTTAACCAAAAATGATAAGATGTTAGATTGCTTATGCTAAATGCTCTCTAAAAATGTCTATAGCCTAAATGCATACAAGTTTTCAGGATCTGGATTATGAAGGAATGGGCTCTATTTATAGGAAAAATGGAGCAATGGATGGCCAGGATTGAATGGTTTAATCAAGAGTCAAGCTTGAAAGTTGGGAATCCATGTGCACAATTGACACCAATGAAATGGTGACAAATGTCAACATAGGGTTGGGTTGAAAGAAGAGGTTGGAGGCATTAAAGGCCTGAGAAGACCTCATGGTTATCTAAAGACTAAGGGTCAAGCCTAAATTAGGATTACCCACTGGATTAGGAGTTAATCCAAGGATAAACCTTTGTGCAAATGATTAAGAGATAATCATGGTCAAAGCATTAAAGGCTTGATGAGACCCTTGGGTTGGGTAGAGGTTGAGTCAAAACAAATGTTTTAACCATGTGGGAGGGTTGAATTAACCATTAATGGTTATTAGAGACTTTGGGGGATTAAGTGGTTGAAAGTTGGAAGCCTTTAATGGCTATCAAAGACTTTGAGACATTTAGTGGTTGAAGGTTGAAAGCCTTTAATGGTTATCAAAGACTTTTAGGCTTTGAGAAGTGACTTCCCTTTGCTTAGGAATGTGACAATATTTAGGGGATGGATTAGACTAATTAGGAAGGGGTTAGAAGAATCTAGAAGGGGATTAGATTTTGCAAGTGGATTTGGTGGGTGAGGGAAAATAGGATTTTATTAAAATAAAAATTCATTTATTTCAAAATGTGTGCAAGTTGCATTTGTAGGAAAATGCAAGTGGGGTGGGGATAATGATTTAAATAAATGTTTTATTTAATTTATTTAAAAGAGGAATAGGGAGATTTAATTAAATAAATAGATTTTATTTAATTAATTGATTTGTATTTGGTTTAATGAATTAATTAAAATAAATTGAATAATTTATTTAATTAATAGAAGAATGTTTGGAGATGAATTAATTAAATATTTATTTAATTAACTGATGGCTAGTGGATTTTTAATCAAATAAATACGAAATATTCATTTAATTAAAATGGACAGATTTATGTGACTACAAAATCAATCCCCCATTGACAAAATGGGGCCTTAGAAGGAACTGGTCTCAATGGAAGGGTGCCCAAAAACATTAGTTTCCCTAAGAAATGTTGGCAAGCCTCACATCTTTGAACCAACTTGTATGTGTCTACAAATAAGGTTGGCCACTATTATCCTTCCCTCAAAGTCTTATGAGGAGTGGTCTTGGCAGTATAATGACCTCCACATGCACCTTCATGCATTTGCCTCAAGATCTTATCAGCTTGGAAATTCATCTAGACAAAGCAATAAAAAAAACATCCTTGTTTTTCCAATATAAATATCGTTGCATGAAGACATATTTTTGTGACTACAATTTCAAGATTATCTTTTGATTGTCATTTAAATTATCAAGGCATTTCATAGTGTTCAGGTATGAAATTATATCTATATACCAATGAAAAGTTTGTAAATTGCATGCCTGGTTATCCATAGTATGAATCTCATTAATTTGGATTGCCTCCAAATTAATCTTTGTCATCAACTTGGCTAAACCTTGTCGTCTTACATGCCTTGTAATCTGGATGTCAATGTTGAATTCCTGGATCCTATTTATCCACCTACACCTCCTTCCTGTTGCCTCAGTCTGAACAAAAACATCTTTGATTGCGACATTAGGAACATAGGCAACTATTTGAGACCCAACAAGGTAAGGTCAGAATGTCTTAATAGCCTTGACAAGTGCATAAGCCTATTTTTCAACCAAATCATACTTTAGTTATGCGGCTTGTAATGATTTGTTAAAAAATACAATGTGTTTCTCATGACCTTGTGAGTTCTTTTGAAGCATAACAACTACAATTATATGATAAGAGGCAAAGAAAAACAATTGAAAAGGTTTGTTGAAATCGGGAGAAATTAAAATAGATGCTTCCTTAACAGCCTTTTTAATGGCTTGGAAAGCTTGAACTGTTTGATCATTACAAGACATAATGCCATTATTTTTCAACATCTTGGAGATAGGTTTGACAATTTCTACAAAATTGACAGTGAATCTCCTTACAAAGTTTATCTGCCCAAAGAAGGATTGTATCTCATTTACCTGCCCTTGGAATAAGAATCTTGTATATGACTTCCACCCTTTCAGGATCAGTCCTCACTCCTTCTTTGGACACAATATGCCCCAATAGCTTCCCTTCAATCACCCCAAAATCACACTTCTTTAGATTTAGTGAAATACCAAATTGTAAAGCTCTATCAAAGATTCTCTATAAATGGAGGGAATGATCCTCTGCCTTCCTAGACTAAGTAGTTAGAACATCTTGGTATACAACCTTAATGGAATTAATCATACCTGCAAAGGCCACATCCACAGATCTTCAGAAATTTGCTCCTATAATTTTTAATCCAAAAGGCATCCTAACATATGCATATGTGCCCCAATGTGTGGTGAATGCAGTCTTAAATTTTTTTGACTCCTTCGGTTTTACCTAATTGTACCCATAGAATCTATCCATCATGGATAATAGTTCACACCCAATTACCTTTTGTAACATTGCTTCCATATTGGGTAAGGGATAGTTATCCTTAAAAGAAGAAATGTTTAAATTTCTGAAATCAATAAAAAGCCTGATGTCCCCATTCTTCTTTCGAACTAGAACCAAAGTGGACACCCAAGTAGAATGCCTTATAGGCTCTATAATCCTCCCATCTCTAAGTTTGGTTAAGTCATCTTGCATTTTGGGGGCTAAGGTGGGGTTTATGGGCCTTTGCTTTTGCCTAAAAGGTTTGGCATCTAGCTTTAGGGGGATTTCAAGTTGGAAAAGATCCTCGCTATAAGCCTTTAGATCAACATAAGACCAAGAAAATGCATGCCTGTACTTTCTCAATCAAGTTACAAGTTTTGATTTAATGTCAGCACTTAATTTCTTTCCAATAAAGACTTTCCTTACAGAGGAATCAATACCTAAGTTGACATCTTCCAAGTCTTCATGTTTTGGTGGGACACTTTTCATAACATTCCTATTATTCCCATCAAATATCCTTTCTAGTACAACCAATACCCTAGGAATCTTGTTTGTCTTTAATTGAATAGCTTCATTTTCAAAAATAGTTTTTTTATCATTTATAACTTGTACCAATGAATCACAATGTATTTCTTGGGATTCATAATTGTCTATGCATTGTATAAAATTCAACAAGTCACTATCATCCTAGAATACCTACCAATTTGTCACATTATCTGACACTAATGACCTGGTTTTTATCTCCACTTCTGACTATAAAGCGGAAAATCGAACCCTAGGTGTTCCCCCCACTCTAAGGAGAGAGAAAGGAGGTCACTAGGGTTGACGGTTTTCACTTAGGAGAGACTTTACATTCAAAAGAAGGGTTGAAACCCACAAGATCCAATCCCACACAATGCAGGACTAGATTCTAAATGAGTTTCAAGGGTTAAGACATCAAGGATACCCTCTTTTGTAAATAATGTAGATAGAAAGATCGAACTAGGAATGTATGTAAAAGTAAGAAAGATTCGCTTGTAGACAGAGATAGGGACACGGGATGAAGCTACAGACCTGAAATTAGCAGTAAAATGTCGAGATGATGTTGTCCTACAAATTTGAGCGAAAGTTGACCGGACGATGGCGCCCGGAGTGCACACGGTCCTCAAAAAAATCCGCAAAACGAAGGGGGATCTGTTCGTCTCTGCACAAGGATTCCAGATCTTCAATTACAGCCGCGTACCTGCAACCTACACATAGAAAAGAGAGGATGATTGGGGGGTTAGGGATTAGGGGTTTGCCTTTAGGTCAAACCCCAGTTTTGGAATTAACCAAGAAATGAGAATGTTGTAAATGTAAATGTTTGTAATGTAATCAAGTACTGATACCTTGTTGTAAGACTGTTTGTATTCTTACATGCGAAGGTGTAATGATGTTGTATGTTGTATGTTGTATGTTGTAAGTGATTTCCTTTTCAATGGTTGAATCCTTGTCTTGAATGCAACATCTAGCCTTGAATGGAGACTTAGAATACTCAATTGAAGGAATGCTTGAATGCTTGAATGTTTGAATGTTTAAATATCACTTCCGCGTCTTGCTCTTGCTTACTTCCTCTCTTCCTCCCTTTCTAGGAGAGGAAAAGTAGTTTATATACTTGTCAACTAGGGTTAGGAGACTGATTTTTCCGACCTTAGGCCGACCTAGGAACATTATTTTCCAAATTGCAAACTTGAAGACCCGATGCCCAAAAAGAGACCGGGCCCAAAATAGGGCCAGGGACCAGGGCGTTGGGCGCCATGGTCCCACCTCCCGGGACAACAGGGTGCAAGGAGGATCAGGCCAAGGTGCAGAAATATGCAGTTTTTGATGTCACAACCAAGTTTCGGGGTCTCCATTCAGGCTCAACATTGCGTCGCCATTGTGAAGACCCAAATGCAGTCAAAATTGCAAGTGTCACAATTTTAGGACACTACATTTAGCCCCCACTTTAGCGGGAGTATAAGCGTACGCCCATACTTCCAGTAAAGTATAAGGAAACAACATTGAAAAACTTTCACCACGTCAAGGAGGCAAGATACACCAAGCCCCCATTGGACTAAGGATCTTACAATTTTGATTGACAAAGTAAAAGGGCAGATCACGAGGGAGAACCATGACTGTCAGTAGTAAGGTTCCCTCACTATGAGTCATGCAAGAAAAATACCAAAAATTTTCAAGGCAAAGCTAAGTTTGCCAAGAGATTTTCAAGTATCTTGAAGAGATATGAACGGGGTGTATGTATGCCCCCCTACATTAAAGTGATCGCACACGCCTCATCAGGGGTGATTGCTTTAAGGTAGTGATACATATAAGAAATGAGAAGGGAAAGGAGCACGTTATCACAAGGCTTTAGCCCCCAAGTGTGAGATAAGCCCAAGGATAATAGACACAAAACACAAAGCACAAGGTGACTTCGCTTTCCTCGGGGTCAGTATGCTATATGATAATTCATGTATATCATATGTATGTATGCATAATTGTTCTTCATTCCCCAATCAAGGAAGGTCACCTAGAAGAAGGGAACACATGTGTCTTTTGAGTCAACATGAGAGAGACCAAAAGAGATCTCAATGCTTTGCATCGTCCTCAAGTAGACAACACTAAGGACAACAAATAGAAGAATGAGAATAACACATAGAAGAAGTAACAAAAGAGATCAAGAGAGGAGGAGAGAGTCTGCTATGGTAATGAAACTAGTCTAGCACGTCATCCACCCCCCGATCTTGTTGATCAATATTTCAGGAAGGCAGGAAACACACTAGAGGAGGAACATCCAACACAGCAGATGGAGCTATCACAAGATCCAAACAAGGGCTATGTTCATGTTCCATGCCACGTTGTTCTTGTCTAGGAGCTAGGATAAGTGCTTTAGAAAATTCGTTAGATAAATGGTTATCAACATCAACATATTCATATTCACTATCAGAAGAAAGAGGAGTAACATTTCATCATGAATAACATTTTCATCTATATCATCATCAAGATTTATTAAAATAGGATCTTTAACTCGCACAGGATCAAGACCATCATGCATCTTATGTTTAGGAGATTTTGGATCAATTTTCGGCTGAGGAGAAAATGGAATAATACTAGCTGAAGGTGTTTTTGGGGATTGCAAAGTTTGAGAAGCAGTTGCCTGAGCTCTAAGATGATGCTTTCATCGGCGTTCACGTGCAGAACGATTTCGTCTAGTCTTAGCAGGAAGTTGAGAAGATTGAGGAGGAGGAATGTTCTCATCCTTATCACTTGGGTGTTTAGGTTGTGGTCTCTTAGGTTGAATAATAGGAGAAGAGGAAGGTCTCTTCTCTCTATAATAGGAAGGAGGAGGAACTGCTCCATATAAAGGAGGAATATTTCGTTTAGGAAGGAGACCAAGTCCATCATGACGAGGAGGTAGAGGTCTAACTTTAGAAATTTTATTAGATATAGACATAGTCACATTCATAGGGATGGGTTGGGAATCTTCTTGAGGAAAGACGTTAGTTTTATCTTTCAAAGGAAGAACTTCCTTCTCAAGAACGATAGGAATATCAAGTTTGGGTGTTCTAGGTTCACTTAGAGATAGGATCATATCTTTTTTCCACTTTTGATAAGATTTGAAAAGATGATCACTCCGCGGTGGAAGAGATTGGAATTGTTTAGGCCAAAAATAATCAATAGTAACGCTAGAAGTTCTTTCAGCTGGTTTAAAGAGACTAGGATTGATAGTAACAACTTCACCATTATGGGGAAATTTCAAACACTTGTGAATAGGAGAAGCAATAGCTTTCATGGAAGATAGCCAAGGATAGCCTAACTTCACACGAAATTGTTCGGATGATGGAATAATAGCAAAGTCCACATCAAGGGGTATGTTATGAACCTCAATAGGTAATGTAATAGAACCAATTGCAGGAGAAGAAAATGCATCAAACAATTTCACAACCACATTTGTTTTGTCATAGATCACTTGATTCAATTGCAAAGTAAAAAGAAATTCTTCAGTAATGACATTAACCATACAAGAAGGATCAATAAGCACTCCACGGCAAGGTGTATTCTTGACTTTTGCAACTATATATAAAGGACCATCAGGTGCCCTGATAGTTTCACTGGAATCAAA
Organism: Cryptomeria japonica; assembly: GCF_030272615.1. NCBI lineage: Eukaryota > Viridiplantae > Streptophyta > Pinopsida > Cupressales > Cupressaceae > Cryptomeria > Cryptomeria japonica. The sequence goes on along the minus strand of NC_081405.1, from coordinate 673,951,095 downwards.
TGTGATGGAAGGTTCTTTAGGGATTTTCTGCTGCTCTACAAAGTTAATCACATTCGGAGTCATAGACACAAGACTATCAGGTGAGAAAGAGTAATCATTAGTCTCAATCATATTAGAGGTATGAGAAGGTAATGGATCAATAAAAATCTTAATATTTTGGTTAGGAGGAGCTACAGATGTGTTGCCTTTATCATTCACACTAGAAACAGAGATAGTATTATTATCAATCAAATCTTGAATTTTACCTTTCAAAGCAAAACATTTTTCAGTATCATGCCCAGGTTGATGATGAAATTGACAAAAAGATTTGTTATCAAAATAGGGTGAATTAATCTTTGTAGGGTCTATTTGCTTTATAGGAGGGAGGGTAAGCACATTTTGTTCCAAGAACTTATTCATAATACTATGCAATGATTCATTCAAAGGAGTAAACTTTCTTTCTTTCTTGAAAACCTTAGAAATAGGAGGCACACCTGATGCTGCATTCACATTGTTGTTGATGATGTTTTCATTGAACTTAATGACCTCTCTGTTCGGTTTAAACTTCCCAAATGGTTGTTGACTACTATCACCCTTATCACTCAGAGCCATAGGATTTGCTTGTTCCATTTGACTCACAGTCAGTTGATAATTGTGAAGAGTTGCGCACAACTGTTGGAAAGAAGTAAACTCAAAAAATAGAAGTTTTTCTCTAATATCTTTTTGTAAATTAGAAATAAAGATTCTTTGAATATCATTGTCAGGTACTGGAAAAGAAATTTGAGCACACAAATGCTTATATCTACCAATGAAATCAGTCACTTTTTCTTTAACACCTTGTTTACAATGCATTAAATCAATCAAAGTAACTTTAGGACCTATATTGTTTTGAAATTGTTGAATAAAAGCATTTGCAAGTTTTTGGAAAGAAGTAATAGAATAGGAAGGCAACGAGAAATACCATTGTAGAGCCTTATCTCTTAATGTTCTAGTAAACAGTTTTTCAAGCAACCTTTGGTCATGAGCAAAATCGGCACATATTGTTTGAAAGGTCTTAACATGTGTTAGAGGATCACCCTTACCATTATAAAGCTCCAATTGCGGGACTTCAACATGTTTAGGGGGGATAGCTCGAACAATGTCAAGAGAAAGTGGGCTCGCAACATCAAATGTGGGAACACTAAACTTAGATTGATTCATAGAGGCAATTTTTTGCTGTAAAGAAGAGACAGTTTGTGCAAGATTGTTAATGGTCGCTTCAGTCGAAGAGTTCATATTGGACGTGTTAGATTGTGATGGAGGTATTATGTTATTGAAAGAAGGTATTGATTGAGAGTAAGGTGGTGGGACACTATGATATTTAGTCATAGGAGATGATTGGAAAGGAGGAACACTACAAGGAGGAATGGAAGGGTTAAATGAATTGCCCCCTTGCGTCATGTTCATTTGTGGAGATGTAATAGGAAGACTCATTGAAGGAATGAATGAGGAAGTCGGATTGAATGAAGGGAGAGGGTTGATTGAAGAAGAAGGATTGCCCCCATGACTGGTGATCATAGGTGGAATGTTTTGTATTGAATTAGTCATTATGTTTGATGTAAAAGTAGGTATACTAGCAATAGAAGTTGTCAACGGGGTAGAATGATTGACTTGAGTAGGAGGTTGTGTATAACCTAAAGCTTCGGCACAACTCTTCATAGGCATCACATTCAAATCCACAATGTGTGCAATACTACGCAAAATATCAATTCCATTCTTATCACTTTGAACCATACGTTTTAGACCCTTAATCAATGAAAGAGCTTCACTATTGGGGTATTCTTGAGACATCCATTGTTGAAAATCATCAAATTGGTTACCCAATTTCGAAAGTTGTTCTATAGAAACCTCATGGAGAGCTTCTTCATCATTAAGAGGATTAGAGGAATTACCCATGTCCTTGTTAAAAAGGCCATTCAAATTAGGTTCCATCTCCTCGGTAATTAAACCTTGGAAAGACTTAATTCTAAGGCTTCGTCTAACGGGAATAGTGTAAGTAGGGCTTATTGTTGTAAAACTCATGCACTAAAGAGAGAGAGAAGATTTTGAATTTAGAGGTAGCAAATTTCAATAAAATCAACCAATCTCCTAAATTTAAGTTGTTAAATGCAATCATAACAATCTCCCGAAGTTTCAGAAAAAATATCAGGGACCGTGGTGAACGGAGTGCACACGGTCCTCACAACTTTTTTCAAAATTTTCAGAGATGAAAGTTATGATGATTTTAAAGCTAATCTGAAAAAATTGAGTGATTTTACGATCTGTAGATAAGCCAAATTAAAGTTGCAATCTCAAAATTGAACCCTACCAAGATTGTTGAAAAATGCAAAATTTGAATTTTGAAAAGGAGAGGGAAACTGAAATTTTGAATTTTAAGATTTTAGAGGGAATACTAAAAGCAATGCAAGCTTTGAAATTTAAAAGTTGACTCAATTTCATGCAAAATTCAATTTTGAAAGTGGAAATCAAAGTTGCTGCAATTAAACACTTAATTTTAAAAGTCACAAACTGCAAGAATTTGAATAAAGCACTGAATCTTCGAATGAATGCCAACACACTTTTCAGATTTAGGACAGTAAGAAACACAATTTTAACACAAATTTCAATTTCAACAATTTTTGAATGATTATAAGCCTTTATCCAAGCAATCACTAAACCAACTTTGACTTTAATTTTGAAAGTGTTAGAATTGATGAAATTAGCCAAGATTCTGGATTTTAGCAGAAAAATACAGTAAGATCTAGCTCCCGAAATTTCAGAAAAAATGTTGAGGACAATGGCGCTCGGGGTGCACACAGTCCTCGCAACTTTTTTCAAAATTTTCAGGGATGAGAGATATTGTGATTTTTTTGCGGAATCCAAAGTTACAGCTGATTTGGAGGTGTTTTGATCAGTGAAATCATTGGTTAAAGGTTGAATCAAGAGGGTTCTAAAAATTAGGGTTTTGACACTTAACCACTTAATTTTCAGAATTAGAGCACAAATATGAATTGACAATTTGCAATAGAAGGGTAGATCTGAAACAAGCATTAACAATTAAACATTTCACAAGCTCAAAAGGAAAATTTAGGGTTTTTATGCAATTAACCTCTAAAATTTGCAAAAGATCAAACATGGAGATGTAATTAAAGAAGCAAAAAAAAATTTCAGATCTAACCATGAATAATCAGAATTAGGATGTTCACGTCAGGTTCACCAAAATGTAAAGTGGAAAATCGAACCCTAGGTGTTCCCCCCACTCCAAGGAGAGAGAAAGGAGGTCACTAGAGTTGACGGTTTTCACTTAGGAGAGACTTTACATTCAAAAGAGGGGTTAAAACCCACAAGATCCAATCCCACACAATGCAGGACTGGATTCTAAATGAGTTTCAAGGGTTAAGACATCAAGGATACCCTCTTTTGTAAAGAATGTAGATAGAAAGATCGAACTAGGAATGTATGTAAAAGTAAGAAAGATTCGCTTGTAGACAGAGATAGGGACACGAGATGAAGCTACGGACCTGAAATTAGCAGTAAAATGTCAAGACGATGTTGTCCTGCAAATTTGAGTGAAAGTTGATGGGATGATGGCGCCCGGAGTGCACACGGTCCTCCGAAAAATCCGTAAAACGAAGGGGGATCTGTTCGTCTCTGCACAAGGATTCCAGATCTTCAATTACAGCCACGTACCTTCAACCTACACACAGAAAAGAGAGGACGATTGGGGGGTTAGGGATTAGGGGTTTGCCTTTAGGTCAAACCCCAGTTTTGGAATTAACCAAGAAATGAGAATGCTATAAATGTAAATGTTTGTAATGTAATCAAGTACTGATACCTTGTTGTAAGAATGTTTGTATTCTTACATGCGAAGGTGTAATGATGTTGTATGTTGTATGTTGTATGTTGTATGTTGTAAGTGATTTCCTCTTCAATGGTTGAATCCTTGTCTTGAATGCAACATCTAGCCTTGAATGGAGACTTAGAATACTCAATTGAAGGAATGCTTGAATGCTTGAATGTTTGAATGTTTGAATATCACTTCCGCGTCTTGCTCTTGCTTACTTCCTCTCTTCCTCCCTTTCTAGGAGAGGAAAAGTAGTTTATATACTTGTCAATTAGGGTTAGGAGACTGATTTTTCCGACCTTAGGCTGACCCAGGAACATTATTTTCCAAATTGCAAACTTGAAGACCCGATGCCCAACAAGAGACCGGGCCCAAAATAGGGCCAGGGACCAGGGTGCTAGGTGCCATGATCCTGAAGGACCAGGGCGCTGGGTGCCATGATCCTGAAGGACCAGGGCGCTGGGCGCCATGGTCCCAACTCCCGGGACAACAGGGTGCAAGGAGGATCAGACCAAGGTGTAGAAATATGCAGTTTTTGATGTCGCGAGCAGGTTTCAAGGTCTCCATTCAGGCTCAACATTGCGCCGCCATCGTGAAGATCCAAATGCAGTCGAAATTGCAAGTGTCACAATTTTAGGATGCTACACTGACACACCTGCAAGGGTTATATCAAATTGTTTCATGGAAACATTAGCAAGAAATTTTTCCATTATATTCCTATTCCATTCAACCCACTCAATAGAAAATGCATCAAAAGATTCAAGGATGTCCCAAACAACATTCCTATATTGTTTCAGCCTTTTATTTTTTGACAAATACTTTGACCTCACTTGAGATACAATAATCTCTTAATCTCCAACTGCTTGTAGTGCCTTTAACCCATGCTTTTGAGCAACATTTAGCCCTAAAAGAAAAGCTTCATATTCTACAATGTTATTGGTACACTTGAAACTTACCAAGAAGGAATATTTTAAAGTTTTGTTGCTTGGGGAAATGAATAAAATCCCAACATTTGATCCTTCTTTGGAGAACACTCCATCAAAATACATTATCCGCAAGCCTTGTTGATTAGACTGTAGCTCAAAGTCAATTGCTTCTATATTCTTCATCAAAACTCATGATTCTTAAATTTTAAAATTATCAATATCTATATCATAAAAACATAGAAATTCATTTGGGGATACACCTTAAATGACAATTGGGGACCTTGGTTCCCTATAATTTCCATTCATAGGAATTATGGAAAAGGATAATTCCAACTGCATGTGACCCCCCATAGTTGTACCCCATTATCTTGAAAGAAACATACCATACAGGGGTGGGATATCAACTACAATCACATCCATTTTGTAGGGTACCTTAGGGTGTGCAACAAATCTTAACTCTAGGTCCTTGATTACCCAAAAAAATTAGGATTTTCCTATTTTCCATTGCGTAGCAATTCCCATAAGTAGTGTCCACCCATAATCCTAGTTGCTTCATTATACCTAATGGCATAACATTAATTATTGCCCTTGAATCCAGCATACAATTCTTCACTATCTTTCTTATTGATGAGTAAAGTTATACTTCTCCTTAAGATCTAGGAGACATTGCAGGTGTATGGAGTGCACAATGCACACTCATAATTTCATCCTTCTTTTTTTCTCATCATATGGGTTATGCTTTCTTCTCAAAGCCTTTTTGATCTCTTTCTTCTTCTCAGTTGCAATTCTTGACATGGATTTGCTCAAGGGAGTGGCATCAATCTTCTTTTTTTGTTTGACAAGTTTTTTTCTACAATATCTTTCAATTTGACCAAAATTGTTGCAATTGTGGCATATTATGTTCTCATTAAACAAAGGAGTGGAAGGATTTCTACTAAAATTATTTACTATCCTTCTACACTCAGTACTTCTATGCCCAAATTTATTGCATCTATAGCATATGGTCTCAGCTAGAGGAACAAAATATTTCCTTGACAATCCATAGACACTTCCATTTTTGTTCCATGCATACTCATATTTTGTATGATTACTACATTCTCTATCTTGGTGATCAAAATTATTACATTTGTGCTTTATGGCTCTAGAGAATACAAATTGACTTTCGTTGGACCCTCTTCTACAATCAATTTCTTTATTCCCATAACCTTTACATGAATGACAATAACCAAAGAATTTAGGTACATATCGATTGTTGAATTGATGGTTATTACACATTGGCCTTCTTTCAATAGGAGGTCTTCTTCTTGTATCCTTGACTCTTGTGAAGCCATCATCTTTGTGCTTGGTCTTCTCTTTTGAGGCAACATCATCTTCTTCTAGAGTGGCAATAACTTCCTTTTTATCTTCAGTCTTAGAAGCAACATCATGATGATTTAAATATATTTTCTTCTTGGAAAATTCTTTTGCCTTGGAGCTCTCTCCATGTTTATATCCTAGGACTTGATAGTCTTTATTTTTCTTATACCTATAAAGCATGTGATTTAATGCATTGGTGTTGTTTTCACATTTCACTCAGATTAAGATTATCTTTTCACTTCTCAAGCTCTCTCTTAATAGTTACTACCTCAAGTTCTAGATTTTGACATTCCTCTTCTTTTGACTCCAACTCTAACTTTATTTCTTCACCCATCCTTTTGGCTTCTTCCAATTTATTTCTCAAAGTAGTGATGTTTTGATTAAATTCTTCAAGGCTTTTGATCAACTTATTATGTTCCTTTATGGAAAACTTATTGTGTTTGTCATGTTCTTTCCTTAATCTATCTAATTATTCAAGAGCACATATTAGTTCTCCTTCAAGGTCAACTTCAGCATCAACATCCTCTTCCTCATCATTGCCAACTAAGTTTTGGTTTCTAGATTAAGCTTCACTATCACTCCTTGATTTTTTCTCCTTATTTAGGACTTCTTGAGCCATGAATAGATTGGTTTCTTTTTCATCTTCACTGTAGCTACCATATGATCCACTTTCGTCATCTTTATATTTACTATATCCTTTCTTCATCTCCCTTATAAAATTTGTTTCAGCAAAACTAGGCTCTTCTCCATAGTTTTTTCTCAATTTATCCCATGTATCCTTTGCAGACTTATAGTACATGACTTTAAGAGACTTTGTATCAGACAACCCACTAAGAATAGAATTATTGGCTTCAACATTGCACTCATATTCCCTTTTAGCATCGGGATCACTAGGGGGAATAGGAGGAATAGTATAATCATTTTTGATAGCCACCCAAACATCATAACCTAAGGAGGACAAATAGGTTTCCATTCTTATTCTCCAGAAGGCATAGCTAATGTCATCAAACATTGGTACACTAACGAATAAGGATTCATTTCTAGCCATTGTGTTCAAAAACCAAAATCTGCCCTAGCTGGAGAAAGCTTATCTATCAAACAACCTAAGGCTCTGATACCAATTGAAGGAACACAAATAGACCATTGAGGGGGGGTGAATTAGTGGTAATTAAAAGATTTAACTTTCTAATCAATCAAACATTGATAACTAAAATGTAGAGATATCAAAACACAAGGAAATCATACAAACATATAAAACCAGGTATACGAGGAAAACCCAGAATAGAGAAAAACCTCGGTGATAAATAGTGCTAGATTCTACTGCTCTAATCCAGCCTCACAATATAAACACTTTGGTTGAAGCTTTTATGGGCACCAACCCAAAGGGGTACCAACCCATGAAGTTTATGGGAAAGGAGAACCAACCCCTAAATTTTATGGGCACTAACCTAAAAGAGCACCAACCCTTGATCTGAGCACCAACTTAGATTCTATATAATGAATAATTATTTCTATTATAGTTTGAGTACCTTGTTACAAATGATATTTTGTCTCTATATTTTTACACTTCTAATCTCTTCCTCTATTTCTCTCTCTTTGTTCATTTTCTTCTTCTCTCTTTGTTTTGAACTTCTCTATGTGTGCTCTCCTCACTTTTTATGTGCACACACACACTTGCTGATATGCACCTTCTCTCATATGTGTGTCTAAAGCTTTGTGCAAACTCTTCTCTATTCTCTCTATTCTTCTCTTTGCATCAAACACTCTCTTCAATAGTTTAATGACCAATTCGTATTTTTTAGTCTCTACTTCTGGCACCAACAACTTCCCGCCATGCATCAATTAATTTTACTTCTTGGGATACACAAAGATTTGATCTTCTACACCTTCCCTATAGTCAGATAAGTCTTTTGTTTTGCATCTTTGCATTTAGATTCAATCCAACCACTATTTTTAGTAGCTTCACCTGTTCATGTTTATGATATTCTATTGATTGAAGATTTCAAATCTTCTCAAGCCACTAACACATCGAATTCTATCTATGTATTGCATTCTAGTAGTCGTCAACATTAAATGCATTCATTTCATTCTCCTTTGGTAGTTTTAAATCTTCTTGATCATATTTGATCCAATTCCTAACTGCCATTTTATATTCTCCTACAACTGGACTCAATCGTCATTAATTCACTTTAGATTAGTTGGTCGAACTGGCAAAAAGAATTCTCACTGACAAATAGCATTAGCATCGTACTAGCCACGTCTGCAAGTTATTCTTAGTCAATGGATCAACCTTGGTCAATAGTCCAATCTGACTATCGTGGATGTTCCAACACTTCTCCCTGGACACGTGGCATTAGGTCACAACATCACACCCTGCAATCCGCTTACATCATCAAACTCTATGAGGCTACACTTTACTCATTTCTTCAGGCTTCATGGGTCCCAACATGACACACGTCTTCTGGTTGCATCATCGCAAACTAACATTTTCCTACCTCATCAAACCTTGTGAGGTTGCACTTCACTCATTTCATCTAACTCCGTGGACCTCAACATGACACATGAAAAATGGTCACAAAATCACAACCCAGACATGATGATGTCACCTCTCTAGGTGATGGTGTAATTTGAGTGACATGTGGTAGTATCTCGCCACTTCCTAATTTGAGTGACATGTGGTAGTATCTCACCACTTTGTAGGCTAACATTCCATAGTTATCTCCAAGCCGCGAGGATGCGACAAAGTAGATACTATGAGTATTTATGGTTAGATCGCAAGCTCATAGGACATATTGGTGGTTAACCCTAACTATTGTTATCATGCACCTGATGTCTTATGTGATGGTTTATGGTTTGATTGCAACATTGCAACCTATCCTAGTAGTCTATCTTGATAATTGTGAACTTGTGCCCAATTGTCCATGTCAACACTTTTCCTGCATCGGGTCATCCATGTCATCAAATACATCACCTTGTCTGCTCAGACACCTCGATGCACACACCAAGTTGGGTAGCAAAAGCATGTGAGCTATTTTTCACTTAACTTTTGCATGTCGGTCTATGAAAAACCTAAAACCACCCTCACACTGTCAATGTGGGATAAAAGGCTAAACCCATTTTGTTTTGTCAAGCATCTTCCTCAAGATTAATGGTCCATATTACCGCGTGATTATTAGCTAGAGTTGCTCACTCATCCTAACTCCACAACCTCACTCGCACACATGGCACATGGACCCCGCTAGAATCTAACTGAACTTGCATGGACCAATGAACACCTTGCACATTTGAGGCTCTGTGATAGGTCGAATATTCTGTGACACTTCATCATTCGAACCTGCTTGTTTGGACTTGTCATCATCATGAGCATCATCTTTGTCCTGCCAACCCAATTGCCTTCGTCCTCTTTTCTATGATTCTTCTCTATTCGAATGCAAACTCTAAGCAATGGAAAATCTATTAAATGTCTTCTCTTCTTAATACAACCTGCAAGATTTGTCCAATCTGCTCAAACCCTTCTCTTAGCTCAATGCCTTTTCATCTTTGTGACAATCATATCTGCACCAAGTTGACATCAATGACAATCCAATGCCAACAACCATGAGGTTTCCTTTGCATAATGAACATTTAAATTCTTCAAAGGGTCAAGAGTCTCCCTATTTTTTTTATTCTCTTGAGTTATTTGGTAGAGGTCTACCATCTTTCCAAGTAGTGTTGTAAGGCATACTATGCAGTGTAGGCCTTTGGTAGTTATAATGATTTGTCCTCTCATGGGCAGTCTCTTCATTTTTTCAATCTTATGATCCAGATCCCTCAATTGTCAAGTTTGTCATCATCCTTTTGATGTCTCCCTTGAGAATTCTTAGGGTTTTGAAAAATATTAACCCCTTCCCTCTTACCTACTATACCAGAATTTTTCCTATTGTTTTCAATGTTTATGGCTACTTAGAAAGATTCTCTTAGATCAGGAAGATTCCTATTTCTTAACGCATGCCCGGTCTTGGGGCCATATGCACTAATATACAAATTTTGACATATACGATCAAAAGGCTTTAGGTGAGGTGGGATCCTATTGAAAATCTTGAAAAACATTGCATTAAAGCATGTCACTGGTTCATTGCTCCCCTTTTAGATGATTGTAAACTCATGTAAAGAAAATGTAGGGTCGGAATGATCTCCATATTTTTCCTTGAACATAAACTTTAACCCAAGAATCAATGGAGGTGTCAAGTAAAATTCTATACCAATCCCTAGCATCATCTATTGGAATCAAGGAACACTAAGAGGGGGGGTGAATCAATGTTCTACAAATAAATAAATTTTCAAACTTATTCTCAGACCACCGGAAGCAAATGCAAGAAAGTAAAATGCAAAAACACAAGATAATCAACCACAAAATCATAACACCGGGAATTTTACGTGGAAACCCAGAAAGGGAAAAACCATGGTGGGATTGGAACCCACAATATTCATATACTGTGATCAGGAGTACATAAATATTACAAAAGGGGAATGCACTTGCATTTAGGCACACTGCCTAGAACCAAATGTTCAATTACAATATGGAAGTCTCGATGACTTACAAATCATTTACAATGATAGCTACAATGATTGAAATCCAAAATAGCATCAAACAATGCTTGGATGAGTTCCGGTTAAGTGCAATAAGTCTAATTGTAACACCTCTGCAACTCTATCATGTTATGCTTCTCATTCAGCTACCAGATCAAGAATGTGCACGTGAAACTAAGCCAAATAGGTTTCTCGATCACTACTCACTCATATCATACCTCAAAAAGATCTTCTACATCGGTCATATATATCCCCAATCACAAAATGAAACATTTAAATTAATTAGTCATAATATGTAATGTAATGTATAACCAAGTGTTGGCTTAGACCGGATCTCCAAAATATATGTGGATCAGCCAAATGATGTCAAAATGATTTCTACATGTCAGCCCTATCATCCCATGCATGAATCTATCTACCGAAATCACCGCAAATATTCGAGACCAAAAGTGCTCTACTATCCTGAAATATCGGTGACAGATTACCAGACCATGCCCTCTACCAATTACAAAAACCCATAACTACTAAATAGGATTTCCATGAAGAGTTTCCATCAATGACAACCCTAATCCATTATGCATGCATTAGAATCCACCAAATGAGTGTCAATTTCTAACAATCTCCCCCTTTGGCATTGATGGCAACACTAGTGAAAAATGACTAAGTGTTGAGTCAACATGTACACCGAATCAAAATTTCTAATGCTCCTCCTTAGACCAAAAATTCAAAACTTGTCTCATTCTCTATACATTTTTCACTCTACTCTCTCCCTTTGACAGCAATACCAAAGTTGGGATGTTGTTCAAAAACTTATATACAGGGGTATATACCAGATATTTTATACATACTTGAAGATATCTGCAAAAAATCTTCAAAAATCCTAAGTGGGTATCCCACCCATTCTTCAAGTTTTCCAAAACTGTAATGAAAGCACTGAAAACATGAGCATATATCTCCACATCTTTCAATTCAGTCAAAACAGGTTGTGCCATTGACTTCATGCAGTCTACTTTGTTGCTCAGCATGGTGTCCATCCAAGAGGCAATAAGGTTTCAGAGTTCACCAACCCACCTCGTATCCTGTCCTTTTTTAAATTTAGGCTCAAGATTTAATCAATTAGAGCCATCACCTAACCTTCTACACTGCTAGTAAGGGATGCATTGGAATCAAGCGACTGAGATATACTATCAAGCTTGCCCTAGCAAACACCAATCTACTTGTCTATATCTGATTTGAATTTGGGCAATATGAGGCATGACTTTTATATCTTTCCTCCTTCACTCAATTCCTTGGAGATAGTCTATCATTCCTTTGTTCAATCTAACCCTATCATCTTCAATCATCTTCAATCATCTTCTGGAAAGTCTACATATGCACCTCCTTGAATTTGTCCAATACTCGCTTGGTGGTTGCCTTTTCCAATGATTCAAAATTAGTACTGATATTGTTGATCAACTGTAACAACATGTTGGAGGGGTTATAATTTGGATCCAATTTTAGTTCTAGTGCCACCTTATGAAAAAAACCTACTATCATCTCAATCAACTTTTTGTCCTCGGTCTCTGATTTAACCAAGTCCTGACTAGCTTGAGCCTGAACTGTTGTAGCAACCATCAGCCTTTCAACTGAAGACATTTGTCCAATGTCAAAAGGTCTATCAAAAGGATATTTGCAGGAAGATCCTTTTCCTTTGTCCTTCAGTGTGTCAATTTCCCTGATTACCAGGACATCATTGGATTTCTTCTTTCCCTTATCAACCTCTTTGTCCTTATCCTATACCTTGTCCTTCTATGCCTCTTCTTTTCCTGCATGTTTTTCCAGTTCCTGCTCAGTATGAACTTCTTTATCCTTTTCTTTTTCTTCAACCTGTGCACTAGTGTCACCACTTGGTGCAGTATCGTCTTTTGGTGTCTCTTTGGCTTCTTCAACTTTCATTTGCACCATCTTCAGGTTATCCTTGTCAACTGGAGGATTTTGACTGTCTTCTACATCAAGGGTTGTATTGGCCTGATCTTCCATATGAGAAGTATCTTCCTTCTGAGATTCATCATCATACTTAGGGTTGATTGTAACCCAATTGTTCTTTAGAAACTTTTCCATATCTCTTTAGTTTCTTTTCTTACTTCCTCAACCCTACCAACCATAAGCTTGTTTACTCTATTTTTGTTTCAGAATTCCTTCTTGTTGGCTAGCTCCATGAGTCTATCAACTTCTTCTTGTGGGATACAAGCACTGATATTAATCAATTCACGTTCTTTCATTTCCTTATCTAATCGGCTTGCAGTTAACCTTCTAGCATCAAGAATGTTATATAAATCTTTTGGAATACTACATTCTAACTCAATTAATGATTTTCTAAAGTTATGCAAATGCAACACAACAGATTCCTCAATTTCCCTCTAATCATTCTCATAAATATTTTCATAGGATGAACTAATACTCTTGGCATTACCATCATTAACTATTTTATCAATCAATTCTTTTATAGTCAATGGGGGAATAAAGGTATATTTTCCTTCCACCTTGTCGGATTCAAGATCTTCATCAAGCTCTATCCTTATCTTCCTTCCTCTTTTAGGCCTACCAGTTAGTGAAGGTTTTGATTTTGTCTTTTTTGCTTGGTTGAGCACCACCAAACTGCAGTTTCCTAATTACTCTTACAAATTCTCCTTTCTTCTTTGCTTTCTTGGCTTCCTCAGCTGACTCAGTCTCGGATGCAATAGGAGATACAACGGCATAAATTATTTTTGGCTTCTACTTCTCCTTGAGTACTCTTTTGTCAGATGAGCTTTGAGTTGTTGATTGAGAAGATGGGTTCACTAGAGTAGGAGAAGACTTAGTCTCCTTAGGCTTTGCTTTGGAGGGAACCAGTTCAGTCTTTGATTCCATCTTTGCTTCCATTTGTTCCTTCTTCTCCTTATCTTTCTTGATAGCTTCTTTGGTAAAGCCCATCTGTTCAGCCATAGCCTCAACCATTTTTGTTACCTTTCTTTTCCTTTCGGGCTAAGTGAACTTCTTGTGCAATTCTTTATCTTTTTCCTTGAATGTGCCAAATTTTGGTTCTTGATTGTCAACTGGTTTGCTCAAAAGATGTTGAGTATAGCTTTCAAGAGTTTGAGAATCAACCTCATAGCCCATTGGCATTATCCATACTTTCCTTGGCTCTACTGCCTCTAGATGGCACTGGTCCTTGTTGACCATGAAACAGATAGTGTTTGCATATTTGTCCACTACATCTTTAGGGATCCTTTCCCTATTCTCCATTCTTCCTTGGAAGGTTTTGAAGAAACTCCATAGGGAAGCTATCTAATTCTCTCTACTTCCCAATATTTGAATACCTTATTTGATCTGAGTAGCTACCGGTAAGTCATATTCCCATTAGACCTTGCATATCCTGGTGATTTTATTCATGAAGTATAGTGCTAGACAAACAATCAATGAACCGAATTTGAAAACATTCTTATTGTCTATTTTTATTTTCTTCAAATTGCTTAGGAGCTCTTCAAGAAGAACTATGCACAAGTCATACTGCATATCCTCTTTCACTATCTGATAAGCTGCATATATTGCAGTACCGGAGACCAAATTCAATCTTCTATATTGATAGACTTTGTATCCAATAATCCTCAAAGCAAATTTGACATCATGCTCTAATATATCATCAATCGTCATTGACCTACTATCATATTGAGGACTAGTTATTTTTGTGACGGTTGGGTTTGTTACCTTTCTCAAATTAGGTTTTCCATTGGTTTGGTGCAAACATGTGACAACATGAATGGCCTGCTTGGTTATCTTGTAGGGTTTGTCCAGCCATATGAATTCATCATGGACATGGCTCAAAATGTATCTTAGCCATTCATCTTCCTCGAATGTTGGAAAATGAACAAATTGTGTGAATCCCTTCTTCTCTAACTGTGTCTATTCCAGTTTGGGGTTTCCAACTTCATCCATTATGTGCTCAGTATACAAGGTTAAGATCTCCTTATTTCTAGTTTCCTCAATTATGTAGTGAATGTATGCCCTAACATCATCAATGTGAAAAATTTTGTATGGAACAAACAAAAAAGCACCATTGGGATCATCCTCAATAGATTTAAATGGATGTCTTTTAAATTGTGGCCTTGCTCGCTCAAAATTTTCTACTACCAAAGGTGTATCAACAAAAGAAGATGCCATTTCAAGAAATTTAGGGTTCAAAGGATGAACACGCTTCGGTAAATACCTTTTTCTTCTGTCAGATGCACAAGAACTTCTTGTCGGATCACCTCAAGCCTTCTGATCACCTTGAAATTTGGTTCGCCTCACTCTGCAGCATCAACTCTTCACTCGCAATGTGAGAAATGATTCATACTTTTCCCTTTTTAACCTTACAAACCCTAACTTTAAGTTGAAATAAATGCAATTGTAAAGTTTAATCGGATGTTTTGTTTAGCATAATCCAATCCACCAAATTCCAAGATTGATATGATGAATTTCGATAATCATCTCTAAGCATTTACAATCAACCTTAATCGATCACAAATATCTTTAGGGGTTTTACAAGATTTTGCATGAAGATGTCACCCCCTAAGACCAGATGCCTTAGTTACTAGATGAAGATCATGCATCGGATTCAGGTGCAGACCCACTGGCTGCCTTGAATTTATCTTTCCTAACCCACATCTTCTCATGCTTGTTTTGCATCTCTTCTACCTTTGCTTTTCCTTTTTCATCAACTTTGTTCTTGACTACCAAAGCATTCTTGTTCATATTCTTGCTTCTGCAATACTTTGTAATGTGACTGGTTTTGTTGCACGCACGACAAACAAAATTTCCCTGCATAGGTTTTAAATTCATTTGATTTGGTCTCATCCTGCATTGGTTAGAGATATGTCCAAACATCCCACAAGCATAACATCTCTTGTTCTAAAAATTGTTCATTACTGCTCTTCACATGGTTGACTTGTGACCAAAATTATTGCATATGAAATAATGAACGGTAAAGGTAGGACCATTGTTCATACTATTCATTCCATTATTCATCCTGCTTCTGCATTGATTTTCCATATGACCAAATTTATTAGAAGTAAAACATCTACCATTGAATTTATAGGCATTAGGTTGTCTTACCAAAGGATTTTTGCTCTTATGTTTTGGATTGCTTTATCCAAAATTGGAGGATTCTCCTTTCTCATATCCAAGTCCTCTCATGTCTTTTCCATGTCTCTAACTATCCAGCATCTCATCAAGTCTTGTTGAGTTAGCAATGAATTCTTTTTTGTATTCATTTGCAGTAGCAAGTTCATCTCTTAGGGCAATAATTTGTCTTTCAAGTTCTTGTTCATCATTCCTTTATTGTGTTAGCTCAATCTTCAACTGATCATTCTCATAAGTAAGCCTGAAGAATTCATTTGATCTATCTTTCAATGATTGAGTCAAACTTTATTCATTCTTCTTCCAGTCTTCAATCTCCTTAGTTAGCTTCATCACAATGGATTGCATCTCATTCTTCAATACAACATTCTCTCTGACAAGCTTTTCACATTCCTCAGTTTTGCTTTGGTCTTCAATAATTTTCTCCTATTTCTCCTTCATCTTGTCCATCATCTCTTTCCTCTTATCTCTTGAAGTGTTCACTTGATCTTTCAAATAATTAATGAAGTCTTCAGTTTCACTCAAGTTTCTCTTTAAGGAACTTAATTCATTTCTTGTTGCATCAAGATCCTCAAGTGCTAAACAAAGTTGTCTCTGCAAACTAGAATCCATTTATTCAATCTCTCGAACCTTCCTCAAGCAATTAGGCTTCCTTGGAGGAACTAGGTTCTGATACCAATTGTTGGAATCATGAAACACTGAGAGGGGGGGTGAATCAGTGTTCTACCGGTAAATAAATTTTCAAACTTATTCTCAGACCACCAGAAGCAAATGCAAGAAAGTAAAATATGGAAACACAAGATAATGAACCATAAAATCATGACACTAGGATTTTTACATAATAACCCGGAAAGGGAAAAACCACGGTGGGATTGGAATCCACAATATTCATATAGTGTGATCAAGAGTACATAAATATCACAAAAGGGGAATGCACTTGCATTCAGACACACTGCCTAGAACTAAAGGTTCAATTATAATATGGAAGTCTCACTGACTTACAAATCATTTACAATGCTAACTAAAATGATTGAACTCCAAAACAACATCAAACAATGCCTGGATGATTTATGGTTAACTGCAATAAGTTTGACTGTAATACCTCTGCAACTCTGCCTTGTTATTCTTCTCAGTCAGCTATCAGATCAAGAATGTGCACATGAAACTATGACAAATAAGTTTCTTGATCACCACTCGCTCACATCATACCTCAAAAAGATCTTCTACATCGGTCACATGTATCCGCAATCACAAAATGAAACATTCAAGTCGGCCAACCATAATATGCAATGTAACGTGTAACTGGGTGTTCTCTTAGACCAGATCCCTAAAACATATGTGGATCAACCAAATGATGTCAAAATGATTTCTACATGTCATCCCTATCATCCCATGCATGAATCTATCCACCGAAATCACTGCAAAGATTCTGGACCAAAAGTGCTCTACTATCCTGAAATACCAACGATAGATTACCGAACCACACCCTCTACCAGTTACCAAAACCCATAACTATCAGATAGGATTTCCATGAAGAGTTTCCATCAATGAAAACCATAATCCATTATCCATGCATTAGAATCCACTGGATGAGTGTCAATTTCCAACATCATCTACAATATATTGCATGAAAAGTTTCATTATGACATACTCATTCTCCAATTCATAGTTGTCAACAAAATTTTCAAAGGCCCTAAAATGATCCTCCCCTGACAAAGCATTATTCCTTGAGAATTTAGGAACTTGTAATCTTACTTCATTACTAATGGGGTTAGGGAATCCTAGAATTCCATGAAAAATCAATTGTCTATACCTAACTACTTGCATAGGATCCATAGAAAATGGATTTTCTCTTTGATGACCTTGATGCAAACCTTGATTTTGCAGGTTTTGTTGTTGACCTTGTTGTCCTACTTGGATTTGGGGTATTTGGTAATACGTCTCAGGATATGAGATAGGGATTCACTGCTAATTTTGATTTTGAAAATTTTGCTGACCAGCAAAGGGATTATATCCCATATTCTAATAACCAAAAGCAAGCATACCCACACTTTGTGTTGCTTGAGTTTTGGGACTGGTTACAAAATTCAAGGGAGTAGAAGAAGTTTAAACATTACATGGCATAGTGGAGGTAGTATTCTAATTCATTTGAAAGGCTTGAGTAGATGTGGAACTTTGGTTAGAATAGGTGAAGTTGTTAAATACAGTGGGTCATCTTT
Organism: Cryptomeria japonica; assembly: GCF_030272615.1. Lineage (NCBI taxonomy): Eukaryota > Viridiplantae > Streptophyta > Pinopsida > Cupressales > Cupressaceae > Cryptomeria > Cryptomeria japonica. The sequence continues at coordinate 673,933,048 of NC_081405.1, read as the reverse complement.
GGGCAATGGTTCCAACTATGGTGGACATAGTTGATGAGGTATAAATTGGTGGATTTGATGGTCTATCTTGGGTTGTTCCCATACAAGTATTATTTTGAATCAAATGTCTAGTTATACCAAAGCAAGGTTGTATACTTGTTCCAACGGTTACCCCCAAGCTCAAGGTGAGTAATTGTTGTGAAAGGGCTTCCCTTTTTTTTTGTAATTTAATCCTTTCCACCTGATCTTTTAAGAGTGGATTTGCATCCTTAATTCATCATCTGTTAACTAGGGAGAAAAAGTTGAGAAATTTTTAGTATAATTATATTGTGGGGTAGTAATGGAACTAGTTGTTGGGAATTGACTCCCACCCATATTCTAAAATTGGGGTAACTATTGCATTAAGGAATTAGGATCTAACTGTGGAAAAACCCATTGGGAATTCATGTTTTGGTGTTGGTTTTGGGCCATAACAAGGGGATATTTTGATTGATGTAACCATCTAGCCAATTCAAATGACTCATTAACATTGGGGAACACATTATCCAAAGACATAGTGTAAACATTCATATCCCCTTGTATGTTTGATGTACCTTAACTTCCCGCATTTACCCCCATGGGAGACCTTTGGAGTATGTGTTTCCCATCGGTCTTTTCTCTGTATTTGGGGTGGAGACATGCTCCTGACTTGTAGGAGTAGGGGTATTTGAAGGTGTAGACATACTTGACTATCTTGTCGGAGTTTCTTGATTCATATCTCTTTCTGACTGCACTTGGGCTCTAATCTTTACCATCCCGTGATTTGGAGAGAATAAAACACTTATGGATCTTGAACTGGTCGATTCAAAGATATAGTAAGTCACCACCCTAAGTTTTATGGATGAAAATAAGATAAAATTTTGTTTGGGGTGGTAAAACTATTACAATCCCTAATTACTGAAAATTTTGAAACCATCTACATAGACTGGGGATGAAGCATTCTTTCAACTGCATTATCAATTTCTCGTGTCTTTTTCTCTTATTTTACCAAAACAACATTAACTCACATGTAATCAATAAGAATTCTCCTATTATCCCAATAAATAGTGCTAACATGAGCAACCAAGTCTGCTAACTATTCTTGACTCCAATTTGCAGCAGGTCTAACAATGGGAGATCATTGTTGTGAGGTAACACCACTATGTTAAGACCTAGAAAACTAACCTTAATTATCAATTCCCCAATGGAGTCACCATTTTTTTTGTGCTTCTAACTAATAGTTTGAAGAAGCCTCTATGAGTAGCCAATCTCAATCTTTGAGTTGTTGGATCAGTGGATTGATTAACAAAATAATAACTAGGGATAAGGAACCAGTCACTTTCTCTACACTTTAGACTTTGTTGGACCTAGGTGGGTATCCCTTCTTAATAACTCTTATGATGATGCAAATATCTTTTTAGTACTACTACAGATATATTCTCAACCTGTTGAGTAAATTAGAAAACCTTTAAACTTATTGGATATGACTTTTATCCCTGGATATATGCTTTGAATCACTATGAGAATCAATACTTCCTCCTACTTTCAAAAACTAAAATTTACAAAATAGAAAGTAAATATAAAGATTAATGAATTTTCTTGATTTGAGTTGCCATAGTTAGCAACATGATTCCATGACCAGTGCCTCATCCATTGGGAAAGATGAACCATTATTACAATACAAGATATGCAAGCTCTACAACATTCTCTACTTAATATGACTAATATCTTATACTAATTAAATGAAACTCGTAATTGTATCTCCCTCAAATTTGTTCTCTAATAAAATCCTCTTAATTGAAATTAGAATTTAATCCTCTACTTTAGAAGAAGTTTAAACTATTCAAATTCAACAACACAATGTAGAAACATAAACCAAAAAATCCTTGATTCATTGATTCATATGAGATTTTTAGAAATCATTGAACTTGATTTCCAGATGTTTATATAACTGCAAAGTACTTTTGCATATCCATTGCAAAGAGACTGCAAGTATGATATGGAGCCAGTTATTGTATTATCTTGAAAAACTATGGACTTTTCCTGTATGTTTTCACCCTTGGTGAAAGATCTCTTTTACAACATTCAAATGAAATTTCTATATGGACCTAGAGACTTGACACAAGTCCTTGAATATCCCCTTCTAAAAAAATTGAGGATGCAACAAGCTTTGGGCCTTTTACAATTCCAAAATTGGTAGGCGACCGCCTGACAAGAAAAAGACAAAATAAATTTTTGAACTTCCTAATAGGGACAAACATTCTTCTATCTTCCTCCATAGGTGGTAGTTGTTGTGGATGATCTAGAGTTCAACTTTTCTTTACACAAGCTCCCTTATCAATCTGAAAAATCTGATAATCCTGGAGACCTAGTAAATGCACATGGACAGAGAGAAGCTTCCCAAATATTTACAAAAGATATGCATTAAATAGAGAAGATAAAAGTCAATATTCTTTGAAAATGTCATAGATTTTTCACCTTTCCAAAAAATAAATTCCTTATGATTTGTATACATAAAAGGAAGAAAGAAAAAAATATTCAAAAAAGAGGCATGAAACTGAGAAATCAAAATTTCAAAAATTCAAAACTGCAGAAATTGAGGGAAGAATCTCAATTAGAAAGATTCAAATCCATTTTGATTGAATACCTAAAGTCTTCTAATATTCTATTGGCAGTCCCCATCATCTATCTTTGTTCTGGCAATCTCCATCTTTGTCATCCCATTGTCCAACCTTGATAGTGCATCCATGTATGACTCTAACTTCTCCAACATCTGCCCCTCATCTGCAAAGATGTATATCAATATTGGGCCCAGTGTTGTCCCCGTCTCTGTCTTCTAATATGACTTATACCTTAGCACCTTCCTTCCTTCCAAACCGCTCCTCTCCTTTTCAAACAAAATTGGCATATGGCATGTAACCAAACACGATAAAATTTTAAGCTCATCCTTTATCCTTTGTGTATATATTTAGTGAATGATGAAAACTTGTTTCATCGTCACAAAATCAGATTTGAGTTGTACCAAAATACCATATGAATGGGGATGAAGGGGTTTGATCATAGTAATCTGCAAAATTGTAATCGCCTTGCTCATGTGAGACAGAGAGAAAATAATGAACCTTTTCCATCTCAAGTTCTCCTAAAAAATCCCAACAACTCTCTGTGTTTGTCTCAAGTTGCATCTGCATGATCCAAAATAGTGTTGACCTTTTACTCAAGTAAGGATTGAGTCATCTTTGTAATGGCCCATTTCTCTATCCTTGAGGCATGTCCACCTTCAACATGTCAATTTCATTGCCATATCTAACCTAGCCTAAGCTAGGTCTCTTCTCAATGCCATCCCTTCTTTTAAAGAATACTCTAACATGGTTGGAGGCTTGTATGTTGGGCCTAAATAAAATTGTTCTTCTAATGATTTTACCCTATTCCTAAGGATATGGACTTCCTCATCTACCTTCATTGCGACCTTGTGAGCAAATTTTGCTACATTCAAGGTCATACCTATGGCATTTGTAGCAGTAGTATTAGCTACTCTTTTGACTAGTAAACTTCCAAATAATTGATCTAATTCATGACTTACGGTTGGCCTTCTTGTAACTGGGTGCAGACACTAGATAGCTAATTGATCTTGGTGATCATCAAAAATGCTCCAGAGAGTACCTTATTCCTCTATTCTAGATCCATTGTGTCCAAATCAATATCATGCCTTCTCCTCAAGGCATCAAATGCTACTACAAAGGAGATATCCCACCCCTCTAGGAGAAGTATGCTACTTTTCTTTACAATATGTCTCTCCATTTCAGGGGTCATGGTGGCAAACTGATCCTTAGTTGCACTTAGGAGCACATCCTTCATTATAAGTATTTCATCCTCCCTCAAGCTATCAAACCTAATTCCTTTCCTTCTTTTCAATTCATCCACCATGTTCATTATCATAAATTGTTTAAATTCTCTTGTGTTTATGAATTCTGTTAGGCCCAATATGGAAAGCTAATGTACTGAGAGGGGAGGGGTGAATCAGTACTTCAAATGCTTTCTTCAACAATAACTTTACTGTTATGCATAAACTAAAAACTGATGTAACATAACATAAAGCTAAAACAAATAAATAACAATCATACATGATTCACTCCATAACACATATATTTTGGTTACGCAGAAACTCTTGGTTAGAGAGAAAAACCGTGGTGGGGATGGCACCCACAACTTCACTACTGCAATAATAAAGGTTGCTCGGTTAGAGCTACATGTTCAGCTATTTCTGATAGCTTACCCTGTTAGGAGTATCAAGATCATTAGATCTACCTTGCTAAAGGATTTTACAACACTTAAACTAAATGTTGCACCTAGCTAAAGGCTTTACAATTTATAGACTTTGTTAGAGTCTTTTACCCTGTTAAAGGTTTCTCTTACAACTCAAAATTACAATAAAATCTTTACAAATATCTGCAACTTCACATCTGAAATGTTATAGCAGATTCTATGTGCTCAAAATGAGATTACCTTGCTTATAGCATACCTCGGTAATCCATAGATTAACTCGATAAACACTTCCGTTTACTCTGTTCCTTGACTATTCTCTGAAATCCTTCTCAGTGACCTCTGTGTCTCTGACAGTCACAATACTCAGTGCTTTCTTATCTATTACACATGTCTTGCTTCATAGACCTCTTCTCTCTTTTTTCTGATCCCAATTCATGTTGTATAAATAGATCTCTTATGTCGGTGATCTGTTCATTCCTTTGATCTTACAAACATGATTTATCAAATGAATAACCATACAAAATATTTCATTGGATAGATGACCTCAAAATCATACAAAATCTTTAAGTGCAATTTCCAATGTGATAACTGTTCTTTGTTCCTCGATCTTGTAACACGTTTCCCATGTGTGTTTAGGTTCAATGAATCTGGTAACACGTTTCACTTGGTGTATCCTTTTTGCTGCTTGGTAGACATAGAGTGTTACTCGGTAGACAGCTTGATGTATACTAAGCTCTGTGACTACTTTCTTCTATAACCGACTGCTCTGTGCTTACTGACTGAATATTTCGATAGTAGTAACCAACTAAAGTATATATAGAATGACTTTGGACATAAAACTAATGGCAACTTAGTAAGTAGTAACAATCTCCTCTTTTGACATTAGTTGAGATGTTTGACAAAACTTCTTTCAAAGTCATAACTCAAAAATCTATATACTTACAAAATTTGACTAATCAAATAGTATATACATTAGTCAATAAAATAGTATATTCAGATATACTCCCCTTATCAATATACTATACAAAACTTTGATATTGCATGCTATGTGATCAATATTCTGTATTAACTGCTCGGTTCACTGTCAAAATTAGCTGTGCATTTGGATACTCTGTTCTGCATACTCCCCATGTATACTACACTCCCCCTTTGATGCTTTGATACTATACTCCCCCTTTTTGACAAACATCAAAACTTAGTTACCATTCGGTGGAGGCAACTGGTCAAAAATGGATTTGTACTTTGTCCTTGCATCAGTGAGAGCGACAGAGAGGGCATTCTTGACACTATCCATGAGTGAATTATGAGTTGTAATGTCACCTAACAATGAAATTAGTCCATCTAAGGTGCTTCCCTCTTGTTGAGTGGATAGGGAGGTAGCCTTGTTGATCTGCTCTTGGACGGAGGACAAGTGTGGAATGAATAAGGTTTGAAGAGTCATAATGTCCATCCTTATTTTGTGTTCTTCATTCTTGAGTTCCAATTGTTGAGCCATGAGCTTTTGTAACTTTGTATAGAAATGGTGAATAGAGTTTGGCTTAGTGGTCAACTTATTTGAGAGATCGGTGATCTCTTTCTCAATCACTTTTGTTTTATTTTTGATATCTTTAATGAATAAAGAGAATGTACAGAGTTTCTAAAATAAATAAAGAATGTGCTTGAGTTGAGGGGACAACTCAGCAATAAATTTGACAAGTTTTACTTTGCCAATAGCAATGGCTTTCTGTACCTCTTCAATCATTTTAGCAGTGAGCTCTTTGTCCTTCAATTTGCTCAAATATTTAGATGCGTCTACTCCAGATGTCTCTATTTGATTGAGGAGTTCATCCAGTTGAATATGGATGGCTGCATCTTGTGTCACTGTAGCTTCAGGTAGCATATCTGTTAATAGTGCTTTCACCTTCTGAAGTACTTTGTTTTTCTTTTGAATAGCCATTTGTTTTTCCTGTTCTGCTTTGGCTTTGCATAGTTCACTGAATTCAATGAGTGCTTGCCCTTTTAATTTGGATATGTCTACATTCGGCAACACTATTGGTTTTGACAAATCTAATTTGAAACTATGCTTTTTCATTTTCTTTTCTTTAGTTTTCACCGGTTGAACTAATACAATGGCTTGGGAAGCTTGTTGACCCTCGGTAGGTTGCTCGGTAGAGGCAACACTTTTGTCAATTTCTTGAACCTCTGATGTAGCCTTCGGTGAATCCTTGCTTGGGGTCTTAGTTGTAACATTTTTAGTGCGAGAAGGAGCTTGACAAGTCTGCTCCCCGGTGGCCTGAGAAGTAGCTTCTCCTTCTATAGACTTGTGACCCTCTATTCCTTGTTTAGTATCCTGAGGGGCCTCAGTTGAAACAGGCTAAGTGACTAGAGGATAGGGTTGAACTTGTTCCAAAACTGACTCATTGGATGCCAGTTTGGCATATGCATTCCCTTCTATCATTTCCTATTCTTGTGCCTCGATGTCCATGATATCCTCATCGATTTGTATAGTGTTAGCAGGGTCTTGCTCGGTGATATCAGGATCTTGCTCGATGACATCAACTATTTCAACTTCAACTTATTCACCATCATTCTTGATTCGAAAGATTTCCTGCCATTTTTCCTTTGTCTCCTTCTCTACATCAAGATAGAGGCCATTCATCAGTTTCAAGGCTCTTTGCTTGACTAGGAAGTTTGAGTGGTAGTTTTTTAGATGTTCACTTATTTCATCTACCGACATGTCTAGAAAGAGATGCACCAGACTTCTTTCTCTCATCTTCTTTTCCGATTCCATGGCATACTTCCACATGTTATCAATATGCAAATACAATTCTTTTGGAAGAGAATTAGTTACTTCCAATGGGACCAATCGGAATTTCAGAAGTGTGCAGATGACAGCTTCTTCTATTTGTCTCTTTTCTGCATCAGATCTGGAGTCATATTTTACATATCTAAATGATCCAAATCCACCATATTGTTTCAGATTAGCACAAAATTTATCGACACTATGTACTTCTTCCTTTTTACTCTTGACAATCTGAAACTTACTTGCATCTTCAGATTAGGTGTCACTAGACTCTTTAGTCAAAATGAGTCTCCGAGTAGATTTCTTATAAGTTTTTGTTACCTTTGGTGCGGCAACATTCTTTGGTTTCTTACTCGGTGACACTGCAGATGATCTTGTGTTTGAGCACTTTACTGAAGGAGTCGATGATACCTTTGATGTATCTCGTTTCTTACTTTTCAAAACTTTCCCTTTAAGTAACTCGGTGCTCAATGTAATAGTTTCCTCTTGGGCTTCAGATTCCTCCTCGGTGATGACTAGAGTGCCCTTGACAGGTGTGGAGGAAGAACCTTCTCCAAATTTCTCCGTTAATGCCTTGATCATTTTTGTTTCTTTCCTTGTAGCCTTGGGTACTACAATACTCATCTTAACTTTCTCTTTAACTTCTTCATATGTATTGTATCTCAGCTCGGTAGCATGCCTTGGTAATGTAAGAAAGGCATCTATCTGTTGTTGTGTAATGTCAAAATCAATCTCATAACCCATAGGTGGCAAAGATTGAGTTCTCGGTTCCACAGCATTATCCTTGCATTTCTCTACTAACTAGGGTGGAATTCTATACATGTTATGCATCCTTTCCTAAAACTTGCTAAAGTAATCATCCATAATATCATTAAAGTTATCACCTAGCCATTTGATGAAGTCATTGATTTGATGGGTGATTGGTCGGTGTAGCTCCCAAACTACATTACCGACTGATGGAAAGAATTTCTCAAAATAGAAAAACATGCATACCAAAAGTGATCCAAACTTTAGTGTGTTAGTCGAGTTGTTCTTCTTCGGCTTCCTTATGGTGTTTAGATTCTCAAACAGGTTTTTCAACAATACTTCGCATAGATCAATTTTTATTCCTTTCTTCATGATTTTATATGCTAAATCGACTGCTGCACAGGGTACACTGTTTTCCCTTGCCGATTGAAAGAAACAATAACCTATTACTCTAATGGCAAACTTCAGCTCTGCATCTGTGACATTATTTAGTTTCAGTCCTCTGCAATCAGATTCAACTCCGGTTAAAGTGATCAATTCTTTTTGTGATATCATTTTCTGAGCTCGGGCATGATCAAAAATAGGGTAACCGGTGATCAAATGAATGATTTCCTTGGTGATCTTGAATGGTTGCTCCTCTAACCACATGAAATCATCATGAACTCTGCTCCGAACAAACTTGACCCATTGGGGTTTGAAGACATGGGGATAGGTTAGGGCTTCAGTCAATCCCTTGATTTAAATGTGTTCATACTTGCTATCCAATTTCCCATTGGTACACAATTCATCATATGTGTCCTTGATCTCAACATGACCTAGTTCCTCAACATGACACTTAGTGAAGAATCTGACATCTTCAACTAGTAAAACCCTATCCGGAATGAGTGAAAATGCAGTTTTATCATTCGGTTCAGATGCTACTTTGGGAGTTAGAGAGTATTTCAATGAGGGCTTTTCAATGTTCTCAACAACAACGGGCTTCTGGATCTTAGGTGCCATTGTAGATTTTCGATAAATACTAACAAAAGATCCTTAGGGTTTGAAAACTTTCAAACGGCAGACGCTTCCCACTTAGCAAATGTAAAACAGATATTCACAACTAATATGATCGGTAAACTAGCTTGAAAATGCGTTGTGATTGATGTAAATACCTTGAATTTCGCTTCAGAGGAGGTTTGATCGCCTTTGAATCGCTTTGCTCTGCTTTCTTGAAAACTTGGTAAGTGTAAAATGACCATGCAAATTGCTTTAAGCACACGTTATACCTTGTCGGGCTTTGTGCAGTTAGGTCAGAAAACATTAAATGCAATCGGTACCACTTCCTTTTTATGCTTTTACCGAGTAGCCAATCTTCTTGTATTTACCGACTAGACAGGCTTCCAAAAGACTTGATAAAAATTTCAAATTTCCTAATGCATCTTTAGTTATGCAGATTTTGAATTAAGTACATGATAAAATAGGAACTGTTAAGATTTAACCTTTGAGAGAATGCAGTCCCTTCATACCTTCACTGATTAATTTGGAATGGGTGCACCTAACTCGGTAGATAAGGTGCTTTCTTCATTTGACACAATTTCCTTCTTTCTTCAAATCATCTGTAATTTGCTTTTTATTTCCTCAATGTCTCCTCTAGGTTGATCTCTGCAATCTCTAGCCAAGTGTCCAACTTTATGACAATGAAAACATGCCATACCAGGATTTCTCCATGATCTTCGGTTGTTCATTCCAAACCTTATAAAGCAGTTGGCACTTATATGTCCATATCTTCCATAGCATTCACACCATATCCTTGTATTATAATCCCATGGTACTGCAGAATACTGTCTGTTAGGATCTGTGTGAGGTCGGTAGCCTGTAGTATTTGCTCGGTGTGCAGACCACATATAGTTCTTTTCCTTAAACCAACACTTCTCGATACTATGTCCATATCTATTGTAGTTTTTACAAAATCCTTTGAATTTTGCCTTCTGATAATTGCTAGAAGACTTTGTCCTACATCGGTTAGATGCGTGACCATATTTATTGCAATTGTAACAATAACCATTAGACCTTGTGAGATTCGGTTGCTTACCTTTTCTGATTTGGCACAAGTTGGCAGTATGACCTTGATTTCCACAGTAGTTGCAAATAGGCTTCTTTCCTTTGATGTTCTTCTTGTTTCCAGCTTTCTTAGATGATTCTCCTCTCTCAGTGATGTGGATTCCCTTCTCGGTAGAGTCTTTTCCTTTGTAACCGAGTCCTGCATCTTTGTTGGGTCTTCTTGTATTCAGTTGCTCATCCAACATCTTTGATGCTTCATAACTCTTCTTCAGTGTTTCTTTGGATTTCTTCTCTGTTTCAAGTTCATCGGTCAATCTTGATAGTTCAAGTTTTAATGCTTGATTCTAATCATCTTTTAGATTTGTTTCATGATGTGCATAACCCAATTGATCTGACAGATTTTGTTGAATCCTAGTCAACCTTGTGATTTCATCATTCTTTTCAGATACTAATGCTTCAAGCTGTTATTTTTCTCTTTCTAGATCTCTTACTTTATCCTCGACTGTCCTTAATGCATCAAGATTTTCAGTCATCTGTGTGTTGAAATGTTCATGTCCTCTTTTCATTGCTTTTAGCTGATCAATCAGTGGTTTGTTCTTTTCCTTCAGTTCTTCTATCATTTCTTCAGTCTCTTCAGATAAACTGTTCTCAAATGATGTTTCAATTTGTTCCACTAACTCTTGAGAATCCTGTAAATCATTAGACAACCTTCTTCTTACTTTCAATGATTTTTGCATTTGTCTTTGCATGTCTACAATCACTTGATTAGCATGATCCAACTCTTCTTGCAAATACACAATTCTCTGAGATTGTTTATAGCCTTCCATTGATAAGATCTTTTTCTTTAGGCTATTAAACCCTTTTCCAAGATTCAATCTCTGATACCAATTGTTTTGATTAAGTAAAAACAGGTATTTGAAAGGTACCCAAACCTTTTACAAGACAGGAGAATAGAAAAGAAAAAAAAAGTGCCTGATCACTTCAAAAAGTCAAAATGAACCCACCGGATGGGCACAGCTTAAAACATCATTACATAATTACATAAAACTCAGAATAGACAGCAACAGGAAAGAAAAAGATAGCAAAGAGATAGAACCAAGGACAGAAACTAGAACTAAATACTATTTAGGATCTCCTCAGCGTGAACAACCATTTGTTTCATGTTGTTTGTTGAGGTCTTCGTATCCTCCAGCTCACGACCTTCGATGTCGACCTTATTCTTTGTGTTGGCTCTGGTCCTCCTTTCATGACCCTTCTTGTTCACCTGCTCTTTATCACCTTCCTTCTCTGCATTGTTCTCATACCTGTTGATAAAGATGTTCATGTTGTCCACCGAAGATTTAGGAATTTGGAAATTTTGATCAGCAAGCTGCTTGACATTGTGCTCCAACTTGTCAATTCTGCTGCCAAAATATTTCAGTTTGTTGTTCATTTCCTTTCTATCTCCCATCTCATTGACCTTTTTCTCCTTGGCTAATATTTTACCAACCATACATTCAATAGCTTGCGCATTATGCAGAATGGCCACTAACTCTTTAACATGCTCCACCAAGGGCTTGTCACCAACTGTAATTGTTGCCATGGCCTGTGTATCTATTTTCAAACTATTAATATCCTTCACCAGAGTAGTGATGGTCTCACAGAAAGCCTTAATGGTATCTTTATCACCACTATCACTTTGACCCCCTTTTTCCTCATTATGCAGTCTAGTGGTTTTCACGGTCTCCATGGTATCCAAATTATCCTTAACCGGGTTACCCTCCCCTTCTTTGTCCTGACTATCAATCCTCTTATTATCATCATCCTCCTCCTCAAACTCAACCAGAACATAATTGAGATTAGAATTGCTACCCTTAATAGTGTTCTTTTTCTGAGCCTTCTTTCCAGAGGCTTTCCCTTTCCTCTTTTTAATAGGTTTTTCCTCAAGGGAATTAGTTTCAGAGTCTGACATTTCAGATTCCACAATAATCCTCCTCTTCTTAGCCCTAATCCTCCCTTTTTTGCTAGTTTCTTTCGACTCTTGCTCGGTCTCAGAATCAAAGTTGAAACCACTATCCTTACTTTTTGTAGTCTCATCTCTGGCATTTTTGCCTTTAATAGGCTTTTCAATGCACTTCCCCTTTAGCATTTTGTAAACCAGGACCATGAGCCCCTGGTGGAGGGAATGATCGCTTTTAGGGTCCTTCTGGATCTCCTTTATAGTATGACCCATTGAACAGGCCAGGTAATAGGGAAGGCTAACCCTTTCACCATGACGGAAATGGTTGAGAAGGACGAAGTGATGCCCATAATCCCTGGTAAACCTACCGTCTAAGGTAATATATTCAATAGAAGCAAATAAGAAAAACCTCCATGGCCTGTAAATTCTCTTCGAGGAATGGTAGGAGTTGTCAATTTTGATCATCTTTCTTCTCTCACCTTCCGTAACAGGGAACTTGGCTGCAGCCTTATCTGATATCCCTCTGTCCCTGTAAAATTTCATACCCTTGGTAGTCATCCTCGTGGCCTCAGCGATAACCTCTTCATCTACATTCATCATATGTGATCCAATCAAAACTTTTCCATTTTTCTAGTTCTTTATGAAGTAGCTGGTAATTGTGGGGTCCTTCCCATTTAGTCATTCCATGAAAACATTGAGCCCCCCCTACTGAAGGATACTCCAGATTTCTTTGTTCTTTATCCATTTAGAGCAGGAAGCAGGTTCAAATCTCTTCTTGTTTCCTCCCATTTTTCCAGCACCTTCCTTGCAATGCCTTCTCTTGTTTTGATAAGTTTTCCTCTGGTTTCTGTGGTTATTCTATAAGAGCGCACATAATCTGTGCCAAATAATGATGATATGACACCTATTTAATAGCTCATTATCTTCAAGCAAGCCCTGCATCGAAAAAGGCGGAAAGGTCATTAGAAATAATGATTAAAAGTACCACGTTGCTTTGTATAGCTTCGGTCCTGATTGAGCAAGGATTTCATTTCACTTGCAATCTCCTTTTCACCATAACTAGTGATGATGTTTTCCGATTGGCAAGCCAGGTTGGCTGCCCAATCAGCACAAGAGTTGGCCTCCCTATAAACATGTGTAAAAACACACATTTCAAACTCTTCGCTGATTTTCCTTGTTGCTTTAATAGCATTACTAATCGACCATGACGGCGGGAATTTCATATTTAAACAATTGATAATGTTTAAGGAGTCTCCTTCACACCAAACTTTAGTGCATTTGGCTTCTTTGGCAAGGATAATCCCATGAAAAGTTGCCATCACTTCGGTAACATGGTTGGTCTATTTTCCTATAGGAATACATTTTATGATTTTACATATTCCCCATTCATCCCTTAGGACCACTCCACATCCTGCAACCCCTGGGTTTCCCTTAGAGGCCCCATCAAAATTGATTTTCATCCATCCCCTAGGTGGGCTGGTCCATATCACTCCCTCTCTAGGGTTACTCTGGATACTCTCTTGAGCTTTTAATCTCCATTTTTTATAAACAAATTGATCCTCCTTAGTGTTAGGATTATCAATACCACCTATAATATTCATATTTTCCACTATGCTTCTTCTTATTTTTTCAAACACAATGCTAGCCTTAGTATACTTTTCTCTGAAAATCCTATCATTTCTCTCTTTCCATATACCCCAGCACATGAGTGGTAAAGAAATTCTCCATAGCAAGGTAGTAGTTCTATTTTTTGAAGGATGATACCATGACTTGAAAATCTCCTGAATCGAGTTGGGGAAGCTCCAACTGATATTGAATTGATCTAGACAGCTTCCCCAAACATCAGCTGAGAAGGGGCAAAGAAAGAGCATATGATTTATTGTCTCCTCATTCTGCTTACAGAGAGTACAGAAACTTGGTATGTTGACACCTCTTTTTCTTATATTCTTTGTTGTTAGAATTTTGTCTTGGAGGGCTATCCAAAAGAAAATGTTGATCTTGGGGGTAAGGCCTTTCACCCATGCTTTAGCCCAACAAGGACTTTCCATGTTATTGTGTTGTTGATGATAAAGAGATGCCATAGTAAAAGTACCACTAGCAGTGAGTTTCCAAATTAATTGGTCTTCTTCTTCAATCCTCACCATTGAGTTCATGACTTTGTTCAAACTACCCAAAGACTGATCCACTTGAGATAAGTCTTTCCACTGTCCATCTTTCCAATAATCCTCCACCTTGGTTCCAAATATTTCCTTGCATTGATTTTGATATCTGTTCCACTCAAAGTTTTCATTTAAAGGGGTCTCCATAAGCCAAGGATCCTCCCAGAACTGAATAAGATTCCCTTTCCCCAACTTCCATTTTGTACCTTTGATAATTAAGTCTCTAGTCCTAGAGATATTTTTCCAAATATTGGATCCAATTGGGATAATCTTCGCTTTGAGGAAACTTTGAAGATTTGGACATTGGCTTTTATATTTGTTGTCCCATATTTTTTTCCACTCTCCTTGATTTCTATATCCTCTCCAAATCTGCTTAGCCATAAGGTATTCATTTATGTCTCTTATTCTTCTAAGGCCCAGACCGCCTTTATTCATAGGCTTACAGACCTTCTCCCAAGCAATTAAGTTCATTCTCTTCTTCTCCTCAACCCCTGTCCATAAAAAGGATCTCTATATTTTTTCAATGGCCTCAGCATACTTAGTAGGAATCCTAAACAGACTGATGGCATAGAGAGGGATACTTTGAAGAGTGGTTTTTAGCATTTGAACCTTACCTGCTTGACTAAGTAGTGCTCCCTTCCATCCAGACAGCTTTTATGGAATTTATCCACCAAGGCTCCCCAAAAGGTATCCAAAGGATCTTGACCTCAAGGGAGCCCCAAATAGGAGGCAGGCAAGCTACCAGTTTGGCCACCCAGAATGTTACTAATTTTAATCCTCCTTCTCTCCGGGGTATTGATAAAATAAACAAAGCTTTTAGACCAGATTATAAGTTGACCAGTAGCCTCTCCATAGATATCCAAATCTTTTTTTAGTCTTCTAGCATCCTTCATAGTGGCTTTTCCCATTATTATAGAATCATCAACAAACTACTGAAGAGAGCATATTTGATCTGCCGAAGAAGGTTTCAAACCACAAAACTCCCTTTTCTCAACCAGTTTTCCAATACATCTCCCCAAACATTCTGCCATGATGATAAAGATCACTGGAGATAGGGGGTCCCCTTTCCTGAGACCTCTTGAGGCTTTAAAGAAAGGAGAGGGGGAGCCATTCATTAGCACAGAGAAAGTGGCCGAAGAAACAAGTTGCCTGATAAGTCCAACACTCCTAGGATTAAAACCAAAAGCTGAAAGAACATCCATCATAAAACCCCAATCCACTCCATCATAGGCTTTAGAAAGGTCAAGCTTCAAAAAAAAACCTTCATTTTTAGAAAAGGCCAGAGAATGGATATTTTCATGAACAGAGATGATAGAGTCCAAAATTTGCCTTCCCGAGACAAAATGACTTTGCTGAGGCGATATAATGGATGGAAGCAAATTGAAAATTCTAGAGGTAAGGACCTTAGAGATAATCTTGTAGAGAGAGTTGCATAAGCTTATAGGTCTGAAAAGATCCATTGAATCAGCCCCCATCTTTTTGGGTAGAAGAACTATAAAAGTACCATTAACTTCTTTCAAAAGTTTTCTAGCACCAAAAAACTCTTTCACAGCTCTTGTAACATCATCTCCAATAATATGCCAGTACATTTGGAAGAAGAACATGGGAAAGCCATCCAGACCTGGGGCTTTTCTACCCTTAAAGGACTTAACAGCCGTTAGAATTTCATCATGGGAGGGAATGGCAGTTAAACAATCATTGTGATCTTCCCCTAGAGTGGTAGGTATACTGTCAAGAAGTTCCCTTTGGGCCTGTTTATTCAGATTTTGATCCTTAGCAAGTAGATTAGAGAAAAAATCCATTGCAGCCTTGCTCATGGAATCATCATCTTCAACACATCTACCATTCACTTTAATCTGTACAATTCTATTTATAGCCTTATGTCTAAGTGTGGACATATAGAAGTATCTAGTGTTCCTATCCCCCTCCGTTAACTAGACATTTCTCGATCTTTGTTTCCAGTAGGTTTCCTCTTTAGCTATTATTTCATGATATCTCATCAGAATAGCATCTTCAGTATTTCTAGACATATAGGTATAACCATTGTGTTGTATCTCATTCTGGATCTCCTTGAGTTATAAGAGGGTCGATGCTTTTGAGGTAAAGATGTTCCCAAAGCAGTCCTTATTCCACTTCTTGACATTATCTTTAACATTCTTCAGCTTTTTGACCACTTTATACATGGCATTGCCTTCAATACTGACCTGCCACCAGTCCTTAATCTTACTTTCCAGATCCGGGTGTCTAGTCCATATTTTTTCAAATCTATAAGGGAAATGTCTCCTTCTATTTTTTACTTCAGTCGTTAAGGTTATAGGGTAATGATCTGATCCTACCCTTATGTGAGAAGATAAAGAACATTCATGAAGATTAAACCAGTCTAAGGAAAGTAGAGCTCTATCCAGTCTGACCTGAATCAAATTCTCACCACTTCTTCGATTAGTCCAGGTGTATTTGACTCCTTGCAACTCCAGATCATGAATGGCATTATTGTTTATAAAGTCCATTAGGTCCAATTTGCTATCCAGATTAGCATGACTCCCTCCCTTTTTCTCATTTTCCTTCAGAGGAGTGTTGAAATCTCCCATAATTATCCAGCTATCCTCAGCAAATCTTCTTCTCAGCCTAGTAAGATATCTGCACATCTCTCGCTATGGCCAGTCTTAGAGTTAGGAGCATAAACATTTGTTAGGACCCACATAGTGCAATTCTTAATGTGCTTATATCTAATACAGGCCAGGTTGTTGTCCAGAATTAACACCTCTCCTTCTATATTGTTTTTGTTCCAGAATGTAACAATTCCTCCCAAGGCACCTTCTAAACTACCTCCGCTGACTCCTCCATTTTTGAAAATATTCAAACTTTCAACTTTATCTTTCACCATCTTAGTTTCTTGAATCAAAAAAATGTCAGGGTTTTTGTCTCTAATCATATTTCTAACTAAATTATGTTTGTGAGGACTATTAAGTCCCCTAATATTCCAGGAGATGATTTTCATGGATTTTTGGAAATACCTGCCTCAAAGATGGTTCTTTGGGTACCATCTACTAAATTCCTTCTTGTTTCCAATGTTTTTTTTTGGCATTTGAGTGTCTTCCTGGAGAAGTGTGTTGCGCTCCCACATCACCAAGCCTGCTTCTGGTGTTTCTAGTCAGTGTACTATTTATTGGGTTATTGTTATTCTTTTTCTTTTGCTTGTTCTTTCTTTTATCCTCTGCAACTTCTTCATCCCCCTGCTTTGATTCATTCTTCCCCAGTGCCTTTTTTATGTCCTCTTCATCTCCCCATTTTGGATCTTATTCCTCCGAATTAGCTAGCTTTCCCTTTACTGGGGTGGTTAATGAGATTTCCGATAGCCCTTGGCCCAAAATGGTATTAGGTTGGGCTTCTTGGAACCAATCTATTTCTTTATCTTGATCTTGAGATTTTGAGACAAGGTTGAAGTTATCTCCTTCCTCTTTATTATCTGTGGGATGTTTATCTATTTTCTCTACCTTTGTCTTGTCCTCTTTCTGATCCTCTTGCTTAGTGTTGTCTTTTTCTTTGTGTTCAACACCCTGTTCCAACATCTGAATCTTTGGTTCATTATACACTTCACTAGTGATTTCTTCCTCCACCCTTACTATCTGAGATTGCTTCTCCTGATTAGGGTCATTGGAATCCCAAACTTTTAGTGGCTTGTCCACTTTTTTCCAAACCTTAGTTTGGGTATGGGATTTATCCTCTTTAGATGGATATTTTTTAGCCCAGTGTCTGACTTTTTTACAATGATAACAGGCAAAGGGGATTGTTTCATAAACAATGTTCTGCTTCCACTTCCCCAATTTTGATTCTATCTCTATTTCCTCTGGCAAGTTCGTGTCAGGTCCAACTCCAACACAGATCCTTGCATAGATCAACCTTCTTCTAGAAGTCATGATCTGATCAATGGCGATTAGCTCCCCAAAGGTATTGGCAATTCCTGCAAAAACGTCTTCCTCCCAGAATTCCATTGGGAGCCCAGGGAGTTTGACCCACACCGGGACTTGGGCCAAAAAATTCTTTCCTTTCGCTACATTAGGGTACCACTTTTGGATGTACATGATGTATTTGCCTATTGCCCAAGACCCACTACATATAATGTTTCTTCTATCCTCATCACAAGAAAAGGAGAAGGATAGACAGCCTTTGTTCATTGCTACCACATCTACCTGACCTTTCAGGTTCCACTTTCTTTTGACAAATCTATGAACTATTTCTATGTTAGGTCTAGATCCAAAGAAATAACCAATCAAAGTGTTTTCCATTCTAGCGATGTTTTGATCAATGATTTGGTCAGGAACAACGATAGCAAACTTGCCCTAAGACACATTCGAGGAGTTTCTAACAAGAGGCGATGAGGACTTGCCTTTGGGATTGACCCCAAACAACAAGGACCACTTATGTGTCTGTCCATTGGGTCCCCCTTTAGGGTCCATTGACAAAAGAACCTTTTTAGGATGATCTTTACCTTCCACCGTGTTCTCTGAAACACAAGTCGTTTGTTGTCCTTGGGCTCCTTCCGAGTTGCTGTCTTCTGTTTTTGAAGTTTGAACCTGTCCTTTCCCGCTCTCTAGTGCTAACTGCTCTTCACGTGGTGTTGATCCTCCCCCTGGGTCCCCCAAGTTCACGGGATCATCGAGGTCCTTACCATCTGAACCTTCTCCTTCTGCAGGAATCTCTGAATCATCTGCCGCATGTTGTCCCGATGCCGATCCAGAATTCCTGCTCGAATTTGAATCCTGGAACCGCCCGCCTTCCATGTTGTTCCAACATGTAGATAACATTTCATCTATCTCTGATACCAATTGTTAGGCCCAATATGGAAAGCTAATGTACTGAGAGGGGAGGGGTGAATTAGTACTTCAAATCCTTTCTTCAACAATAACTTTACTGTTATGCATAAACTAAAAACTGTTGTAACATAACATAAAGCTAAAACAAATAAATAACAATTATACATGATTCACTCCATAACACATATATTTTGGTTACGCAGAAACTCTTGGTTAGATAGAAAAAATGTGGTGGGGATGGCACCCACAACTTCACTACAACAATACTAAAGGTTGCTCGGTTAGAGCTACATGTTCAGCCTGATAGCTTACCCTGTTAGGAGTATCAAGATCGTTAGATCTACCTTGCTAAAGGATTTTACAACACTTACACTAAATGTTGCACCTGGTTAAAGGCTTTACAATTTATAGACTTTGTTAGAGTCTTTTATCTTGTTAAAGGTTTCTCTTACAACTCAAAATATTACAATAAAATCTTTAGAAATATCTACAACTTCGCATCTGAAATGTTATAGCAGATTCTATGTGCTCAAAATGAGATTAACTTGCTTATAGCATACCTTGGTAATCCATAGATTAACTCGGTAAACCCTTTTGTTTACTCTGTTCCTTGACTGTTCTCTAAAATCCTTCTCAGTGACCTTTGTGTCTCTGACAGTCACAATACTCAGTGCTTTCTTATCTATTACACATGTCTTGCTTCATACACCTCTTCTCTCTTTTATCTGATCCCAACTCATGCTGTATAAATAGATCTCTTATGTCGGTGATTTGTTCATTGCTTCGATCTTACAAACATGATTTATCGAATGAATAACCATACAAAATATTTCATTAGATAGATGACCTCAAAATCATACAAAATCTTTAAGTGCAATTTTCAATGTGATAACGGTTCTTTGTTCCTCGATCTTGTAACATGTTTCCCATGTGTGTCTAGGTTCAATGAATCTGGTAACACGTTTCACTCGGTGTATATCAACTCGGTGTATCCTTTTTGCTGCTCGGTAGACATAGAGTGTTACTCGATAGACAGCTCGGTGTATACTAAGCTTTGTGACTACTTTCTTCTATAACCGACTGCTCTATGCTTACCAACTGAATATTTCGGTAGTAGTAACCAACTAAAGTATATATAGAATGACTTTGGACATAAAACTAATGGCAACTTAGTAAGTAGTAAAAAATTCATCATCATTCATTAACTTCTCACAAGCATTCAATCTTATATCCTCACTGAGATCACCTCCAAGCTTGAAAGCATCAAGTACCGACTCCTGTGAAGGGTCTTGAATTATGACTCTGAATCGAGTGTCAAATATATGTGGAGGAAAAGGTGTCTCTCCCTAGAAATCAAATCCCTCATAGGATTGAAGTGGAATGTCTCTACCCGAAGACAATGTGTGTAAAGGAGGCATAGCTCTAGGACTCTCTAGAACCTGATATGGTTATCCTCTATGATGATTGAGGCTCTTGGGACATTGGTATTGAAATTTGAGCAGAGATAGAAGCAGATAGAGGCTCATCATAGCTAGGTGGAGGAGATGGTGGAGGAGAAGTGAGACTGATAGGGGAACCAATAGATCAAGGAGAAATAGGTTTCTCATCTTCCACGTCTTGAATTGTATCCACATTTGGATAAGTAGAAAAAATGGCCCTCATTCTTGCTTCAAGGATGAAGAATGTCTGCCATGTAGGAGAATATGAGCTATTCGCTCTCTTTTTCTTGTGCTATTCATATTGTATTTCGTACCATCTTTCTCGTATCTTCAAAACACCATTGTAATCCTCAACATTCCTAATAAGATCCTCTTCATCATCCCATTGATGATGTTGAGGTTTATCCTTTCTAAGTCCTTGAATGAACCACTCAGAATCATCATATCTACATTTTTCCCAGGGAAGATTGTACTTATTCAACATTTAATTCAAAATATCATAGGCCTTCTTGTTAGTGAAGTGATAAATCCTCGCCACAACATGTGATAAGAGAAATGAGCCCTTTGTATGAGCCCATCCAACAAAGGACTCCTTTGCAGCTGCTAACTTATGCATAATTTCCAAGAAAGCAACTTTATCTTTCATAGTAATAGGCAACTTCCTAGGAGTGACAGGGCTACCAAAAAACCCTAATGATAGTGTGGTCCTTAAAATAGAACCATGATCCCCAATTCAAGTGCAAGATCCTTGGGTGTCAAAAAATTCCTTACTTCCTTGCTCAGACCCCATCTTACCTCTCCTTAAAGAATGTTTAGCAACTTTCTAACAAAATTATTTTCAAAAGTAAGATAATTGGACTCATCCATATTCATATCCCAAATATAAGTCCATTATTGGACTAAAATTAATTCACCTTTTACAACATAAGTAACACAAAGGTCGAAATGTAAGACATTAAGACTCTTGTAATTGAAAATATGCATCAATAAAGAATAATACCTAAAATCCATTGGTGTTCCCTTGTTGAATTCATAGAGGGCATTGTGAAGACCCTCAGCCACTAGAGTAGCATAATCAAAAGTTTTGATTATATCTCTATCAAGAATGTCCATACATAGTACTAACATCTAGTTTGGGATCATGCTTTTGGCATCTTCCTAGCACATACTTGACACGGAGCATGGTAGGTGTCTATGAAGTGTCTAGCAAACAAACTAGTACTATATGGGGCAACCTCCTTTGAAGTTAATTTCTTCTGATCTCTTCTCAAGCCTGAAGGTTGGAATGTGGCAATCTTCTCCCTATATAACCTTTCATTATTTTTATATTCCCTCTCCATCTCCTCTGGATTGATAACCCAATCCACATTAGGATTGAGCATGAATACTTAATCAATAACTTCCTTTGTAATTGTTGTCAATCTACCACCTTCCTTGGCCATAATTTCTCTAGTGTTTGGCCTGTAATTGTTGGCAATGGCTGTAACCAATTCAATGTTCACATAAACATTTTGGAACCACTGAAATTGTAAGATTGTAATTCCAAATGTTACATATAGGGACATGTTCCTTCTTCTTATTGTAACCTCTCCTCCAAAGGCTGAAACCCCACGGTGGCATTAGAGCATCCCTGCATCTAGTAGAATCATCATATATGAATTCATCAAGCCTATCCCCTAGCATAGACCTCTTTTATGATTTTGTGGACCTAGGGAGATGTGCAAGTATCTCCTCTTAGAACTTCCTTTGTCCCAGGCTAGAAGATTCAACCATTATTAGAGTTAGGGTTTAAACAGACACAGATAATAGCTACAGTTGCAAAATAAACTTCAAAATTAATCCTTCTACGATCCTAGATAATTGAATTATCTCATAGACTTAAAGCTCACAGAGAGAGAGAGTAGAGGAATCAATATAATAAGTGCAACTATAACCTGTATCGAAATAAACCCTAACAATGGTATAATCAAAATGCAAAAGATACAGAAAGTGTTTCAAAGTATGATGAGTGTAAATTTAAACTAGAATGAATCTAATAAATTCAAGAATTATATATTGCATCAGGAATTGACCATATTTAATGCAAGCGTCTATACATGTTTGATGGCGAGAAGTAGTTGTTGAAGTTTGTATTCGAACATTGGGGCCCCAACAACGAGATCCTCGTCAAGTGATGATAAATGAGAGGTGTGCACATATGCACCTTTATTTTATTTTTAATAGCCACTACTTATAAAGCCTTTCTGAAATTGTAGGATTAGTTTCATCATGCATCTCCAGCTAGCTATGCAATTGCACAAAGATCTTAATCATCGATCTCATGGTAGGTAACCTCATGTTATCACAATTAGGAGTTGAGAAAAGTGGACCCATGTCCTTGCCATGTTGTATGACATCCTTCATGTCACACACCCATTATTCTAAGTGTGCATTGTCATCCTTGATAGGGCACATGCACTATGTCTGCAAACGGAGTTGCAGAGTTAATCCCAATGAGCAACCTTGGCTAATCGCATAACTGCATGATGATTTGAGTCGTTGATTTGACAAGATATAACCACTCAATATAATAGCTTATGTGGTAGACTATTTGGGCCCACATATTCAATTTATCACATGGCCTGGGATGTGCAATAAATTTATTGGTCCATGCCAGTGAAGTTAGATTCCAGTGGGGTCCATGTGTCATGTGTGTGGGCGAGGTTGTAGAGTTAGGATGAACGAGTAACTCTAGCTAAATGCGCAAACGCGCGGTCATCTAGACCATTTTTGTGGAGGAAGATGCTCGGCAAAACAAAAGACTAAAACGTTACAGGAACTGAATAGCTAACGCATTGGGCTAGTCATGATGACAATACAATAAGCTCAAGTCATGACTAATGCAATTGGGTACCGGCTCAAAGTGGTTAATGAAAAATTAAAAGAAAATATATGTTTATTTACAAAAGTCTTTAAGGGTTCAAAGTTTAAGGCTTTAGGCTTGAACTAAGGGGATATATAAAGAACCTAAAACCCTAAAACTAAACAATTTCAGCACACTAGACAAAATTTTAGGGCACATCCCAACCGCTTGTTCACATGGAATGCTTGTAGGTGGTTTGTGGTTTAGAGGCTTTCATGGTGTATTGTAATATTGTACTGCTCAATAATACATGGATTATAGAGTCTTTTGGAGTCTGGGTTTATCCTAGGGTATATCTAGTGGTATCTTTGATGGGTATGTTGCCTATTATTTGCATATGGATTCTAAGTGTGTATTTTCTTTGATTTCTCTATTGGGTTATGTTGAAATTATCTTTATGAGAATGCAAGTTTCCTTTCATTTGGTATCAGAGCCATGGTTATGGTGTTATAACCCTAGGTTGAGAAAATCATGTGTTAGAGTTGAATCTATGGAATGCATGAAAGAATTAAAAAAAACAAGATATGAGGGTTTTGCAGGTTGTTTTATTACAAATCTAAGGGTTTTGGGTTTGTTGGTATGATGACTTATTTATAAATTTGGAATTTGAAAAATATTGAGTAAAATGGATTTTTTGAATATTCATTCAAATGAGAGTTTTGTGGTGGAAATGTTGTAAATGACCTCTTGAGACAAAATGGACCTCACAGTTAGATCTGAGTTGGTTGAGTAATGAATTTTGATATAAAATTTTCCTTGTTTTAGCCATAGTTGAGAAAAAATTACAAAAATCTTTTAGTATGAAGATTATACGACCGTCAAATGTAATTTGAAGGAAAGAAAAAGAAAAGAAAAACATTTTACCCTAGCAGCCTTATTTTATCTTGCAATTAATTTTTAAAAATATATGACTAACCATGTGTCAAAATAAACTACTTTCAATTTTTTTTGGAAATTAAAAATGAAAATAAAAGGGGCCCACATTGAAAAGCAAATTAGCTATTTTACTTCAACAAGATATAACTTTCACCCAAGATGTCAGATTTTTAACTTATGCTCATTGGAAGGTTGGTTATGAGTACTATGTTTTGGTATAGGTTTAGTTCCTTGATTTTGTTGGTTTAACATGTTTTGGGAAATGGAAGCTAGATGTCCTTTGTTAAATAGTTTTGGTCATAACTTTTGCATATGAAATTAAATTTTCAATTTCAAATAGGTGTTGGAGATCATGTTAAGTTGACTACACAATGGTGTTGTTATTTTATTAGTTTGATGAGTATAGAAAGTTGTCTACTTGTTTTATCACTTGTAGGTGCTTGAGATCTAGGGTATGATTGTGTGAACGTCTCGATGAGTCAAGACGTAAAACCTTGAGGAAGTACATATTTTTATGAGATATTTATTATGCTACAGTTGATTATCAGATTTGGTGCTCCTTGGTATAGGTTTACAAGTATTTTTGAAAGTTGGACATTGATGGTAATAGGTACAGAGGTTGTCTTTGGTTTGAGGACATGGTTGGACATGGTTTTGATACTTGGAGTCTCATGTGGGTGATAGTTGAGTGTAGGTATAACATTGGTGATGATTATGGTGTCATGGTTATGTAGATATACACTTTTTGTATTTACACAACATGATCATGTTTGTGGTGATTTGGTTTTATAGAAGGAGGTTGTTGTTTGTCTCTTATATGCTTATTTGGTTACTTGACTATGGTACTTGGTAGTGGACTTGTTTGGAAAATCAGATTGGATGTTGATTTGGTGTTTCATTCATGTGGTCTATAGGACTATTCTCTTTGATATCTTAGTTTGTAGGTTATTGATGTGATAATGAACTTGCATGTTTTAGTGTTTGGGATGTACAAGCTATGTAGTTATATGGGTTTGCGACCCATTTGATTGCAATGGGATAACTCAATTGTGGACTATTTATATCCACCAAGTTTGATTCATTATTGTTGTAGACTTTATTAGTTGGCCTTGTTTGTGGCCATTAATGCATTGGTATATTTGTTTGAGATGAGAGGATGGATATGTTTATAGTGCCTAGATAGATAGTGTTGGGACTTGTAGCATGTGGATTATCATGATGTCATGATAGCTTGGTTATTCATTGGTTATAATTTTCAATGGGAGCTTTGACAGTGATGTATTGGTGGTGTAGGATTGATTCCTAATTGGTGGTTTATTAATAGTGGTTTTGTATCTTCTTAGCTTGGAGATCTTGGTTTACGTTTGATGATATTGACATTTTAGTTGTATGTGTAAACTTGTATGGTCTTCATTTAAGAAATGGTTACCACGATGTGATGAATTACAATGTTATATAGTACATGGTACATCCTTTTTTAAAGATGAGTAGAGCATGCAAACTCATGTATAAATGTTAAAATGATATATCAGTTTTACTTTTGACATACTAAATACTAATCTTCTAGAAATTTTATGGATTTAGGGATCCATCAACAACCCCAAAAACTAGTTGATGTTCCCAAGAAAAAGAAGACTAGAGGAGCATACTTTTACTCTATGAAGTCCATGGCTTAAATTAATCTTCTTGTAATCCAGCTAAGTGTTTTGTACATGATTACAACATTAGATAAATGGTCTTATCATCCAACTTAATCTTGTGATATCAAATCCACTCCCCTGGCCTTTGGGTAAGATCAATCCACCAAAAAATAACAGAATGGCAACAAAAAGTGGTTTTACTAATAGAAAATATTTTGCCACCATCTTCAAGTAGGATTAAGCTATCAAGAAAGAACATGATGACATTTTAAAGGATATGCTTTATTATAAAGGAGATGAAGCATAAAAAGGAAACTTTCAAAAATGCATATAAACTCCAAAGTTCCTATTTAAGGGATTCTCTCCTACCTTATTCCATACACCTAAGTATTTCCAATTCTACCCAACCTAACTCTAAGAAGAATTGGTCTTTGTTTTCATCTAAAGATACATAACTAAATGCAGGAGAATTTATAGTACCCCCAACATTACGACATTATCATCCATATTAACCTAACAAAACACTTATCAAAACTGAGAATTGAGAACCTTGCATTCAAAATTCATCATCCCTCATGCCTCTTTAGAGAATTTTTATTTATTAGCAAAGTACTTCATCATTAATTAAAGGTGATGATTACATATCCAAAATATATCCAATTTAAATTCTTGCAAATCCTTGAAAATTGGAAATGATAGAAATCACACTTGAAAATATACAATCAACATCAGTCATATGCAATCAAAATCACTATTAGTAATAATAATTATCCTTAACAAGAACTAAGGAAAATAAGTACAACCTAGACTAGTCCACAAAGATTACATATGTTCATGTCATCATAGGGAATTAGCGTAGGCTTCATTTGCAAAATTTGTTGTAATAATTATTTTATTTTCTTTAAAGGAAAGAACTATATATGCTCTTAAATATTGCACCAAAAAATTATACCAACACACAAAATAACTCATTTTTGCAAATAAATAATGAATAACAACACAACCATTTATTTATAGTGTATTAATAATGAGTTAGAATGTTACATGGTACATGAACATCCCTTTTTAAATATGAGTAGAGCATGCGAGATCATATATAAATGTTAGTGATATCACATTCACAATGAAAATGATTGATAACAATATTTATCTAGTACAAGTGTTATGAATGATATTCCAAAAAAATCCATTGTTCGTCATCATTACAAGTGATTTGAATCTCCTCTTAAAACAATAGAATAAGACAAAAAAGACTCTGATTAATGAAATAAGACTTCAAATCTTCCAAAATTGAATAAAACTTCATAGATCATATTTGAGTGGCTTCTCTGGATTTTTATATGAGGTGTGAAGTGCATACAAGTAGTTTTAGTGATACCAAATGTGGTACCACTAGTATCAAGCCACCAAAATAAAATAATATGGTATTCAAATTCCACAGTTCTTGTTTGAGGACCTCTCTCCTACCTTATTTTGTCCCTCTAATTCTTTCCAATTCTACCCATCCTAACTCTAATGGAATTTCTCTCTCTTTTCCTCTAAAAATACATAACTGGAGGGAGGAGACTTTATAGTGTCCCCAATACTAGGACAATGTCATCCTTATTAACCTTGAAAAACACTTAAACTGTGAAATGAGAATTCTACATTCAAAACTATTTTATGGACTTAAGAGTGATTTCAGTTGAACACAACATCCCTCTTTATAGAAAAATTATATGGTTATTGTTAACTAAGTACTATGTCATTAAATAAAGGTGATGATTACATATCCAAAATAGATCCTTCAAAATTGAAAATGACAACAATCATGCTTGAAAATACATGATTAAAATAAGTCATGTATAATCAATGCCAATAATAATAAATGGGATTTGAGAACTAATTAAAATGATAGCACTGAGCAATTAGAAATTAGGATTCATAGGCTAAAAAAAATTCAATCAACATCAATCATGACTCATTTACAATCAACATCAATAGTTAGAGCATTATAATTTATTATGCTCTAAATATTGGAGACAAAAATTATACCAACACACAAAATGACTCTTTAGTGCAAATGAATAATGAAGAACAACACAACCATTTTGTAAAGCGGAAAATCGCGATCGAACCCTAGTTGCTCTCCCCTCTTCCAACTCCAAGGAGAGAGAAGGGAGATTCACTAGGGTTGATGGTTTTCACTTAGGGGAGAGACTTTACATTCAAAAGAGGGGTTGAAACCCACAAGATCCAATCCCACGCAATGCAAGATTGGATGCTAAATGTGTTTCAAGGGTTAAGACAGCAAGGCTACCCTCTTTTGTAAAGAATGTGCATAGAGGAATTAAGCTAGGAATGCATAGAAAGTGACAAAGATTCGCTTATAAACTGAGATAGGGATACAGTATGAAGCTGCGGACCTGGAATTAGCAGTAAAATGTCGATACGGCACTGTCCTGCAAATTTGAGCAAAATTTGTCGGGACGATGGCGCCCGGCGCCACGGTCCTCCGAAAAATCCGCAAAACGAAGGGGGATCTGTTCGTCTCTGCACAAGGATTCCAGATCTTCAATTTCAGCCGTGTACCTGCAACCTACACATAGAAAAGCGAAGACGATTGGGGGGTTAGGGATTAAGGGTTTGCCTTTAGGTCAAACCCCGGTTTTGGAATTAACCAAGAAATGAGCAAGAGCTATAAATGTAAATGACTGTAAAACAAGTACTAATACCTTGTTCTAAGGATGTTTGTATCCTTATGTGCGAAGGTTTAGATGTTGTATGTTGTTGTAGTATGTTGTATGTAGTATATAGTAAGTGATCTCCTCTTCAATGGTTGAATCCTTGTCTTGAATGCAACACTTAGCCTTGAATGGAGACTTGAAATGATCAATTGCTTGAAGGAATGCTTGAATGCTTGAATGCTTGAGTATAGTTTCCACGCCTTTTCCATCATATCGAATGAAAGAGGAAAATGTAGTTTATATACTTGTCAATTAGGGCTGATAGACTGATTTTCCCGACCTTAGGCTGACCAGGAAAGTTAATTTCCAAATTGCAAACAAAAAGACCCGAGACCCCTTAGGAGACCGGGCCCAAAATAGGACCCAGGGACCAGGGCGTTGGGCGCTCTGGTCCCACCTCCCGGGACAGTAGGGTGCAAAGGAGGTTCAGGCCAGGGTGCAAGAAAATGCAGTTTTCAGTGTCATAATCAGGTTTCGGGGTCTCCATTCAGGTTGCGTGTTGCGTCGCCATCGTGAAGACCGAAATGCAGTCGAAATTGCAAGTGTCACAATTTTAGGACGCTACACATTTATTCATATTATATTAATAATGAATCAAAATGTTTTATGGTTAGTTGTACATGATACATGAACATTCCCTTTTTAAGATGAGTAGAGAACGCAAGATCATATATAAATATTAGTGATATCATTAAACATATTTGATACTAATCTGTATCTGGTCTAAGTGTTATGAATCTTCTTCCATAAAAAATTGTAAGGTTCTCTCCCCTTAAACTATATCATAGAAATAAATAAATGCTCAAATTTCCATCAATGTACAATGAAATATAATAGCTCAATATTTACATAAAATGTCAAATCCATCTCTAGTAGTGCTTAATCCAGCGTGTATTAGCACATGAGAATGAGATAAATAATCATGCAACTTAAGCTCTTGTGCCATGAAATCAACTCATAAAAAATAATAATGTACAAGTACAAGCAATATACAAGATATGATATATAAAACATAATCATAGTCTCTGAACACCATCGACCCCAATAGTCATCTGCAAGTCCTAGAGATGAGAACATGGCTCAAATGCTTTTTGCCTAACCATTAAGCTCATGCTTCCTCAAAATTCTTCATAACATGAAGAATATTTGACCCTACACGAAATGACCAGCCACCTTAAAACAATAGGTAGGAGGGAATCCTAGTGCAACCTAACATACCTAAATGCATTTCTAACATGAACATGTAATATGCTACAATCAAGAGGTGACAAAGAAACACTATAATTTTGCTAGGCTACATTCATCTATTTTAATGAAAACATGGCTTTGGCTAAAGCACTTGGAAATATATGTTTTTTCCCAGAAAGGTGATCAATCTTCTCTGTTAGCCCATATTTAGCACCCATCTTGGAAGGTAAACCCATCACATGCAAGAAAAATAATCACTTTTCTTAAATAATGACATAATAAGAAAACATTCATATATTATGAAAACTCTCTTTTATTTCATGCAATTAATGATATCATGGTATTATGGCTCTGGGTGATGGCTGGTTAGGGTTTCGACGAAATCATGGTAGGTGGAATATGCAGAGTAGGCGAGGGGAAGCAGTTTCTAGAATAAGTCATGGCGTCCCCTTGCTAGAGTTTGGGAGGATATCTCTCTTAGGTCAACTAAGAGACCAAAAAAATGTCATTCATCCTTACAATGGTTCGAGAATCCGTCAATGGGTGTCAGGCGAAAAGAGGGTTGTTAATGCACAACCGAGAAATTTCAAGGAGATTGAGCATAAATTTAAATTTAGAGAGCCAAAGACCAAAATAAAACTCGAAAGGTATGTTCTAATAACACACGACCATGTTCTTTGTCTCTTCATATTGAAAATAATGAATGGAAGGAAGTTGTTGAAACTATGAGGGAAAAGGCCTTTTTTATGAAATGATTAGAGGAGTGGTTTTTATACTTTTGAGTTTGAAAATGGTGTAATGAACAATAGAGCAAGGATTTTACTATCAATACCATTCTAATGGCTTTTATCTCATGGTTTGCAAAAAACCCTCCGAAAAAAAATGGATTTTAAACAATGCACCATTTATGATGGGGGGCATGGGTTTTTTCATTAGCGATTGGACCCCAAATTTTGACCCACTTAAGACTTCTATTGATGAGATTCCAGTTTGGTTAAGATTATACAATCTCTCGAATGAGTACAAACATCCTGAGACTCTAAAATTGATTGGTAACAAGATTGGAAGGTTTATTTGTGTCGATGATGCCATTAAATAAAAGGATTTTAGTATTTATACTAGGATTTGTATCCATTGGAGGCCTCTTTCCCCTATTTCCACTAAGATTGAAATTATCTCTTTAGAAGGAATCTGGAAGCAAAAAATTGAGATAGAGGAGGTATTGGAAAATTGTAAGAAATGTAAAAGCTCCAAGCATTTGACTAGGTATTGTATTGTGCATGAGAAAGGGAAAGAACTAGAACAGAACGAGATTGTTGATAAAAATCCAACAAATGATAAATGAGCTTGATAAACCCCAGCAGACTGAGCCAGAGAAAGGGGAAGGGCATCGAGCTCTTTTAAACACCATTGATTCTATTTTTAAAAAGGATGTGTTGAATGATTCCAATGTGAGGATAGATTGCGCAAGTTAGGTATGGTGGTAGGAAACCACAATGTTATTCCATCCCTAATGAGCCTAATACCAGATAATGTACAGTCAACAACCCTCTAGAATTGAGTGGAATGGCGGCCAAGAATATTTTGGAGAGGAGGAATCTTGAGTACACATATGAGTTTTTGAGGATTAACAGGACCAATCTAATGAATTCTCCAAATGGACCTAAGGTTGGCAATGCCATGTGTTGCAAGGTGTGTAGCCTTCATCTCCTTGTGATGTGCGGTGTAGCACTCGGGTTTGTGACATGGCTTAACTGCCTCCTGTGGATTCTATAATTCTAGTGGTTTTATCGAGCATTAATAGCTCAATCTTTTGGTGCAACGACAACTGCACTTCTAAAAAGTGGTATATAATC
Source organism: Cryptomeria japonica (assembly GCF_030272615.1). NCBI lineage: Eukaryota > Viridiplantae > Streptophyta > Pinopsida > Cupressales > Cupressaceae > Cryptomeria > Cryptomeria japonica. The sequence goes on along the minus strand of NC_081405.1, from coordinate 673,901,680 downwards.
CTGGGTCACAAGTTCAAACCCCCTCACTTGCGCTAGGGGGGATTGTTTCAAGGTGTGTGTAATTACCGATCATAAAAATATTTCCCATCAAGCTTTGCATAATTTGCCTTCCTTAAGTAAAACTTTTCTTCATATTTTTCATCATTATTAATGAATCATCCATATTGTATTAATCCTAGCGTGAAAGATTTTTCACCTATGGGTGGAAATAATTTCTTTGATATCATAGTTTTGTTTTTTTTAGTAAAAAATTCCACCCTTATGTCATCCACCTTTTAGGTAAAACAAATACCCTTCTTTATCTAATATTTACTTCAAAAAATTATCATGCCTTTCTTCAAAAGTTATTTTATTTTAGGGTGGAAACATTAACAACTGTCTAGGGATTATTTTACTTTGCTGCCTCACTAACCAAGTATTTTCTTTATTTTTGTTGACAAATTTATTTCCTTTGTTGATGGCTTCGTGTTTAATTGTACCCTTTTCGATGAGACGATTGGTTCCGTGAAATGTTCTTAATGTCTCATCGGTGAAGATGTTTCACCTAAACTGCGTCTCCCTATACTATGATGGATATCCATTATATAGAGAACTTGTGTTCTTGAAAAAGAGGTCACAAGTTCAAATTCCACAAGGAGTATTAAGGTATGTATGTCTCGTTTGTAGTGCAGTTAGGTACCTCACGCAAGGAGTACGAGGTAGTCTCATAAGACTCTAACCCATATGTAAACCCATACATAGATAAATGGCATGTGAACTATAAAAACACTTCACTTCACTTTACTTTTACTTTACCCACTTTAAGATTCCATTTTTTACAGGCGGAAAGGATAATGGCTAGCTCCACGATCTGAGAGTTTCTAGAGGCATTTTAACAAATTCATTTCGTGCATATCCTGTACTCACAACATCCCTAAAATTTCATTCCCGAAACCAATGCTCCCAATTTGGCCCAAGCTGAGGGCGTGTTGTCCATGATATTTATGACCGTTCTCTAAAATTCCTCTTTCCTGAATGCTTTAATGAGTCTCCATACTCAGTTTCAAGGTTTCATTTCAATACAGACTATGATACTCAAGTTTCAATCTGCTAATTACATTCATTATAAGCTCTCAAAAAAAAATTATGATTCCATTTTATGCTTACTTACCCTGCAACTACAATGTTCGATATTTATCTGGAAGCTCCGAAGTTAATTCAATGGATTCATTTTCTCGTGCAGATTTGGCTAGGCGTTGCAACTGCCATAATTCATCTTCATTATGTTCCAGTTAAGCATCAAAGGGCATCACGATGAGTGATCAGACTTTATTCCAATGCTACCGTTTTGCACAGGTAGGAAATTAAAGCTGATTTGGCAAAGGTTTGTGAAATTTGATTATACACCTGCAAATTGCATTCACTGGATAAACTCTTCAACCATTTTCCATGCTCCTTATGCTTATTTTCCAGATCATTTCCAATTATAAGATTTGACCAGACTTTAAATGTATGTCTATGAGATTACACAGGCATGGAGGTTATCAACAAATTCTCTTGCCTTGTCTGAGTTCTGATCAGATTTTAAATGTTTGTCTATGAGATTACACAGGCATGGAGGTTATCAACAAATTTCATGGAGCTTACTGACAATTCTTTGGCTTGGAAATATCGAAATCCTCATTGCTCAATCGATAACATGGGAAACCCTAAATTTCCATAGCAAAGTAAGTTAGGGCAACTTTATTTTTATCGATGAGACTATTTCTTCCTTGTTAGAAATCCATCATCATACCGAAATCAAAATTTGGGTGAAACATCAAACATCGGCAACACCATTTTGTGCTTTTGTAGAAGGCTTATATCTTGTCGATAAGTTTGAGCACAATTATTTTGTGAGGAAGATAAAGAACTTTAGGAAACTTTTAACTTCATCTATATTTCCGGGCCCACCACCTTTTATTTGTCACTTGTACAAATCGTTTTGACAATCTTTATTTTATCATTGTAATAATATTCATAATAATTAATTTAGATCAATTTCGATTGATTTTAGTTTTGACTTGACCTGGATATTATTCCTCTTCGGATATATAATTTAAATCATTAGAAATGTCATTATTCAAATCATTAAAATTCAAATAACAAATCATTTTACATCTTCGGGTTTGCACTTATATGATGAAGGTTGGATCTCCTTCTGAAACTATATGTTGGACTCTACCCTTATGGGAGCCGCATTTACCTCTACATATAGTGAAAAATTGAAATCAACCATTCAAGTGGATTCCAACAACCTCAAAAATATTGATCTTCAGGTTTGCACTTATATGACAAAGGTCGGATTCCCTTCTAAAACTATATGTTGGACTCTACCCTTATGGGAGCCGCATTTACCCTCACATATAGTGAAAATTTGAAATCAACCATTCAAGTGGATTCCAACAACCTCAAAAATATTGATTTAAATTATCGAGCTTCTGGAAAGTGAAATATTTACCTTTGTGAGAGATGAAGTTAGGTCCTCTTGTGTCATTATTGGCATTAAATTTGGCTTGCTGATTTATGTCTTTCATTAATGAACTTTTAATAATAATAACCTCATTTGATGATCAAATAAACCATTCTTCTCAAACCAATATCCATATTGAAAGACCTAGCATCGGAAAATAAAACCTTTGTGAAAGTGCTCTGCCTCTTAACCAAAAATTTTGTTCTCACATATTTTGCCAATAAATCCACTCGAACTAGTGACAAGAATAATTTGGAGCGAGGTCGTGATCATGAATTGATTTTAAACATTACCGAATTGTGCATTTTTTACCCTTTGTAAAAATGTCCAAACTTGGTTTTTTGCATCTGGATTCAATCCTGAAAACTAACCAAATCACACTATTAGGTCAAGAGAGTTGTCAACCGTGTAAACATTTAACCAAAGATTGCAAGGCAACTGACGACTCTGAGAAATTCATTCTGAAGTGACAGTTATTAATTTTCAAAGTGGGCTCCATAATTAATTTTGACCTTGTGCCAGTTTCAGACTTGCATAAATTGTATCTGGTTTAGGCTTAGAAAAAATATCAAATGGACCGATGGGGATCTAAAACCTTGCACTGGAGTTCATTGTGATACAAACAATAGTGTGGGTCAATTGGTTCGGTCTAAAGGTAATCTGGGTGTGAAATATTAATCACAACAGAAGGCTACTTTGGTGAGTTTTGCAATGTGCAAGTAACAAAATGAATAAATTGCAAATGGAATTGACTTTGGAAAAATAACAAATGGTGTCCTAGGATTCTGCAAATTGGTATAAGGATATTTTGTTAATAGTAGAATTGACGGGGACAATCGGTTTAGTATGAAAGCTTATAAATACAAAGATATTAAATCTTGAAAATGGCTTTTAGGAGTGCTCACTAGATGTGCTCACATAGGGGACCCTAAATTTTGCAAAATTTAGGGTTCCAACAAGTTGCACAATGGGCATCCCTAAAGCTATAATCCTCGATTAGGGATGAATTTAAGCAATGGTAGTGTGTAGGGTAAAAATACAATCGGGTAGACAAAGACCTAATTCCACTCTCATCCACACATTGGAATACGAAATAGCCTAAGGAGATGATTCACTTTAACTACCTCTTGGGCAAGAGAGTCAAGGAATATCTTTAAGGTTTCTATTCCTTTGTTGCAATGAGATGAAATGTGCAAAATGTAATGATATGACTAATTAAGATAAGGAGATAACTAAATAATCCGATATAAACTGAAAATGTGGAAAGATACAGATCTAAAGCTGAAACATAAAACACAAAATAGGGATTTAAACTTAGATGCGCACCTGTCGTCGAAAATTAGGCCTGATTGAGCTGGACTAGGGCACCACGCCTTGCTTCTGATTTTCTGCTACCTCTGGAATCCGGGAACTGAAATTTGCACTGTTGAATTACCAAAAGAATCTGAAAAAGAGAGAGGACCGGGGTGTCACGCCTTGGTCCTGAAACAAGGCGCCATGCCCTGGTCTCATAAAACTGAGACCTGCTTTTGGCCTGAGGTTTGTACCTATGTTCTCTTATGATTCTGACGATCGTGCCTTCGTCAAATTCCTATACCTGCACCTACAACTTGGAAAATGGTGTCTAGGTGGCTATTTAGGGTTTTTCCTTAGTCAAAACCCTTACTTTGGTGATTTCCACCTCCACAAATAGCCAATGTAATGCTGAAAAAGTGTGTGTGCAAGAACCTTGTGTGTATGCAAGATCCTAAATGTAAATCTAGAGTTATACCCTATGCTTAGAGAGTAAGCCCTAAATGAATGTAAGTGCAAATATAAATGCTTCAAATCTCAAATGCAATAATGGATCTAAAGCATGAATATAAATTTGAAAACAAGTGTCATGAAGCTCATACAAATATTTGAGAATAACATGAAAACATACCAAACCCTAAGGGAGAGGTACAAGTCAATCAATAGTCAGTGATCTCCTATTATTCTTCAATATCCTCAAAGCTCCACTTGATGATAAAAATTCTTAATGTAGACTTGATAAAATGCTTTATTTTCTTATTGAAGACTTCATATAAACCTATACTTTCACTTCATAAGAGGCTCCTTCAATTGCTAGTTGTTGGATCCTTCAAATGAGGAAAGGAAAGGCTATATGTATGAAACCCTAGAATTTGTTTTTGATCATAGGCCGACCTAGAAATAATATTTTTTTGACCCAAATCAATTTTAAACATTATAATAATGCCAAAACATGATCCCAAAATTTGGGAAGAAAAAGAAGGAACCGATGTGATTCACATCGGTCCGACCAATTTTTTTTCAAATTTTTAGGGATGCCAGATTTTGTGATTATAAGATGATTCCCAGGAGGATGCAACGATTTGAGATGTTTTGTTATGTGAAATTGAGCCTTAAAGGTCAAAATAGGACATAATTGAAAGAATAAAATTAAAAGGGGCACACTTAGGATTAAGGGCCCAATTTTATGATGTGTCAAGGGTTAAAAGAAGACTTTAGATTTAATTAAATGCATAAAGTAAATATAAAATGCAACATGAAAACACACTAAGGCGGGTGCTAAACCTAAGCATGGAATTGTACCACCCAATTAAGAGTGTACAATTTACGACGCTACAGGTAGATCGAGCATAGTAAATAAATGGGAAATCCCTTCCTAGCAATCAAAACATGTTGGTTGGGAGATAAACGAAGGCATGGGGGTATGTGTGAATTACTTTAACTTGATGATTATGTATTGAAAAAGAAGAAAGGTGTAGATCGCACTGCCCAACCAAAAACCTGTACGCGTATCTCTCAAATACAAGGTCATTGTGAAGATAAAGGCAGTTTGAAGGAGAACAGAAGTCGTGGATGTGGACTACATTTCACTCAAAAAGTAGTGGGTAGACGGTAACAGTTTCAGGCTAATTCCATAGAACGTATATTGGGCCTCAAGCTTGACATCCATGTTAGGAATTATGATCGATGGTCAAAGAACATGATAGCAACATATTTTAGTGATGCAGATATGGAAATAAATGCTTGGTATTCCGGAATGGCGGTTGTAGATGTAACCATAGGCGATCAACAAGTGAATCACTTATATTTTTGGAAGCCCCCAAAAATTCCAACCCGATAGAAGAAATTGTAGAAGGAGATGAGTTTGATTGCAAAAGTATAGCGTCTACACCTTCCACAGGGTCTCAGGACTTTGATAAGATTGGATAAGGAGCAACTTATATCCATGATTAGTGATGTTGAGCCTTTCAACCAAAGTTAGTCAAATCAATCTTCAAATTCCCCCAATCAACTAACATTTTCTCTAGATAATAGATGTTCAAGCAGACATGCAACATCTAAGAATCCCTCTACTCCTTCTGATCACAATAGCATTAGTGAGTCTTCAATCAAAAAATGAGTAATGACTATATTTGATCAGTTAAAAAGAGAGCCCGAAGTTCAAAGTGTTAGCAAAAGTGAACAACCACTCCAGACTGCCATGATTGAAATACCCTCATCATCAACAATGGAACTTGATGCAAATGTTGATTCAAAGTGAGTTAAAAGGACTAGTGAATCAATAATCTGCCCAAAGATCTAGAGTGATAAAGTTTTTGTATATTTCAGAGCTTGACAGAAGTGTTGATGCTCTCACCTTGAGTGACATTTTTGGATCAGCAAAGAGTTATTTTGAATGTCAACAACAAGTACATTGAAGCATTGAATTGTTGCTCTTGCACATGACAATATGAAGCAAGCAGGGGGTAAACATGATCTTTTATTAAGAAAACCAAGTGCCTTTGATATAAGGATTGAAAATAAAAATACAACAATGCAAATATGTGTGTGCACTCAACGGTAAAGAGCTAACAACGATAGACGGTAAAGGGTATGATAAAAAAATTCATAGGGAGAGCCAAATAAAAAATCAAAGGAGGGGGAAAATTCATTTTTACGTGAATATGGTTATTTCACTCGGGAGTAGATTGCAGCATTCAAACACTTTCAGATAGCTTGAAAAACTCTTACAAAAATGGGATTATTTTTATTTAATTTGCTAATTATTTTTTAATTTGTGGGAAACATTTAAATCATACATTTAGAGTGTATATTTCTTTGAGTGGGAAGCATGTAGAAATGGTAGGACAAAGCAGAAAGTGACAACCACCAAAAGGGAGATTTTTCCATTTTCAGTCTGAGATAAAATGTGGGTTGCATGTAGAGAAATAGAGACCCAAATGAGAAAATTTTCAGACTAAGACAGAGGGCAAAATGTTGAGTGTAACAAGTCCTTTGTCACAACAAATCTATGAGCAGACAATGTCGGATTTTTTGTGCGCAGGAATGGATGACAAAGATGTGTAATTGCAAGGATCTTTTCGAATTTTCTAGACAACATCAACAGGGTCAAAGATGTAGATCAAAGTCAATTTTGGAGGAGAAAAGTGCAGATTTTAGAATTTCAAAATTCAACAATGAAGAGGACGTGTCAATTTTTTGTTCCCTTTAGGGTTTTTCTAGAGTTTTCTTCTTTGTACTTAGTCTTCTTTTCTCCTCATTCAAGAGGATTCTAAATGTAATTTTTAAAAATTCTGAAAGTAAGGATTCCATGTACAGTTCATTATTAGAGTATGCATGAGAATATTGTCAGTAATTTTTAAAAATATTCATCTTCGGGTTTGCACGTATATGACAAAGGTCGGATCTCCTTTTGAAACTATATGTTGGACTCTACCCTTATGGGAGCCGCATTTACCCCCACATATAGTGAATATTTGAAATCAACCATTCAAGTGGATTCCAACAACCTCAAAAATATTGATTTAAATTATCTGGAAAGTGAAATATTTACCTTTGTGAGAGATGAAGTTAGATCCTCCTCTATCATAATTGGCATTAAATTTGGCTTGTTGATTTATGTTTTTTATTAATAAACTTGTAACAATAATTAACTCATCTGATGATCGAATAAATCATTCTTCTCAAACCAATATCCATAGTGAAAAGCCTAGCATTAGCAAAGAAAACCTTTGTGAAAGTGCTCTCCCTCTTAACCAAATTTTTTGTTCTCACATATTTTGCCAATAAATCAACTCAAACTAGTGGCAAGAATAATTTAGAGCGAGGTCGTGATCATGAATTGATTTTAAACATTACCGAATTGTGCATTTTTTACCCTTAGTAAAAATGTCCAAACTTGTTTTTTTGCATCTAGATTCACTCCTAAAAAACTGACCAAATCACACTATTAGGTCAAGAGAGTTGTCAATCATGTAAACATTTAACCAGGTATTGCAAGGCAACTAACGACTCTGAGAAATTCATTCTGAGGTGACAGATATTAATTTTCAAAGTGGGCTCCATAATTAATTTTGGCCTTGTGCCAGTTTCAGACTTGCATAAATTGCATTTGGTTTAGGCTTAGAAAAAAATATCAATGGACCGATGGGGCTCTAAAACCTTGCACCAAAGTTCATTGTGATAGAAACAATAGTGTGGGTCAATTGTTTGGTCTGAAGGTAATCTAGGTGTGAAATATTAATCACAACAGAAGGCTACTCTGGTGAGTTTTGCAATGTGCAAGTAACAAAATGAATAAATTGCAAATGGAATTGACTTTGGAAAAATAACAAATGGTGTCCTAGGATTCTGCAAATTGGTATAGGGATATTTTGTTGATAGGAGAATTGATGGAGACAATCGGTTTAGTATGAAAGCTTATAGATACAAAGCTATTAAATCTTGAAAATGCCTACTCAGAATGGTTGTGTGACTTGCACTTATGTGCACCCTAAATTTTGCCATTTGAAATATGTATCAAATTTGATTGTGGGAAGCTGAATATAGGTGATCATTCTTATTCATGGGTGGTAAACATAATTGCAAGGTCAAATCGTTTATCAGGATCAGGGTTCATGAGTGCACTTTTAGGGGTGTTCACTAGACTTGCTCACATAGGGGACCCTAAATTTTGTGTTCACTAGATTTGCTCACATAGGGGACCCTAAATTTTGCAAAATTTAGGGTTCCAACAAGTTGCACAATGGGAATCCCTAAAGTTGTAATCCTCGATTAGGGATGGATTTAAGCAATGATAATGTGTAGGGTAAAATTAGAATCGCGTAGACAAAGATGTAATTCCACTCTCATCCACACAATGGAATACGAAAGAGCCTAAGGAGATGATTCACTTTGACTACCTCTTGGGCAAGAGATTCAAGGAATATCTTTGGTGTTTCTATTCCTTTGCTGCAATGAGAGGAAATGTGCAAAATGTAATGATATGACTAATTAAGATAAGGAGATAACTAAATAAGTTGATGTAAACTAAAAATGTAGAAAGATACAAATCTGAAGCTGAAACACAAAACACAGAATAGGGAATTAAACTCATATGTGCACCTATCACCAAAAATTAGGCCTGATTGAGCTAGACCAGGGCACCACGCCTTGGTCCTGATTTTCTGCACTGGGGTGTACCTCTGGAATCCGGGAGCTGAAATCTACACTATTGAATTACCAAAAGAAGCTGAAAAGGACAGAGGACTAGGGTGTCATGCCTTGGTCCTGGACTAGGGCCCATGCCCTGGTCTCATAAAACTAAGACCTCCTTTTGGCCTGAGGTTTGTACCTATGTTCTCTTTTTATTCCGACGATCATGCCTCTATCAAATTCATTTACCTGCACCTGCAACTAGGAAAATGGTGTCTAGGTGGCTATTTAGGGTTTTTCCTTAGTCAGAAACCTTGCTTTGGTGATTTCCACCTCCACAAATAGCCAATGTAATGCTCAAAAACTGTGTGTGCAAGAAACATGTGTGTACGCAAGATCCTAAATGTAAATCTAGAGTTATACCCTACGCTAAGAGAGTAAGCCCTAAATGAAAGTAAGTGTAAATGTAAATGCTTCAAATATCAAATTCAATAATGGATCTAAAGCATGACTATAAATCCAAAAACAAGTGTAATGAAGCTCATACGAAGATTTGAGAATGTATGCGGGAAATGAGGGCGACAAAAATGTAAAAGTTTGATTCAAAAGGCCCACACACCAATAAGACTCTTGGTGCAAGTTATAGGAACTATATTTAAATAGCTCAACTTCCCAAGGGGTGTCCCATTGTTCTCTATCTCCCAGGATCCCTAAAGTCAATGTCTTTGCTCTCAAATCATTGAGCAAAGTGACTTAGGAATGACAACTCCAAGAACGAGTGATGTTTGATTATTATGCATGAATGCATTCCTAAGACATGTATGATATTGAAACTATGATGATTAAGATAGCATAAAGATGATGATAAGAATAGCTAATTATCCTAGCAATGATATACTAGTCTAACATGGATATTCTATGATATTAAAATGCTTCTAAATGCTTATTAAGATAATTTATCAAGGAGAGGCTAAAATGCTTAGTAAAATGACTATAAGTTTTATGCACAAAGACTTGGATATATCATTAGAAAAATGACTATAAGTTTCATCTATATCAAAATGAGAGAATGGGAGCTCTATTTATAGGGAAAATAGGGCAATGGATAGTCAAGATTGGATAATCTTAACAAGGGCCGGTATTGAAAGTTAATTAATCCATGTTCACAATTCTCACCAATGAAATGGTTACAATTCTCAACAAGAGATTGCTTTAGAGGAGATGAAAGAAGCATTAAATGCTTGAGAATACATGGAGGTTACCTTAGGAGGTAAGGGTTAAGGTTAGGTTAGGGTTATCCAATGGATAAATCTTTTACCCAAAGGATAAACTCTTGTGCAAGGGTTAAAGCGATAACGAGGTTAAAGCCATGAATGCTTGATGAAACCCTTAGGTTAGATGAGGGTCGAGTTAGAGAGAAAAATTCTAATCATGCAAGAAGGTTGAGTTAATCATTATGATGAATAATGATGAACGGCAGATACCCTAACTGGTACTGAGAGCGGGGAGTGAATCAATATAGACAAAAAATTTCTCAACAACTTATCAAGTTAAAGAAATACCAACTGGTTGTCTTCATTACCGAACTTAACCATGGCAATAATGGTTAAACACAGTAAGACTTCAGACAACATAAACTGATAAGTCTGAACACTTCAAATACATTCAATACTTGATAACAACTTCACCAATAAACATATGCATGTGGTGTAACAGTAATACCATAACCTAATAACTCTGCATGCATAATCACTCAAACAAAGAACCCTTAATCATCACATGAAAAATGCACAACACATGACACACATGTTTTTCATGTGGAAACCCAAATGGGAAAAACCAAGGTGGGGATGAATACCCACAAGCTTTTTTTTGAACTCTTTTGAAGCTCTCTCTATTAGGAGCCTATTCCAGTTAAAGACTTTACAATAAGGTTCTGCTAGGATCCGATCTTGTTAAAGATCACTCGGTTAAGGGATGGCTTTATACCCTGTTAAAGGTTGAAACCCTATTAAAGGTTACCTTTCTAGAGGATTTAAAGAACTCGATAAACTTGAGTCACCTGGTTAGAGGATTTATAGTAAGCTTGTTAAAGCTACCCAGTAAAGGGATTTTCCAATTGTTGAAATGGTTAGAAGACAATAGGTAAAAACTCTGATATGATAACAGCACTACATGCCAAGGCGGATCCTTTTCAGTTCCTCTACTTCTGCAATCACACTCTGTAGTTTTCTCTTACTGGTCTGGCAAGTATCTCATCACTCGGATACACACACAACATTTGCCAACAACTTACAATAACAAACATCATCGACCTTATAGACAATAATTAGGTCAGTAGCATTAACCCTAAACCCTAAGCATCTTAGGTTTTCAATACAGGCGGTTCAATCCTGACCATCCAAATACTTTGCATAGAGAAATACAATCTCAAATAGATCACAAGACAATCTGCATCATTCATTCTTCACCACACATGGGAATTAGTAACTCATACCGCCAAGAAGAATGTTCATTCCCGAGGTAGAATTTTAATACAGTCGATCTTCTCATGCAAGATCCTCAAGGAAATCCTTCATGTGCACAAAGCTGACGTGGCACCTCAATCTCATCCTCATTTCTTAGCTAACTCATCACAGAATGTCATCGGTTTCATCGCACAAGCTGGATTGCCAAACCAAAAACCCTAGAGTTGAGACTACCAACCGGTAGTCACACTTAGTGAAACCTCGACACCAGTTCACTGCATTTCTTCATACCAATTCACCAACCTCTTTCAATCTGCATACCGGTTTACTTACACTTATTGACATCAATGACAACATACCTTATCATCATATCAACATGTCGGTTCATCATATGCCAACAATCTCCCCCTTTGGCATTGATGGCAATACTCAGTGTAGCATTGCAACTGTAGACATCATAGACTAGTGTATCTGCATTAACAGATATCTTCTCCCCATACATCAGATATCTTCTCCCCCTTTGACAACAATGCCAAAGTGGAGGCACAAGATTCCATTCTCTACTATGTTGCTCCCCCTATGGAGTAGCATCCTTCAACATATCAATCCAGAAAGATTTGACACTGTAGTACCTGACTGAATTGGAGCACACAACTTTAGTTGACTTCATGAAGGGGCAGAACCCCTCATTCACCTCTCAAATAGGTAAATGTAGTCTTCGGTAAGGACTTAGTGAATATATCGGCTAGCTGCTCCTTACTGGAAACATGTTGTAGTACAACCTCCTTATTCTGAACTTTCTCTCTCAAGAAGTGATACTTAAGCTCAATGGGCTTAGTTCTAGCATGCAATACCAGATTCTTGGAAATATTTATTGCACTTGTGTTGTCACAAAATATATTCATCGGTTCAGATACAAGTACTTTGAAACCTTCCAATACATGTTTCATCCAGATTGCTTAGTGCAGTTCATAAATGTTGCCATATATTCTACTTCAGCTATAGATTGAGAAGTACACCTCTGCTTCTTACTTGTCCACGAGATTAGTCTTCCACCAAGAAAGAGCGTTCCATCGGTTGTGCTCTTTCGGTCATCCACATTACCTACCCAATCGGCACCGATATATACTTTGATATTATAGTCACCATTATATGGATACCACAATCCATAGTCAATTGTTCCTTTCAGATATCTAAGAATGGCTACCAAGTGAGATTCTCTTGGACTTTTCTGAAAATGAGCTACTATGCCTATTGCATGAGCAATATCTCGTCTATTGTGCACCACATAGTGCAACTTACCGATTATTGACCGGTACTCCTTCTCATTCACCAACGTTGAACCATCTTCCTTAGTCAGTTTACAACCGGTCACCATCGGTGTACCAACCAGTTTGCTTTCCTCCATGCCAAAGGTCTTCAATACCTCTTTGACATACTTGGACTGGGTAATAAAGATACCCTCTTCATTTGTTGAATCTATAAACTAATGAAGAATTTTATCTCTCCAATCAGAGACATCTCAAACTCTTTCTTCATTTCATCTGCAAAAGCATGACTCATTTTATCATCTCCTCCAAAGATTATGTCATCTACAAATACTTCACAGATCAGAATCTGATCACCTTCAGATTTTAAGTAGATGTTGTTATCCTCACTTGTTCTCTGAAATCCAATCTTCACAAGATGAGAGTGTAACCTTTCATACCATGTCCTAGGTGCTTGTTTCAATCCATACAGGGCTTTGTGTAATCTACACACTATGTTACTATCTTCTGATAAGGCAAACCCTTCTAGTTGCTCAATATACACTTCCTCTTCTAGGATTCCATTCAAAAACGCAGACTTCACATCCATCTGATAAACCTTAAATCCCTTAAATATTGCAAATGCAAGTAGCATTCGTACACCTTCTAGTCTAGCCACATGAGCAAAGGTTTCTCCATAGTCTTCTCCCTCCTCCTAAGCATATCCTTTGCATACAAGTCTTGTCTTGTTCCTTGCAACTATTCCTTCTTCATTTAGCTTATTTCTAAAAACCCATTTGGTACCTATGACATTTTCGTGTTCTAGTCTGGGTACCAAAGACCATGTTGCATTATTTTCTATTAGGTCTAGCTCCTCTTCCATTGCTTTAATCTAGTCTTCATCTGTAAGTGCTTCTTTGGAAGTCTTGGGCACTAATTCAAAAATCATGCAAGATTTTTCCTTCACTTTTCTTCTTGTGAGTATCCATGCATCTTTATCTCCTATGATTTGCTTCGTTTCATGATGTAGTTTCACATACCTAGGAATGACTCTAGCTTGATCTGCTAGCTTTTCTTCTTCTCGTACTGCAACTTCTACCTGTACAAGAACACTGAGATCTTTACTTTTTCTTTCTTAATTGGTTCCTAGAAGGCTATACCTGGTTCATCTTCCACTTCTTCTCTGCATGTTTCCTCAAGTTCCTCAAGGGATTCATCAACCCTAACATTGATACTCTCAACAAATCTTTGTGTTCTATTGTTGTAGCACTTGAGAGCTTTGCTCTTAGTGTAATATCCCATAAATATTCCTTCATCACTTTTAGCATCAATTTTTCTCAAATGCTCAACTCTCTTGATATAGCACTTACTACCAAACACTTTAAAGTAACTCATAATGGGAGTTTTCCCTGTCCAACACTCATAAAGGGTTTTAACTCTACCTTTCTTGATGAGTACTCGGTTCATAGTATAGACTGCAATGCTCACCGCTTCTCTCCAAAAAGTGTGAGCAACCTTTCCTTGGATCAGCATTGTTCTAGCTACTTCAACTACAGTCTCATTATTCCTTTCTGCTATGCCATTCTGTTGTGGTGTCCTTGGGATGCCATTTTGTTGTGGTGTCCTTGGGGCAGACAACTACCTCTTGATACCGCTATCTTCACAGTACTTGTTGAATTCATCAGAAGTGAATTCACCTCCTTGATCATGATAACTCAATGATGAGCAAATAGTACCAAACTGGTACTGAGAGGGGGGGGTGAATTAGTACAGACAAAATATAGTCCTAAATCGGTTCAACAGGGATTACTCCAAATGACTGGCAAACAGTGACACCGGTTTGAAACAGAGTGCAACCGGTAAAACCCAGAACAACTAAAACAATCATAAACCGGTTACTCACTTGGCTTTCCACTTAACTCAGAACTACACTACCATTTCACCCTTATGTATGAACAGGTAATCTATCATCATATCTTCACAACAGCTAGTTCAACATGTTTTATTGATAGGCATAAAACACAAAACCATCATATGCTTAACAGGTAATAACAAAGCATCACACATGACACACATATTTTTCACGTGGAAACCCAACTGGGAAAAACCACAGTGGGGATGAATACCCACAAGCTTGTTGTTGAACTCTTTGGAAGTCTGTTCTGTTAGGAGCCTTGTCCTGTTAAAGACAGATACAATAGGTTTTGTTAGGAACCGATCCTATTAGGGATCACCCGGTTAAGGGATGGCTACAATACCCGGTTAAGGGTTAAACCTTGTTACAGGTTACCTTGTTAGAGGATTTCAAGAACTCAATAGCTAAAGGATTTCCAAAGCTCTCTAGCTTTCCAGATCTCAATAACTTTGAGTTACCCTGTTAAGGGATTTACAGCAAGTCGATTAAGGCTACCTTATTAGGGGATTTTCCAACTGTTGAGGTGGTTAGAGATCAACAAGTATTTCAATGATCTGGTAACAGCACTCAATACCAATGCAGATCCGCTTAAGCTCCTCTTCACCTTCTGCACTTACACTCTGCAGGTATCACTTCTCTCCTCTTGTCTGGCAAGAATCACGTATCCCTTCTCTTGGATACTCACACACAACTTTTTCCATCAACCTCCGAAAGAGTCACAACATTGACCTTATAGGACAACAAACAGGTCGGTAGCATTAACCCTAAACCCTAGACCTGTTAGGTTAAGGAATTCAAACGGTTCAATCCTGACTGTTGATCATACTGTATTGAATGCAACAGTCTTGATCCAATCTCAAGACATTTTCCATCGTTTGTTTTCCACCGATTTCATGGCGGCTGATAACCCATCACACGTTATCACCATTTACAGACTACGCACATTCTCAAGGTAGATAGGAACAATCTCCTTTATGCAAGATCCTTCACGCGCACAAGGCTGATGTGGCAACATGATCTATTCTTCATTACAATGCTAACTCATCACACAATGTCACCAGTTGAGCCATACAGGCTTGAAGCACTTCAACTGGAAACCCTGAAGTTGAGACTACCAACCGATAGTCATACAATGCTTCCATGTGCCGGTTCCCATAACCATATGTCAGTTCACCTTGAACAAGCACACCGCTTCACTTTGACACAAATGTCAGTTCATAGTGTTATACCGGTTCTCACATATGTGAGTTCATACCTCTTCAACATATTGACATCAATGACAACATACAATGTCATTATGTCCATATATCGGTTCACATAATGCCAACGTGTTAGTTCTTAGGCATTTTATCTTTTGACCACTTTCCTTCTCTACTAATGCTCTAAAGGCTTTGAACTTTCCAAATGCCTCATACTTGTCTTTCAAGAATGTGACCCACATCATTCTTGAGCAGTCATCAGTAAGAATCATGAAATACCTATCTCCCTGAATACTTCTAATTTTCATAGGACCATACAAATCAGTATGCACAAAGTCAAGTAAGTTTTCTGCTGAGAAAGACTTACCTTTGAAAGTTGAGGAAGACATCTTCCCAAGTTGGCATTCTTTGCACAAGGAATTCTCCGGCTTATTCAGCAAAGGCAATCCTCTTACTACCTTGATCTTACTAGCCTTTACAATATTATCAAAGTTCATATGACAAAGTCTCCTATGCCAACTCTCATCAAACTTAGCCATTAGACACCGACTTATCTTGGCATTCAACTGAAATAAGTTACCTCTAGTCTACTTACCGGTGGCAATAAGTTCACCGTACTTTCCAATTATACTGTAGACTCCACCTTTGAACTCCAGAACGAGTCCTTTATCATTTAGCTAAGCAACACTCAACAGGTTATGCTTAAGACCTTCTACCCAGTAGACATCATCTGCACTGCTCTTTCCATTCAGTGAGATGGATCATTTACCTTTCACCAAACATGGTGCATTGTTGCCAAATCTGACAACACCTTCATCACATTCTTCTAGAGACAGAAACTTTCTCCTATCACCAGTCTTGTGGTGAGAACAACCACTATCAATTATCCACTCATTAGAGTTGTCAATGCGAGAGATAAGTTCTTTCTTGTCAGACACTTCTACCTTCACAGCTATAAATACTATGTCTTCATTTTCTTTGTCCTCGGATTCTTCATCAGTAACACCTTCATCCACTACAACAAGACAATTTCTTCTATTTCCTCCTTCATACTTTCTAAACCTCTCTGGTTTATCCTTATTGTCATTATTAGGATAGTTGACAGCTATATGTCCTATCTTATTGCAGGAAAAACATTTCAAAGGAAGCTTACCTCTGTATTTTCCAGTACCTTTTGGAAGTCTCTTGACAAGAAGAGCTTCAAACTCCATCAAAATTTATTCATCATCCATACCTCTGCTTTGCATGGATTCATAACTGGTACTTGCTTCTTTTTCTTTTCTGGTTGGTGCAACAGATTCTCTAAAAGCTGACTCAGTCTTCCGAACACTACCATCATAGTTATTCAACTCATATGCAGATAACTTCACAATGATAGAGTCTAAGGATACCTTGGTTTTATCAATAGACCTCAGTTCCTGGATAGCAGCAACTCTGATTACATAGACTAGTAACAATGATCTCAAGACTTTACTGACAACGATGGCATCATCAATTGTTCCACCAGTGCTCTTGATACCTCCAACAAGAGTCTTGATTCTTATGCCATATTGTTGAATGGGCTCACCTTCAACCATCCTCATGTCTTCAAATTTTTATCTAAGGCTCTCTTCCTTAGCTTGCTTTACATGTTCATAGCCGCCATAAATAGTTTCCAATGTGTCCCATACATCTTTATGAGTGTCCTTATCTTGTACATCAATGAACTCGATATCAGACAAACTACTAATAAGAGCTTCCATGACTTGCCCATTTTCTTGAATCTCTCTCTTTTGATCATCGGTCAGAGTGTCAATGGGAATTACATAGACATTCTCAATATAGCTCCAGTGTTGAGCACCCAAACTCTTGATATAGATCTTCATTCTATCCTTCCATATTTTGAAGTTATCTCTATTGAACTTAGGACCTTCCCTCTTAATCATTAAGGCAGGATCTTTTGCCTCAAGCGGTTAAGCTTATATCATCGAGGACCTAGAGTTTCTCTGATACCAATTGATGAATAATGATGAACAACATATACCCTAACTAGTACTGAGAGGGGGGGGTGAATCAATACAAACAAAAACTTTCTCAACAACTTATCAAGTTAAAGCAATACCAACCGGTTGTCTTCATTACTGAACTTAACCATGGCAATACCGGTTAAATACAGTAAGACTTCAGACAATGTAAACTGATAAGTTTGAACACTTCAAATACGTTCAATACTTGATAACAACTTCACCAATAAACATATGCATGTGGTGTAACAGTAATACCATAACCTAATAACTCTGCATGCATAATCACTCAAACAAAGAACCCTTAATCATCACATGAAAAATGCACAACACATGACACACAGATTTTTCACATGGAAACCCAAATGGGAAAAACCACGGCCGAGATGAATACCCACAAGCTTGTTTTTGAACTCTTTTGAAGCTCGCTCTGTTAGGAGCCTAGTCCAGTTAAAGACTTTACAATGAGGTTCTGCTAGGAACTGATCCTGTTAAAGATCACCTAATTAAGGGATGGCTATATACCCTGTTAAAGGTTACCTTGCTAGAGGATTTAAAGAACTCAATAAACTTGAGTCACTTGGTTAGAGGATTTACAGTAAGCCTATTAAAGCTACCCGGTAAAGGGATTTTCCAACTATTGAAATGGTTAGAAGACAACAGGTAAAAACTCTGATCTGATAACAACACTACATGCAAAGGCGGATCCTTTTCAATTCCTCTACTTCTGCAATCACACTCTGTAGTTTTCTCTTACTGGTCTGGCAAGTGTCTCATCACTCGGATACACACACAACATTTGACAACAACTTACAATAACAAACATCATCAACCTTATAGACAATAATTAGGTTAGTAGCATAAACCCTAAACCCTAAGCATCTTAGGTTTGCAATATAGGCAGTCCAATCCTGACCATCCAAACACTTTGCATAGAGCAATACAATCTCAAATAGATCACAAGACAATCTGCATCATTCATTCTTCACTGCACATGAGAATCAGTAACTCATCACGCTTTCTTCTCATACCGCCAAGAAGAATGTTCATTCCCAAGGTAGACTTTTAATGCAGTTGATCTTCTCATGCAAGATCCTCAAGGAAATCCTTCATGTGCACAAAGCTGACGTGGCACCTCAATCTCATCCTCATTTCTTAGCTAACTCATCACAGAATGTCATCGGTTGCATCACACAAGTTGGATTGCCAAACCGGAAACCCTAGAGCTGAGACTACCAACTGATAGTCACACTTAGTGAAACCCTGACACCAGTTCACTGCATTTCTTCATATCGGCTCACCAACTTCTTTCAATCTGCATACCAGTTTACTTACACTTATTGACATCAATGACAACATACCTTATCATCAGTGACTTCTCTTTGCTTAGGATTGTGACAATAATTAGGAGATGGATTAGGATAAACTGGAAGTGATTCGAAGAATTTAGATGGGGGTTTAGAAGGCAAGCGGGAGATGTAGGAAAATGCAAGAGGGGGGAAAAGGATTTTAATTAAAATAAAATTACTTTATTTCAATCAAATAGATGCAACTTGCATAAATACAAGTGGGGGATTTAAATAAATAAATTAGATTTATTTATTTGCAAGGATCAATTTAATCAAATGTAAATTTAATTAAAAAGGGAGAAAGGGGAATTAATTAAATAAATTGATTTATTTAATCAAAGGCTAGAAAAGGCTTAGGTGAACTTAATTAAATAAATTGAAAACATACCAAACCCTAAGGGAGAGGTACAAGCCAATCAATAGTCGGTGATCTCCTATTATTCTTCAATATCCTCAAAGCTCCACTTGATGATGAAAATTCTTGATGTAGACTTGATAAAATGCTTTATTTTCTGATTGAAGACTTCATATAAACCTATACTTTCACTTCATAAGAGGCTCCTTCAATTGCTAGTTGTTGGATCCTTCAAACGAGGAAAGGAAAGACTGTATGTATGAAAACCTAGAATTTGTTTTTCATCACAGGCCGACCTAGAAATGATATTTTTTTGCACCAAGTCAATTTTAAACATTATAATACTGCTAAAACATGATCCCGAAATTTGGGAAGAAAAAGAAGGAACCAATGTGATTCACATCGGCCTGACCAAATTTTTTTCAAATTTTTAGGGATGCTAGATATTATGATTATAAGATGATTCCCAAGAGGATGCGATGATTTGAGATGTTTTGTTATGTGAAATCGGGCCTTGAAGGTCAAAATAGGACATAATTGAAAGAATAAAATAAAAAGGGGCACACTTAGGATTAAAGGCCCAATTTTATGATGTGTCTTGGGTTAAAAGAAGACTTTAGATTTAATTAAATGCATAAAGTGAATATAAAATGCATCATGAAAACACACTAAGGCAAGTGCTAAACCTAAGCATGGAATTGTACCACCCAATTAAGGGTGTACAATTTACGACGCTACAAGTAGATTGAGCATAGTAAATAAATGGGAAATGCCTTCTTGGAAATCAAAATATATTGGTTGGGAGATAAACGAAGTCATGGGGGTTTGTGTGAATTGCTTTAAATTGATGATTATGTATTGCAAAAGAAGAAAGGTGTAGATTGCACTGCCCAACCAAAAACATGTACTCATATCTCTCAAATACAAGGTCACTGTGCAGATAGAGGTAATTTGAAGAAGAACAAAAGTCGTGGATGTGGACTACATTTCACTCCAAAAGTAGCGGGTAGACGGTTACAGTTTCAGGCTAATTCCATAGAATGTATACTGGGCCTCAAGCTTGACATCCATGATAGGAATTATGATCGATGGTCAAAGAACATGATAGCAACATATTTTAGTGATGCAAATATGGAAATAAATGCTTGGTATGCAGGAATGGCAGTTGTAGATGTAACCACAGGCGATCAACAAGTGAATCACTTATATTTTTGGAAGCCCCCAAAAATTCCAACCCGATAGAAGAAATTGCAGAAGGAGATGAGTTTGATTGCAAAAGTATAGCGTCTACACCTTCCACAAGGTCTCAGGACTTTGATAAGATTGGATAAGGAGCAACTTATATCCATGTTTAGTGATGTTGAGCCTTTCAACCAAATTCAGTCAAATCAATCTTCAAATCCCCCCAATCAACTAACATTTTCTCTAGATAATAGATGTTCAAACAGACATGCAACATCTAAGAATCCCTCTACTCCATCTAATCATAATAGCATTAGTGAGTCTTCAATTGAAAAATGAGTAATGACTATATCTGGTTAGTTTAAAACAGAGCCTGGAGTTCAAAGTGTTAGCAAAAGTGAACAACCACTCCAGACTGCCATGATTGAAATACCCTTGTCATCAACCATGGAACTTCATGTAAATGTTGATTCAAAGTGAGTTAAAAGGACTAGTGAATCTACAATCTGCCCAAAGATCTAGAGTTATAAAGTTTATGTATATTTCAGAGCTTGAGAGAAATGTTGATGCTCTCACCTTGAGTGACATTTTGGGATCAGCAAAGAGTGATTTGAATGTTAACAACAAGTGCTTTGAAGCATTGAATTGTTGCTCTTGCACATGACAATATGAACCAAGCAGGGGGTAAATATGATCTTTTATTAAGAAAACCAAGTTTCTTTGATATAAGGATTGGAAATAAAAATACAACAATGCAAAGATGTGTGTGCACTCAAGGGTAAAGAGCTAACATCGATAGACGGTAAAGGGTATGATAAAAAAATTCATTGGGAGAGCCAAATAAAAATCAAAGGAGGGGGAAAATTCATTTTTACGTGAATATGGTTATTTCACTTGGGAGTAGATTGCAGCATTGAAAAACTTTCAGATAACTTGAAAATTTATTACACAAAAGGGATTATTTCTATTTAATTTGCTAATTATTTTGCAATTTATGGGAAACATTTAAATCATTCATTTAGAGTGTATTTTTCTTTGAGTGGGAAGCATGCAGAAATTATAGGACAAAGCAGAAAGTGATAGCCACCAAAGGGGATATTTTTCCATTTTTAGTCTGAGATAAAATGCAGGCTGCATGTAGAGAAATAGAGACCCAAATGAGGAAATTTTTAGACTAAGATTGAGGGAAAAATGTTGAGTGTAACAAGTCCTTTGTCACAACAAATCTGTGAGCAAACAATGTCAGATTTTTTTTGTGCTGGAATGGATGACAAAGATGTGTAATTGCATGGGTCTTTTCAAATTTTCCAAGTGACATCAACAAGGTCAAAGATGTAGATCAAAGGAAATTTTGGAGGAGAAAAGTGCAGATTTTAGAATTTCAAAATTCAACAAAGAAGAGGACATGTGTCAAGTTTTTGTTCCCTCTAGGGTTTTCTTCTTTGTACTCGGTCTTCTTTTCTCCTCATTCAAGAGGATTCTAAATGTAATTTTTAAAAAATTTGGAAGCAAGGCTTTCACATGTACATTTCACTATTAGAGTATGCATGAGAATACTTTCACCTTGTAGTTGTTGTTCCAATGTTACAAATAGTTATTGATGCCCTGCAAAGTGGACAAGGTTAGTCTAAGATAAACAACACAAGACACACAAGAAACCGTTAGTGTTATTCAATCAAAAACTAATCTAAACAGGCATATCAAGAGAGACACTAAAATCATGCTAATATATCTAACTAATGAAATAAAGATAATGAGGCATCTCCAAATGCCTCTTAGCATGCTCTTAGTTCCTTCTCCCTTGTTCCTCTCCTCTCCAAGTTCCAAAATAGTGTAGCTCTCAACCGCTTTTTGCACTATGGATGCTTATGGAGGATTGAGATTGAAATATTGCTCTAAATGTTAATAAAGAAGCTAATATTAAGTTATTGATATTTAAAATGATTTATTTTAACCAAAATGACAATACATGAGTTTGCTATGCTAAATGCTCTCTAAAATGCCTAACGGTTAAATGCATACAAGTTTTCAGGATCTGGATTATGAAGAAATGGGCTCTATTTATAGGAAAAATGGAGCAATGGATGGTTGAGATTGAGTAATCTCAACAAGGGTCAGGATTGAATGATTTTAAATCCATGTGAGGGCTTTCAACCCAATCCCAAGATGACAAGTGTCAATGTGAGATAGGTTGAGAGGAGAGGGAATAAGAATTAAATGCTTGACATGACTTTGGAAGTTAAAGTCAAGGTTAGTTGAATGAATAAACTCTTTATTCAAAGAATAAAGCTTTTATCCAATGGATAAACTCTTGTGCAAATGTGAAATGGATGAATATGGTCAAAACAATAAATGTTTGGGGGGACAAGTTTGAAATAACCATAAATGGTTATGTAAAAGCCATAAATGGTCATGTGAGAGCCATTAGTGGTCTTGGAAGACTTTGGGGGTTAATTTGTTGAACACACAAAGCATTAAATGCTTTTCAAAGACTTTGGAGTCTTTGAGAAGTGACTCCATTTTGCTTAGGAATGTGACAATAATTAGGAGGTGGATTAGGCTAATTAGGAAGGGGTTAAAAGAATCTAGAAGGGGATTAGATTTTTGCAAGTGGATTTGGTGGGTGAGGGAAAATAGGATTTTATTAAAATAAAAATTCATTTATTTCAATAAATGTGTGCAATTTGCATTTGTAGGAAAATGCAAGTGGGGTGGGGATAATGATTTAAATAAATGTTTTATTTAATTTATTCAAAAGAGGAAAAAGGGATTTTATTAAATAAATAGATTTTATTTATTTTAATGAATTAATTAAAATAAATTGAATAATTTATTTAATTAATAGAAGAATGTTTGGGGATGAATTAATTAAATATTAATTTAATTAATTGATGGCTAGTGGATTTTTAATCAAATAAATAGCGAATATTTATTTAATTAAGCCGGACAGATTTGTGTGACTACATTTGCCCCTCTTTGAGACGGTGCGATTTATCGCGTTGTTTCAAAGAAAGAAAAACTGCTGTGAAGAAATGCCCCATAAAATGTAAATTTAATGGGTGGTACGCCCCCTCGAGAGATGGGCCGAAAAATTTAAAAAAATCGGGCGATCTCTCGAAAAAGAATGAAAATTGGCAGGGTGTTTAGAAGAGAAGAAGTTAGCCATACGGGTGAAAAATAGAAAAAAATGGGGGAAAAATGGAGAAATGGGGGGCTCGGGTAGTTCACGGGGACCACGGCGATGAGCGGGGGGAAGTTATGGTGACGGCGAAAGGTATAAATGGGGTGAAAAGGATGAAAACAAGATCATTTGTGATCGCGACCAGTGTGAAACCAGAGCTCTGAGAGTGACATTTTGGAGAAGCGAGCAACAGTCAGGATGTCGATACCGATTGCAGAGCACAGTGTAAGGAGTCTGACGGTTCCAGCGCCCAGATGACTACGGACCAGCGGTACGCAAATTCAAAATTTTAATTTGTATGCATTTTTGATACATTTTTAGCTGAGTCCAAGTCGAGTCGGAGCAAGAGCGCTGGAACTACGGTTTTGGCGCTTTTGCTCCATGAACTAGCGCTACTGTGCCACAATGGCGCTATTGCCCCATTGTTTGAGCGCATTTGTTTTGTTGTAGCGCTATTGTATGCAAGTTTAGGCACTATTGATGAAGAAGCGCTATTGAGGGCATGATTGAGCACTATTGAACTTTATTAGCGCTACTGTGTAGTTGTTTTAGCGCATTTGTAGTTTGAGCGTTGTTGGATAGCTGATTGAGCACTTTTGTTAGGGTTATAGCGCTATTGTTGAGAAATTAGTGCTTTTGTTGGTAAAATAGCGCTTTTGCCTTAGGATAAAGAGATGCCCTAGTTTGGATGAAAAAAATCTTCTGATGCCAATGATTGATGGATAGCGAGGTGAAGTGGAAGTTGTTTTGAACCATAGCAGCCGGATGAGACTTAGGTCATTTGTTAGGATAAATGTCTGTTGAAGTCTAGGTGGCCATGATTGCTTACCTGTTGAGACCCGAAGATACTTGATCAAAGTATATGTTGATAGTCTAGGTTTAAACTTAAGAAAGTTTGAAAACAAAACAACTGATGGTGATTGATGAATGTCCATGTGCAAGAGGAGCTGGGCGTGTTGCAGTTACGTGAGCGACATCCTGCGACACAGGGGTTGCGGAATCGATTGACACAAGCGGAGATAGACTGTATTGTAGCGACGGGACTATATGAGGTGATGCACATGCCCATGATTTGTATGAATCACGGATTGATTACAGCATTAGCAGAGCGGTGGTACAGCGAGACGTACACCTTCCATCTGGCACAGGGGGAGATGACAGTGACCCTAGAGGATGTGTGGTGCATCCTGCGGATTCCGATTCGGGGGGAGCTAGTCACATATGATAGATCTTGGGGGACTCTTGCAGTGCAGAGGATTTTTGATGAGGACGTTTTCATTGATGATGTCTCCATTGCCTGGGAGGAGATAGCGACGTTATATGAGCCTCTTTCAGTAGTTTTGTCTGGCATTGTGGGAGGATTACTGTGTCCTGACAAGCGCTCACATGGTCTAGCCGTCGAATGGGGACAGGTGATAGAGATGATGATAACCGAGGGGACCCGATTTGCATGGGGTTCGTGTGTGCTAGCGCACCTGTACCAGGAGCTCCATGAGGTGGTGTACCGGGAGAGGGGTTCCTTAGCAGTGGGCATGACGCTGCTGCATATTTGGGCTTGGGAGCACCTACCAGTGACTCGACCGGTAAGTCTCAGATTCCGAGCAGTGGATCAGCCGTACATGTTCATGTATAGCGGCATGATGAGTCAGCCCCACCTGGGGAAGTTAGAGTGGTGGCAGTGGGCATTAGATGATCTGGATGCAGTTATATGGCAGCCATACTTGGAGTGTGAGCCATGGGATGATGATGCAGAGGCACTACCTTACATTTTTATGACTCGATTCCTCATTGGGAGGACCGCATACCATGTGGAGAGACAGGTGCCTGGGAGAGTGCTGAGACAATTTGGACGGCAGAAGGGACTGCCCAGTGGATCAGGAGAGTATGCTCGAGTTATTTGGGAGAGGTACGCATGGGGGCCAGTGCTACCATATGATCAGGCATTGGCAGAGTTCCGGACATTGCAGGCAAGACCGTGGGACATACGATCGAGGGTCGTGGATGCAGGTGTTACAGATGAGTACACACAGTACCGGGCAGCGCACTCGATCCTATGGATATCTGATCCAGCAGAGCCGATCCCAGATTTTGAGGATGAGAGGGGACAGAGACGGAGGAGGAGGGGGTGGAGGAGGTGGAATAGGAGGAGGTGAAGGAGGAGGAGGGTTGGGGATGCAGAGTCAGCGGAGAGGGAGAGGTGGACTGCCTCTACAGATATCACAGGGACCATTGATACAGGGAGGAGTTCAGCTGAGTGGGAGGGGGATGGAGAGGGAGATCCTGATGGATAGAGGGGAGGGGACTACTGAAGAGGGTGGTGCAGGGGAGGCGGCTATGGATACTGGGGAGGGAGCCACTGGAGATCTGCGAGATCATATGATAGTACGTTTGCAGATTCGGATAGAGAATTTGGAGGTGGAGGTGGCAGCTAGAGATGTGCAGCTATTTGCACGGGAGTCAGAGCTGGTGGTGGTGCTGCGGGAGAGGGATAGTGCAGTGGAGAGATTCGTAGAGCTGCAGGAGAGAGTGCGGGTTGGAGTAGGAGCACAGGGGCCTACAGGGGAGGTGATGAGGGAGATGCGATGAGCACAGGCGGAGATAGACTACTGGCGAGGTTTATATGAGCAGGTGGTGTTAGTTAGTCAGCGAGCTCTCAGTTATTCTCAGATGCGGCAGGCTAGATCAGAGCGATCGCAGAGGGTGCAGAGCAGTGGGGGTGTGATGGGTCCGTTGCGGAGGGAGAGATCAAGGGATGCAAGAGGGAGTGGTGGTTCGATGAGGCCTCCACGGAGGGATGGAGCAGGTGGTGCGGGCACCAGTGGTGGAGCAGGTGGAGGTGTTGGGACAGCATCTGGCCAGAGTGGCATTTGAGAGAGCATTTTTGCATGTATATATGTATTGTATCATTGTTTATTATTTGGACTGTATCTTGGATGGCTCTTGGTAGCCGATTTTGTAGACTTCTTTGTACTATGATATATGAGATGAGATATATGAGGAGATCCCATTTTTTGATGATATGCAGTTGATTTATGTATGGATGTTTATGCAGGACGATGAGTTATTGCTTAGATGGATGTGTGTATATGTATGCATTGATGAGATGTTTCTTATATGCATGTTTTTATGATGATTTATGATGTAGGATACTGACATATGAATGCAGGTTTATATATGTATGATTTGTTTGATTTTTTATGTAATGCTTTATGTATGTGATGCCATGATGAGGATGTATGCTTATGATGATTTATGAACAGGATTTTGGTGTTTCCTATTGTAATATAATGATGAGATGATTTATGCGATGATGTGAATGTAATGGTTGAATGAATGATTTTATGTATGGATATGCATCTAGATGTTTTTGGATGAATGTAATATGGAGAAACAAAATGTAAAGTACAAATGTTTATATGATAATGTTTAAATGAATGCATATGTATAATGGATAAAATGTTATGAACCAATGTTTGGAAACAAATGGATTTATGATTCTAAATGCTTAAATATGATTTAAGTGAAAATGATAATGTGATGATAATACAACTTATAGTTTTAATAACTGCACCTTAATGCAATTAAAAAAGAGGATAATGAATGCAATGTGAATGAATCCTAAAAATGAGCATAATAAGGTACTAAATAATGAATGAATGCACCTTTTAACTATAAATGAATGTATGCAATAATAAATGAGAAAAGGATAATGAAATGATGATGGATAATTGACACTAAATGAATGTCTAGTAAATGTTTTAAAACAATCCAAGATAATTCGATCCCACAAATGAATCTAATTATTTTATGATTGATGCAATGATGCAAATGATTAATGAAAACTAATGTCCAAAATGAACTATGTGCAATGTTAAGTTAAAAATGACATGAATGTTCTGTAATGCAAGATGCAACTAAATGCGATGATGATATGACCATGAGGAATGCAAGGTTTTTAAGACTTTGCATGATGCATTGATGATGTATCAAAGTACTCGGTCGTGATTGTATCCAAGACCAGCTTAATTTTCACATGTGCATATAAATCTTATATATGAATGAGTGAATGGATGGGTGATATGCAACGGAATGCAATATATAAACAGATGAGATGAAATGACGATCCATAGTGCTCTATTTTCATCATTGAGCTTTAAAATGTTGGAAGAGAATACAAGCATCTTGACATAATGATTCAAGATGACCTGAGTATTCCTTACATGGATTTTATATAGCAAGTTAATACAAATGACTTGATATAAGGGTCAAGTTGACTAGAGTATTGCTTGCGTAACAGACAAGGATTATCTCTATTCATGCATGACTTGGATCGTCCTCCTTGATCTTAGGCTGATCATATCCTGAGACAAGTGCATACCATACTAAGAGATAAAAACCTTTATCCAATTTGGATGAGGAGGAACCAAAGAATGAGCATTGTACCTGCAAACAAACAGTATATACATAAAGAATAAAGAATAAGGATCCTTGGTAATGGTTCATGCCCATATGGTCGAGGTATACGCTATAGTCAGCAAGCCATAATGATCCATGACTGTATTTGGCATAAGATCACGTAGCTTGGTGAACTTCCCATGTAGACACCATTAGTACATGCCCCAGAACTTCATCGGAAATAATGCGCAAACGATACAAAACAATGCTGAAGGATCCCGATACAGATAAACGAAGGATTGTACTCACAAACCAACCCAGTACTTTGATAGCTTAACATAATTTTCTTGTCAAAGAAAATGTCACTTTTGTCTTTGTTTTGGGTAAGGAAGGATGCATCCTTGTTGAAGACAGTTTTGATGTTGATTGTGGATTGTATGGTCGATTGATAAGTGGTCATCGTGTGAGTATTCTGTCAATGTTTGTTTTGGTATCTGCATGGATGAGTATGTACAAGGTGTTGCCATGTTTTTGTGCGATTTTTGATGTTTTCTGATGTTTTTGAATTTTGTATTGTTTTTGAATGTTTTTGGCTTTTTGTGAAACAGTTTTGAATGTTTTTGGTATTTTGTGAGACATTTTCCAATGTTTTTGGTAGTTTGACGATTGTTTGGAATGAAGAACTTTAATGAATCATAAGACAATGTAGAATCCACTTCCATCAAGAGGTTAAGGGCATTGCCCCCAGTTTAGACATGACTATAAAAAAGCGGGATGCAGGATGCATGTAGTACTTTCTTGGATTTGTAGATGAATAAGAAGCCATGGTTTTGGACGGATGGATGTATGTATGAAGTAGATGTGATCGCAACAAGTCTGAAAGACAATGGAGCCATAGCATTTACGAGTGGCGCCTGTTTGCTAGGTTTTCACCATCGTACTTATCCAAGGTGCCACCGGAGTGGTTGTTCACTGTTTGGATGCATGATTTTTCTCTTACTCTTTTTTGGTGTTTTTGTATTTTCTTCTAGACATTTTTCTGAATGTTTTTGGTATTTTCTGGTATGTAGGGGAGCCTGATGCGCTGTTCAGCTTAGGTATAAAATCGTTTGAGGTGCATGTTGTTGATTGGATCTGCAAGAGGTTCTCCTTCTGATGTAGCCAACTGATATGCCTCGGACCCGAACACAGCAGTGACAACATATGGGCCCAGCCAGTTTGATTCAAACTTGCCCTGATGTTCTTTGTTTGGTTGGTTGCGAGGATTCTCTTGGAGAACAAGATCACCTACCTCAAATGTACGAGGTCTAACTCGGTGATTGTAGCTTCTGCTCATGCGCTGCTGATAGGCTTTGAGATGATTGTATGCAGCTTATCGCTTCTCATCAAGTAATTCTAAGTCTTGGAGGTGGGATACTCTGTAGGCTTCATCATCTATTAGATTGTGCAAGGAAACTCATAGTGATGGTATCTCAACCTCAACAGGCAAGATAACTTCTGCACCATAGACCAACGAATAAGGAGTTGCACCTGTAGGGGTTCGAATGCTAGTTCGATATACCCATAGCACTGGATTTAGTTGAACATGCCAATCACGACCAACATCATTGACTGTCTTCTTTAAGATCCTCAATATGTTTTTATTGGATGCTTCGGCCTGACCATTGCCTTGTGGGTAGTAGGGAGTGGAAAAGCAGTGTTGGATATGAAATTTCTCACAAAGTTCACGGACATCCTAATTTTTGAAAGGAAGACCATTATCTGTGATGATGGACATGGGCACACCATACCGGCAGATGATGTAGTTGAGGATGAATGAGGCGATCTACTTGCCGGTGACTTGGGTAAGTGGAACAGCTTCGATCCACTTTGTGAAATATTCGGTGGCGGTAATAATGAATTTATGGCCATTGGATGAAGATGGATGGATTTTACCCACAAGGTCAAGACCCCATTGACAAAAAGGCCATGGTGTCGTGATTGGTTGTAGTTCCTGGGCTGGTGCATGTATTAGGTCGCCATGAACTTGACATTTCTTGCATTTTCTGACAAAGTAGTAGGAATCCTTTTCCATAGATGGCCAATAGTATCCATTGCGTAGGAGTTTCTTGGCTAGTGATGGACCACTTGAATGAGTCCTGCAAATTCCTTCATGGACTTCTTCCAAAGCCTTTGTTATCTCACCTTGTTCCAGACATCGAAGGAGAGTACCATCAAGACCGCGTCGGTATAGGGTTTTGACAATAATGGTATATCGAGCAGTTTGGCGAATGAAGGTTTTACGTTGGTTATTCGATTGGTTGGGAGGAAGGGTGTGATCACGAAGATAGGTGTAGAATTCACCGTACCATGGGGATTCAGAACCGACAAGGCAACATATCATCTCGGATTCGGGGATATCATAAGCGGGGATCCAAAGCTGTTCTACCAAGAACTCATAGCGTATTGAATTTTGTGGAAGATCTAAGAGAGATGCGATGGTAGCCATAGTGTCAGCAGCTCAATTCTGATCTCTTGGTATCTACTCAAAAGTGATAGTAGTAAATGATGTCTTTAGTTTGTCCACCATTTGCTTATATGGCATGAGTTTATCATCCTTGGTCTGATATTCATCAGTTGCTTGTCGAATGATCAGTTGGGAGTCGCCATATACTTGGAGTTCTTGTAACTTCCATTGTACGTCTAACCTGAGTCCTGTGATCAAGGCCTCATACTCTGCGATGTTGTTGGTACATGGAAATGTGAGCCTGTAAGACTTCAGGATGCTATCACCTTGGGGTGTGATAAACAAAATGCCTGCCCTCGAGCCATGCCTAATGTATGAACCATCAAAGTAGAGTTTCCATGGTTGTTTTGTTGTGATCATGAATATCTCTTCGTCTGGAAAATTGGAAATGAGAGGATGCTCGTCTATGAGTGGTGCATCGGCCAACTGATCTACAATAACCTGCCCTTTGATAGCTTTACGGTCCACGTACTCTTTGTCAAATTCACTTAGAATCATTACCCATTTGGCCAAGTGACCTGTCAATGCTGCTTTGTTGAGTAAATACTTGAGTGGATCAATCTTTGCAATGAGTTGTACTTTGTGTGTTAACAGATAATGCCTTAGTTTAGTGGCTGCTAAGATTACTGCTAGGCAAGCTCGCTCAATAGGCATGTAATTGAGTTCATAGCCCACCAGTGTGCGAGAGATGTAGTAAATAGCACACTCTTTTCTTTCTGCATTATGTTGTGCCAGTAGTACACCCAATGTTGTACTTGTTGCTGAGATATAGAGTAGCAACGGTCTACTTGGATCTGGTGGCATCAGCAATGGTGGATTCATGAGATAGTCTTTAAGCGTCTGAAATGCTTGCTGGCATCTGGCATCCCACTGAAAGCGGATGTTCTTGTGTAGCAGGTGTGTGAATGGGTGACATTTATCAGCCAATTGTGCAATGAATCTTCGGATGGATTGAAGTCGTCCTTGTAATGTCCTTCACTGACTGATATTCTTTGGAGGTGGCATGTCCATGATTACCTTAACCTTTGTTGGATTGACCTCAATGCCTTTGCTTGAGACAATGTATCCTAGAAGTTTTCCAGAGGTTACTCCAAAGACACATTTCTTTGGATTGAGTCGAACATGGTATTGTTCCAGTCTATCAAAGATTTTATCTAAGATGTGGAGATGCCCTTCTCTGGTGAGTGATTTTGCTAGTAAGTGTAGACACCTAAAATTGTCATGTTTAATTAAATAAATATCTTTATTTATTTAATTACTTTAGCCTAATTCTTCTATTAATTAAATAAATCCTTATTTATTTAATTAATTCATTTATCCTCTTCTAGCCTTATTTCTCATTTAAATAAATACATTTATTTATTTAAATTATCCTTTTCCTAAATTAAATAAATATTTTATTTATTTAATTGATCCCACTTCTTCTATTAATTAAATAAATCTTTATTTATTTAATTAATTCATTAACCTTTTCTACCCATGACACATGGCATTCATCTCTTAATTCATACACTACCTACCCCTTTCATTATTTTATTATTTCTTTTACCTACCCTCTAATCATAGCCGACCTCCTTTTACACCTTTCAATCTTATCCCTCCATTTCATATAGTGTCTTCTATATAAGGAGATGCTTCCTTCATTATCAAACCCTAATCATCCCAATGAATCATCTTTTATACACTGGACTACACTACGATCCTACTTGCAACCACATTTCGTTCTTTGTTGAGCTCTTGTGCATATAAAATCTAAGAGCAAATATATCAAGCAAGATCAATGGAGATAGGAAGAATGGAGATCAAAACCCTATTGGACATGTGATGGTATAATCTTTGTGATTTCATTTGATTTGCATTGTCTTAGGTAATCTTCATATGTTATGGTGGATCTTTGTTGTTGTTAGGCTAGGGTTTTGTGGTTGAATTCATTTAGCCTTTCAATATTGTTATTATTGTTATCCATTTTCACCATATACATTTTGGCACGCCCGGTGGGACTCTTGTCCCTTTTGCATTTAACTTCCTTGTTGCAGATTTTGTATTTTGAAGTTGCAGATCCGACGTTTTCGGCAGCATTTTGATATTTCTGCGTCTGCGTACTTTCGGATCGCGTTTTTGATTTTCTGGCGCGTCTGCGACATCTGGAGTCGCGTCTGTGTTATTGGCAATATTTTATTTTGCAGGTTCCAAGAAAGCGCGTCTGTGTTATAAAGTCGCGTCTGCACTGTTTTTAGCCGCGTCTGTGTCCATAAGACGCGTCTGCGTTTTGTAGTCACGTCTGTGTCTCACAGAACCACGTCTGTGTCACAAAGTCGCGTCTGTGTTGAGGGTAATCGCGTCTGTGTTCACCAATTTCAAATTTTAGGTTTTTTTATTCAGTTTTCAGATTTTGCATTTAGGGTTTCAGATCTAGTTTATTTTGAGCTAACATTTTCAGATCTAGCTAACGAAATTGGTGCAGCTTGTCTTGAAAGCTAAATCATTTGGTTGAAGGACCCTATTTTCACAAAGTCTTTTGGGTTTAAAATTTACCTAACTTGTGTGCTTGTAGGAAGGGGTGATCATTTGAAACAATCCAAACTACTAATAAATCTTTGTTGTAGGTCCTTGGCAAGGGTTTTTGGATTTTTATTGTGTGCCTTGTTTTCATAGACTAGCAAACACTTCAATTGGTGCACTAAAATTGAATCATTTTCTTTTGTGTCTTGAGCAATAGGCTCTTTTTGTTTAATCTTTAGAGGGTCTGTCTTCCCGTGTGGTCATTAGGACTACTAGTGAGAAGAGAACGACCCAAGTGGTAGCGAGAAAAACCCACCTCTTCCAAACCACTATAAACAACTGTATTCATGGTGAAAACTATGGATAACATGTGTTGATTAGTTCATATCGACACTATGTCTCCCCATAAACCCGTTTGATCAAATTTATTTGATCAGTTGTAGGGCGTAACCCCTACTGGTTGGGAGCCTTCTATATTTACAGAGCTGAAAGTGCCACATATATGGCCACATGAGCGGATGCCCTTACTAGCACCTTGTTGTTTTAGAAGCCAAAATCCTTCTAGTTGTTGAGGTAGGAGGTCAGACCTCTGGTAGCGGCCCACACACATACGGTTCTTAGTAAAGATACAAAGTTCGCCATGGGGAGTTTTCGTGGGGACTAATGCTTGGCTGACCTGAGAAGTGAGTGCCGAGGGTGGAGCCAGTGAGGTCAAGCATCTAAGTATTTTCTTTGAATAGCGTAGCCTCGGGGGTAAAACACCATGTGGGATCAACAACTATTGTCTTGGCCAGCCATAAGAATTGTGCTTGACTTATTTTAAACATTCAAAACATTCAAGACCAAACAGCAAAACATTGTGTCTTTTGTGTCTTCAAGTGTATGCAAAACATTTTTACATCAAACAACACACTTTTCTTGGAGTCATTTTGAGTCTAGACACTTGCAAACATTGAGTCCTCATCAACATTGTGTCCTCTTGTCACGAAAAAAAAAACAGTCAAATAGTCAGATTTGGTCACAACAAAACGACTTCACAGATTGGAAAAAAATTGCACAAATTTTACAGAAACGCGTCTGTGTCGGGCATAATAGTGTCTGTGTGGTATAACCGCGTCTGTGTCGGACATAATAGCATCTGTGTGGTATAACTGCGTCTGTGAAGGGCAGAAACGCGTCTGTGTTCCAACAGTCAACATCACACTTTGCAAAAAAATCTCAGAAACGCGTCTGTGTTAAACAGAGCCACATCTGCATCAGGAAACCGCGTCTGTGAAGTATACAAGTGCGTTTGTGTCCAGAATTGAAAAACTGTTACAGTCCAGCAAACAAACACAGTCAGTTTCAGAATTCTTGAGCTTCCTAGGTCATTTCTCCAGGGTTTCATTTAGCATTCAACCTGTCTTTGGGTCTCACAAAATCCATCATTGCTTCACATCTCACTTTACATTCACACTTGTTTAAACTTGAGTCAAAAGGTTACTTGCTTGTCCTCACTATACTTTGTCAACACACTACATACAACAACACTTTGCTAAGTGGTCCCTCATCAAGGTTTCTTACCTTTGGGTCTCATTTGGTCTTACTTAGAGTCAAGGTCAACTTACCTCATCAAGAGAAACTATCCTCTCTTTGGAAGTCACACCTACTCTACTACATACATACTTGGTCTTACACTTTGGACATTGCAAGTACACCTTAGATTCATTTACATTCCATCCAACTCTTGGTCTTCCATACTCTTTCCATTTTCATCTAGTCTCACACATCTTGGTCAATACCTAGTTCATGGTTGAAACCCGTCTTCAAAAATCTAGGAGAGAAACTAAAGAGGCTCAAGAGTCCGCAAACATGAGTTCTTATGAGTATGACAATGATATCTTTTTCAATTCTGATCATACTACATTATCTGACATGGATGCCTGTAGAAACATTCCAAATGTTGAGAACATGGACACTATAAACAACAATGCTACACATAATGACAATATGGACAACTTTTCAGTACATTCAGCAGATGTGGAAGAATCCATTATGAATCCCCATTTCAATCGATTGGTGGAGGAAATAATGAGGAGGGATAGACAATACTTTTTATAAATGATGGCACAAAGTGGAGCCAAGATACCTCATGATTTTGACATGTCTCAAATAATGGAAAATCGACCTTTGCAACAACCTCACTCCAACATGGATCAAAGGAGACCTAATAGTGGAGGAAATAGAGGACCACATATGGTACCTGAATCACCATCAGCTTTGCTTCAAAACCAAAGGTCCCACATACACATGGTCAAACATATGATACTCACCTTCGCAGACCATTATGGAAGTCTTATGGAGAGAAATATGCTCAATCACATAGCAATGCTAAGGATCAACCACCAAAGCAATTGGATATCCAAAGGCATGCTCAAAATTTGGACACAAGGAAACCCCGCATCAAATTTGGGGGCAATACATTAGAACATGACATGCCTGTAGAGTATGGTATACATGCACAAAATAGATATGGCATTCCTCAATATGAATCTATACCAAGTGGTCCATATATGTAGCATCACTATAGACCTCCTCCATATGAACATTTGTATGATCAATATCATCCATATATGCAACATGATCCTCCTCCAATGGGTACCTCAAACATAGGATATGGTCCAAGAAGTCGATCTCCACCTAAGAGCAATTTGGAGCAACAAATCAGGGACTTACAAAAGAAAATGGAGGACATAAATACACCAAATCCAACATACACAATGAGAGACATATGTCCTTATCCATTTGACAAGAGCATTCCAATGCCTCCATTTCCTACACACTTTGTGACGCCTAAGTTTGATAGGTATAGAGGAAAAGGGGATCCTAAGGCACACATAAGACAATTTTTCATATCTTGCATTGAAATAGCAGTAGAAGAGACATATTTGATGAGATTATTCCCACAGAGCTTAGGTGATCAAGCTATGGAATGGTTCTCCCAACTCCCACCTGGTATTAAGTCATGGGGTGACTTAGCAGAGGAATTTATCCAACATTTCTCCTACAACATAGAGACAGACATATCAGTCACTACTTTGTGCAACACCAAGCAAAAAGAGGGAGAATCTTTTGCATCATTCTTACAAAGATGGAGAAATCTAGCCAGCAGATGCTCTTGTGAAATTCCACAAAAACAAATGGTAGAAATGTTCACCCAGAATGTTAACAAAGATATTGGCTATGATCTAAGAAAAGATTGTTTGTCCACCTTCAAGGACGTCATTGAAAAAGGCTTAGCGACAGAAAAGGTCCTAATCGAACAAGGAGTCATCAAGATATTCAAGGAAAACAAAGATGGCTTTAAAGGAAAAGACAAGCCAAGATTTTGGAATAAAAACAAGAACACAGTCAATGATGGTGTTGTTGATGCCAACACAATGCGACCCAAATTCATCTTTTCGGGATCAAGTTCTACAAACAATCAAGTGAATACTCAAACAACTTCCAGATCATGAAGGAAGTACACTCCATTGGGAGAACCACTTGAGTCAGTTTTCAAGAAGCTTGTGGCAAACAAGGTAATCACAGTTCCAGATTTTCCTCCATATGAACCAAAGGTTAAACCAAATTGGTGGAATGATGATGAGTATTGTGAATTCCATAAAAGCAAGGGTCATAAGACAGGAAATTGTCATCGACTGAAGAACATCATACAAGATCTCATTGATAGAGGTGACATTGAGATTGAGGGACATTCGTCTAATCAAGAACATGAAATGTTTAAGGAACCATTCCCAAAACATGACAAGGGAAAAGCTAAAGCCACAGAGGATCAAACCAACTATACCAAAGCATCTTACAACTATGATTCAACCATCAATCACATCTCAATGGACAATTATGTCTCTACCATTATCATCAAGGACAAAGCGTTTGAGAATTCTACTTGGAGACCCAGGATTGTCCTATAAGGTGTTGGATCTTCTTTTGAACCTACCTCTGAATGTAATGTCACAACTCATCGAGGTAAAATCACTTTGCAAGGTGCTCCAACTAAAAGCACCGCTTCTTCATCAACCAAACCTGAGTATGACCTTGTAGAACAACTAGGGAAGACACCCGGGCTCATCTCCATCCTTGAGCTATTACACATATATCCCGCACATAAAGCCATTCTTGACAAAATATTGAGAGACACTGTCGTTCCTACTGATCTGAACGTGGACTAGTTTCAAGCCATGGTGGGATACCTTTCCATTCCACACTCCCTTACTTTCACAGAAGCCGATGATGCCTCCGTAAGTCAGCCACATAATGCACCATTACACATTGAAGCCTTCATACACAAACATCGAATAAAAAGAGTCCTGATAGATGGAGGAGCAGGTCTAAACATTTTCACATTAAGCACTATTACACAATTGGGTTATTCTGATAAAGCCGTGAATTCTACAAACAAAATCACCATCAAGGCATATGACAATGAAGAGCGTTCATCCAAGGGCATAGTTACCTTACCTCTCAGAGTTGGGCCAGTTACAAAGGATGTGGTTTGTCAAGTCCTGGATTTAAATCTCACTTATAACATATTGCTAGGACGCCCTTGGATCCATGAAATGAGGGCAGTCCCATCCACATATCACCAATGCATTAAGTTTCCTCATAATGGCGTGGAAGTAATAGTTAACGGTGATCCAAATCCATTCATATACTACAATAACCTGAAATCAAAGACTGAGACCATCATTCCCAGTAATCGTGAGGTTGTTCCTTCCTCGGCATACATTGATCCTGAGTCATTAAAACCTTCGACATCAAAACAAGGTGAGCTTAAAGGCAAGTTTCAAGACAAGGGCATGGGGAAATATACTTTAAATCAGACCATATACTTACGACAAGTCATGAGTTCCCCAAAAGAATATGGAAGACCACATCCTAACAAGCAAATCTCCATCATGATGCTCAAATGGGACCCTACTACCTTTCAAAGATGGGGTGAACTAGAAGAGGAAGATTTATACCAAATGCTTTACAGAGACAATGAAGAAGACACACAAGATCACATCAGTCTACCATGTGAGAAATATGGCAAAGGCTTCAAAATTCTACAAAAATTCGGGTACAATGGAAAAAGCCCTCTTGGGTTACGAAAGGAAGGCATCATTGAACCTTTGCAACCTGAACTGACTCTCAAAAAGGAACGCTCGAAAGGACTTGGTTTCTTGACTTCCAAGGTTCACACCCAAAAGACAAAAGAAGCCTTACAAATCAAAACTGCCAAAATTCAACAAGAGGATTGCTATTCCACAGATTCCAACGAATGGGAATGGGGTTCTGACAAGTCTTCCAGTGACTACGAGCTCACCGAGATATTCAGAGAGCCAGATGAACCAACAGAAGAAGAGGAATTTTATAACAAGTTCAGAGTTGGTCAAGAAACAACCCATGAGGATTCCACATAGTCCTTGTCTCAAGGTTCTAGGTTGAAATCACATAGAATGAGAACACATGTCCCAGAATGCGCTACTAGTGATGATAATTTGGATTCGCTCACAATCGAGACTGATGAGGAGAGTGCCATCGATGACCTCGATAATTACCTTGACATACCCGAATATAATTGCATCTTCACTCTTAGCTCTGTTAACTTCGAAGACTTTAACGGCCTTCCCCTTGTTCACCACCAACTCATTGACTGGGATCATGAAGGACCTGCACAGTTTGACACATTCCAAAATGATGAAGTTTTTATTGACTATCTGGGGATATGAG
Organism: Cryptomeria japonica; assembly: GCF_030272615.1. Taxonomy (NCBI): domain Eukaryota; kingdom Viridiplantae; phylum Streptophyta; class Pinopsida; order Cupressales; family Cupressaceae; genus Cryptomeria; species Cryptomeria japonica. The sequence continues at coordinate 673,862,707 of NC_081405.1, read as the reverse complement.
ATGATCTTCCTCCTGGAGACCATAAAGAGGGATACACTATAGAACTCAATAGTGTGGCATATTTCAGTGAGGGTGTCGAACCATCCAGTCGCAAAAATGTGAAAATAAGAACAAATCAAGGGTCTTATGGCGAAAACCACACTGGGGCACTGTCTGACCACAAAAAAGTAAAAGAAAGGATGTATCTGAGGGCGAAAACCTCTCTGAGGCACCCAAAGATGGAAGGCTTCGACATTCTCCCAGCATCATATGAGGAAAAGTCATCCATGTTGGTAGAGGAGACTATCAAAACAAACATTGGTACAGAAGAGGTTCCACACAACATATTCCTAGCTCAATCACTGACAGAGTCCGAAAGGTCAAAATTCATAAGTTTCTTCAAAGAACGACAAATCAACTTTGCCTGGTCATACGCTCATATGCCTGGATTAGATCCGGATTTGGTAATGCATCATTTGACAGTCAAACCGGGGGCAAAACCAGTAAAACAGAAATTAAGAAAAATGCATCCACAAGTGGCATTACTAGTCAAAGCAGAACTGGAGAAGTTATTGGATGTCAGATTCATACGCCCAATCGATTATCCCGAATGGATCTCCAACTTAGTGCCTGTCAGTAAACCAGATCATAGCATCAGAATTTGCACAGATTTCAGAGACATCAACAAAGCTTGTCCAAAGGATGACTTCCCATTACCAAACATTGACTTGATTGTTGATCTCACAGCAGGTCATGAAATGTTATCATTGATGGATGGATTCTTTGGTTATAATCAAATAAGAATCGCACCCGAGGATCAACATAAAACATCATTTACTTGTCCGTGGGGAACTTTCTGCTGGAATGTTATGCCTTTCGGGCTAAAGAATGCAAGTGCAACATATCAAAGAGCCATGACTACTATCTTTCATGATCTCATGCACATAACCGTGGAAGATTATGTTGACGACCTCTTGGGCAAATCAATAAACAAAAATACACATTTGGACATACTTTCAGTCGTCTTTGATCGGTTGGAAAAATACAAAGTAAGATTAAACCCCAAGAAATGTGTCTTTGGAGTAACCTCCGGGAAGCTCCTAGGATTCATTGTATCCAAAAGGGGAATTGAAGCTGATTGAGCAAAAGTCAAGGCCATCTTAGAAATGCAACCACCAAGAAATATCAGTCAACTTCGATCCTTACAAGGCAGACTCCAGTCCATCTGAAGATTCATAGCACAACTGGCAGATAAGTGTAATCCTTTTCAGCACCTACTACATAAAAACATCAAATTCAAATGGGATGATAACTGTCAATAGGCTTTCCAGACGCTCAAAGATTATCTTTTAAATCCGTTAGTTTTGATGCCACCAATTCCAGATCAACCACTGTTATTATACATTTCAGCTACTCCAACAGCATTGGGGGCACTCTTAGCGCAACAAATTGTTGAGGGCAAGGAAAAAGCAGTATATTATATCAGTCGCACATTGGTGGGATATGAGCTAAACTACACAACAATTGAGCGTGCATGTCTCGCTGTGGTCTTTGCTTCGCAGAAATTACGACATTGCATGCTTACTCATAAGACTAAGTTAGTTGCAAGGATAGACCCATTGAAATACCTTCTCAATAAGGCAACACTTACTGGGCGACTAGCCAAATGGGTAATGATCCTGAGTGAATTCGACATCGAGTATGTAGACAGAAAAGCAATAAAAGGACAAGCCATCGCGGATCAATTAGCAGATGCTCCCATGATAGATGATGTTCCTCTAAGTTCAGAATTTCCAGACGAATCCATTTTGACAATGTCACATGCCAAGCCATGGCAACTGTACTTCGACAGCTCATACACATAGCATGGGGCAGGAGCTGGCATTCTCTTTATAACTCCTCAAGGGGATTCTATACCAAAATCATACCGCTTATCATTTCCTTGCACTAACAATATAGTGGAATATGAGGCATTAACAACAGGATTACGAATTGCAGTTCAATGGAAGATCCAGGAACTTCATGTTTTTGGGGACTCCCAACTTGTCATCCGTCAAGCAACTGATGATTACCAAACAAAATATGAGAAATTAATGCCTTATAAACAAATGGTGGATGACCTGAAATAACACATTACAAAGATAGACTTTGAGCAGATACTAAGAGAGCAGAATCGCGCCGCAAATGCCATGGCTACAATTGCTTCCCTGATTGATTTACCTCCAAACGAGACCCGCTATGAGTTCTTGGTGGATAACCTTTTGGTCCCTTCATATGAGATCATGCCTACTGAGACGATATGCATTGTTGGTCTCAAATCTCAGTTATATGGTTCCATTTTCACATACCTACGTGACAATACTTTACCTCATGCTCTATCAAATAACCAATGTCGCACTTTCATTCGCCAATTCTCTCGATATGTCATTTTAGCCGATATCCTATACCGGCGAGGTCTAGATGGCATTCTTTTTAGATGTTTAGAAAGCGACGAAGCTCAGATTGCGTTACGAAAAGTGCATGAAGGGATATGTGGTCCACATGCTAGTGGTCCTACCTTGGCCAAGAAACTCATCAGGACTGGATATTATTGGCCCAATATGGAGAAAGACTCATATCAGTTTGTCAAGAAATGTAAGAAATGTCAAATTCATGGAGACCTCATACATGCGCCAGCATAAGAACTTCAACCACTTGCGTCTCCTTGGCCCTTTTGTCAGTGGGGACTCGATCTCATAGGCAAGATTCACCCTCCTTCTTCCAATGGTCATAAATTCATTATCACTGCCATAGAGTATTTTATAAAATGGATTGAAGCCATGCCTCTCACACAAGTTACTGGAAAACAAATCGCTACATTCATCCTTAACTATATCATTTGCCGATACGGTATTCCTGTTTCCATTATCACTGATAACGGACGCCCCTTCAAAAATCAGGATGGTCGTGAACTCTGTGACCGCTTCCATATCTCCCATCATTTCTCCACACCATATTACCCCCAAGGTAATGGCCAAGCTGAGGCATCTAATAAAACAATCCTTAAAATCCTTAAGAAGACAGTCGACGATGCTGGTCGTAATTGGCATATCCAACTTAATCCTACACTTTGGGCCTACCGCACAAGTGTCTGCACACCTACAGGAGCTACACCCTATTCACTTGTCTATGGTACTGAAGCCATCTTGCCTATTGAGGTCGAGCTACCCTCTTTACAGGTTTCTTTGCGAAACATCATCAGTGATGAAGACTATAGGGTCTCTCGCTTACAAGAGCTGGAACTATTGGATGAACGAAGACAAACTACTTTTAGTCATCTCAAGACTTACAAACAACGAATGAGTCACAGCTACAATCACAAGGTCAAGCCTCACACATTTGAGGTAGGGGACTTAGTTCTCAGAGAAAATCCTAAAAATCAACAAGACAGAGAGAAGATGGGCAAGTTCGAACCAAACTAGCTTGGTCCCTACATTATTACAGCAGCATATGGATCTGGTGCATATCAGCTCTCAACTACAGAAGGTGAACTTTTGGAGGATCCTATCAACAACATGCACCTTCGTAGGTTCTACACATAGCTCTTTGGAATATCCTAATTCAAAAATACAAAAAAAATCATAAAAATAAAAAATCGTTACTTGGTGAAAACCTAGCAAACAGGCACCTTGTCACACAAAGAACATTGAAAAATCAAAAAAAGTAAAGAGAAATAATTTCGTCCAACGATGAAAACCACTTCGGTGGCGCCCTGGGCAAGTACCATGGTGAAAACTGGGTCACCAGCGCCATGCGTAGAGACATTGCTCCTCCCTCCTTCAGGATTCACTTTCATCTTTTCACTTTGCACACACTCACGACCAATTCGTTCATAATAAACTTACCCATTCCCATCATGGCTTGTTATTGATATAACCAAGATTGGATAGCCATTCATAATAAACCTCCCTTTTCATCCCTTTCCATCCATAATAAATCAGCTCCTATCTGTGGCTAAGGCAAATCCTACGTCTAGTGATGGGTGTGGAACTGAGAGCATCGCATGTTTCGAGGAGTACAGTTTCTTTCAGCTTCCTTCAATCTATCCGTGCACAATCCGCAATAAAGCAACATTTGCTTCACAAATCCGCAATAAAGTTTCATCTTCTCCATAATAAAGTATCAGTTTCATGGATTCAGTCAGTTTCAGATGAGACACAGCAGCAACAATGGGCTTCAACAAATCAAATCTTTCAACAGACTCAAACAACATTATGGTTCAGTGCTATCTATCCTTTCTGTGAAAGTAAACATTGTGACCACAATCAAATAAGACTTATACAAGTGACAAGAGACACTAAACTTGAGGACTATAGTGGATGTTGGTGTCGAGTCTTGGTTTTCTTTTGATTTTATCTTTTGGTGACATGTCTTTTAGCTCTTCCGGGATGTCTTTGACTAGAGATTCTATCTCCAGGATGTCTTTGACTAGAAAGGTGAGGATGGGGTATCATCACCTATTTGTATTTGTTGTCTGTGGATTGTCTTTTAGTAATGCTATGACTTGTCCACGGATATGAGGATACTAAGAGTCTAGTGTGAACTGGGGTATTCCTTGTTTGTGACTGTCTTATCTCTATGCAAACAGGTACAATGACTTTCTCGGTCGAACATATGCCTCGATTGTCATAACCTACTTGCCATAATAAAGCTCAATGATGATAACGCACAACAAGCTCTTTCACTTTCATATCTTCTATCTTTCATCCCCCTTTCTTGATTGACTTCCATCATCCTTCTCGAGTCCGCGTAGCCTACTATCACATGACTGAGTATAATGACACACCAAAAACATTTGCATTTCATGTAGTTGCACCTACATTACCACATATAAGCATTTCATACATACATATAGATATGACAATTGTATCACATCCTGTACACAACACCTGTTAGCACAATTTACATTTGCATTGTCATATTCATCCACATTTCATACATTCACATTTGCATCATGCATACACATATAAAACATAAAAGAACAAAAAAAAAATATACTGCATTACATCATATAAATATTTGCATCCATAGCATAAAATAAGCATCTCATCACATAGGTACACATGCATATAGTTGTCGCAACAATGAATCATCTCATATATATATAATCATAAGTGTCATGATAAAATAATGTCAAAATCATATGGCTACAAGCACCCGCAAGTGTCTACATCATCATACAAAAATGGTACAAAACTGATACATAGGGAGCCCTCTACGGCTATGATGAACTCCCTCCCTCGGAGCCGCTGGCCTTGATGGAATCTGAGCACCTAAAGGACCCACCCCAAGATCATCCCACCTGTCCCTTCTATTTGGTGGTGGTGGAGGACCCATAACCCCAACACTCGATGCATATCTACTCCGGCTCCCTCTCGTAGTTGTCGCTGTACGCGATGGTCTATGGAAGCTCCTCGCCCGTTGATCTGCTGGCACTACACCATAGTAGAGATCTTGCCAGTAGGCAATCTCCTCCCCTACTCGTAGGACATAAGCATATCCTGCCCCTGTGTCCTCCGCTGCCTATCTCCCCACCCTCAGCCCTATCTCAGCCTTTGTATAACATTGAATAGCCTGATCACGCTCCCGCTTAGTATCTCTGAGCCTCCTCCTGAGCTGATCCCTCTCCCTCTCCAACTCTTAGATCTCATCTGCCTGGCCCTGGTAGATCTCCCTCAGCTCTATCAGCTCATCCTCCTCTGGGTCAGCCCCCTCTGCCTCTACCTGTGGCTCCCCCTATACTTGTACCTGTACTGGTACCTGTCCCTATATCTGTCCCTGTATTTGTCCCTGTCCCTGTACCTGTACCTGTCTGGGACCCTGTGCTGCTGGCACCTGTAGTGGCAATCCACCGCGACCCCTCACCACCCGAGCCTGTCTCTCCTCACCACCCTCCCTCCGAGGTGCAACCCTCCTCTCTCCAACTGCTCCCCTCCTCCTCCGTCGTCCTCTTCCCCCATCACCTCCACCATCATCATCACCTCCACCATCATCATCCTCTCCACCCCCATCTCCATCCAATGGCTCTCTCGGATCCATCAACCGTGGGAAGGGATGCTCTGCCCAGTATGCTGTGTACTCAGCATCCATGCCGGCATCCTCAATCTCTGGCCACATGTCCCAGGGTAGGGGTATCATCTCTACAAGCTATGTAACTACCTGATCATATGACAACAAGGGCCCAAATTGTGTCTGATCTCTGGCAGTCCGTGCATACATGCCTGAGCCCCGTGGCATCCTCTAAATCCTACCAAACTGTCGGTCAACCCTGTCCACTAGCTGCCTCTTCAACACATAGGACATCCGCCCAATCAAATACCTGCTTTGAAAGGTGTAAGGAAGCTCAACTGCATCGTCCTCCCACTGCTCGCACCCCAGATATGGCCTCCATATGACCACATCAATATCATCTATCACCCGTCGCCAATGCTCCAACCTGCCAATCCATGGCTGCGATGTGATCATATCATATAAGTGCACAAAGTTGTGTCCATGTCCCCTGCCTCTGAAGTGTATCAGCCTCGTCACTAGCAGATGCTCGTAAGCCCATACCTGCAACAATGTCACCCCGCAGCCCAATCCCACTGATCTGTGGTACACGAACTGATGTAGCTCATAATAGAGGTGTGCCAGCACACATGGTCCCCAAGCATATCTGGTGTGTTGTGTCACCAGTGTCTCCAATGCTCCTCCCCAACCCACAGCTAACCCTCGTGTCGCCCTATCTGGACACAGGAACCCACTGATCACTCCTCCTACCACTGCTGGCAGCGCTAGCCCTGTGGCTATCATGGTGTCCCACGCCACGTGTCCTGCCCTCATCTCCAGTCCTGGGTCCTGGAATACTCATCTCAGGGCCTCCCAGTCTCCATCTCAATCATATGGGATCAACTCCCCATTGATCAGTATCCTCAGTATCCTATATACATCCTCAAGGGTGACTGTCATCTCACCCATCGGCAAATGAAAAGTACAGGTCTCGGAGTGCCATCTCTTCGCCAGCACTGTCAATAGTCTCATGTTCGCCCGAAACTCCGGCACATACAGAATGTATATCAATCCCATCTCCTCAATAGCCACTCGGTCCTCAAAGGACAACTCAGGTCGTAACCTCTGAGTAGACGGGAATCTCTCCCATGACTCCAGCATCGGCAAATACTCCTGCAGTCAAGCAAATCACTCATGTCAGTCATAGTGGCATTCCCTGTTTATCACAAAATGCTACTTTTTATCTAAATGCATATGGTATTCTATCCTAGTGACACTCACTGTTCATCACAAAGTGTTGCTTCTATCCTAGAGGTACTCCCTGTTCATCACAAAGTACTACGTGTGTGACACTCACTGTTCATCACAAACTGTTACTCACATTTGCACTCACTGTTCATCACAAAGTGCTACTCATACTTTAGTACTCCCTGTTCATCACAAAGTACTCTATCTTGGTACTCATTGTTCATCACAAAAAGCCTTGATCTATCCTAGTCTTCTTAGAGGACTTGCTTGAGTGCATCCTCTCAGCAACTTATCCAATCAATAGCATATGTTCATCACAGAACTGTCGATTTGACCTAGAAGACGCAACTTCACACTTTTTTAAACACAAACGTGCTTACCTGACATAAACGCGCTTGAAGACTGCACAGACGCGCCTAAAAAACACAGACATGCCTATGCTCTGCACATACGTGCCTTCTTGGCATAGACGCGACTGACCATCACAAACGCAGTCGCATTTGACACAGACGCGGGTTCAAACACAAACGTGCCTGGCACAAACACAGACGTGCCTTGCGAGCACAGACGCGCCTCGCGAGCACAGACGCACCTGGCACCAACGCAGACGCGCCTGGACATTTTTGGACACTTTTTGGACCCTAGTCTAAGTGCATTTATTGCTCTATCTAGCATGCATTAATGAAAAAATTAAATACGTCGAAGTACGAAGAGGTTTGGTGGTACTTACCGGCTCTCCTGCCTCTGCTGGCCTCTGAAATCGGTGAACACGGTCGAATCTGTGAACGAAAGCCATCACTGCTGACTGTTGCTGCTCTATTTTTGCTCTGCAATCTACTCTCGTGGATGTGTAGATGACAATGAGGATGTATTTTTCCCCCCGTGGTCTATCTTATAGCCTACCCTAGCTCTAGCCTTCATTTCCCGAGTCAGTCTTCTTTATCCCGTGACTCTGTCACTTTATCCGATCATTCTTTTCTAGTCATTCCTTCTTATCGAGAGATTGTCTACGATCTTTCCAGACATTTTTATCCAATCTCTCAAGGGGGCATATCATTCCCATCTTGGGGCAACTCTGTATCAGTTCATATTATCTTCTTTGAAACAACGCGACAAGCCGCATTGTCTCAAAGAGGGGCAAAATGTAGACACCTAAAATTGTCATGTTTAATTAAATAAATATCTTTATTTATTTAATTACTTTAGCCTAATTCTTCTATTAATTAAATAAATCCTTATTTATTTAATTAATTCATTTATCCTCTTCTAGCCTTATTTCTCATTTAAATAAATACATTTATTTATTTAAATTATCCTTTTCCTAAATTAAATAAATATTTTATTTATTTAATTGATCCCACTTCTTCTATTAATTAAATGAATCTTTATTTATTTAATTAATTCATTAACCTTTTCTACCCATGACACATGTCATTCATCTCTTAATTCATACACTACCTACCCCTTTCATGATTTTATTATTTCTTTTACCTACCCTCTAATCATAGCTGACCTCCTTTTAGACCTCTCAATCTTATCCCTCCATTTTATATAGTGTCTTCTATATAAGGAGATGCTTCCTTCATTATCAAACCCTAATCATCCTAATGAATCATTTTTTATACACTGGACTACACTACGATCCTACTTGCAACCACATTACGTTCTTTGTTGAGCTCTTGTGCATATAAAATCTGAGAGCAAATATATCAAGCAAGATCAATGGAAATAGGAAGAATGGAGATCAAAACCCTATTGGACATGTGATGGTATAATCTTTGTGATTTCATTTGATTTGCATAGTCTTAGGTAATCTTCATATGTTATGGTGGATCTTTGTTGTTGTTAGGCTAGGGTTTTGTGGTTGAATTCATTTAGCCTTTCAATATTGTTATTATTGTTATCCATTTTCACCATATACAGTAAGTCATCCACATAATCTTCCATCATAGTATGCATCATGTCATGGAAGATGGTGGTCATTGCTCTTTGATAGGTCGCTCCTGCATTCTTTAGACCAAAAGGCATTACATTCCAGCAATATGTGCCCCATGGACATGTAAAGGTTGTCTTATGTTGATCTTCTGGTGCGATCTTTATCTGATTGTATCCTAAAAAGCCATCCATGAGTGAAAGCATGGCATGTCCTGCTGTCAAATCCACTATGATGTCAATATTTGGAAGGGGGAAGTCATCCTTAGGATAGGCTTTATTCAGATCTCTGAAGTCAGTACAAATGCGAATGCCCCCTTTTGGTTTGCCAATAGGCACAATGTTGGAGATCCATTCTGCATAATCAATTGGTTTAATGAAACCAACATCTAGGAGTTTCTTGAGTTATGTTTTGACTAGTACTGCAATTTGAGGATGCATCTTACGAAGCTTTTGCTTGACAGGTTTTGCTCCTTCTGCTACGGTGAGGTGATGCATGACTAAATCAGGATCAAGCCCAGGCATGTCTGCATATGACTATACAAAGTTGATCTGACGCTATTGAAAGAACTCTATAAATTTAGGTTGTTCCTCTGGAGTGAGAAGAGATGCCAGATGTACGAGATGAGGATTTTCAGGAGTCCCCACATTGTATTCTTTGGTTTCCTCGATGAGAATCGTTGATCGTTCTTGTTGTGCATTAGCAGGGAGAATGTCAAACCCTTCATCCTCAGGCGCCTCAGAGAGGTTTTCAGCATTGGATACGCTCTTTCTTTTTACTTTTGTTGGATCAAACAGTGCCACAGTGCGGTTTTCACTGGAAGATCCATGTTTTATTGTTATATTTTTGCAGCTGAAAGGTTTGGCATCCGCTCTGAAGTATGCTGCACTATTTAGTTCTATGGCGAATCCAGCTTTGTGATCCCCACTTAGTAGGTTATCCCTTAATTCCAAAAAGTCAATGATGGCCTCATCGTTTTGGAAGAAGTCAAGACATGGGGGATTTGGTTGGTTCCATTCAATAAGTTCAGGGTGGATAATGGGCATTACTTTATCGATTATGTTAAGTATATTAGATGTATCAGTGAGGGTTAAGACATTATGGTGAAGGTCGGTAATGGTACTCTCCCTGTCAGAATCAGGCGTAGGATGAGACATAGGGTCTATGGAAGATGTCTCCAGCTCAGGAACCCAATTGGTCTTTATCTGTGCTTCTCCATAAACAGGGATGTCTTTGTGTGGTGGAGGTGGTGATGTGTCTTCCTCATCTGAAGTGTTAAGTTGTACAGAATCAAATTCCCACTCATGTGAGTCGGTCTCTGAGTCACTTTCCAGCATCCGATTACTATACCATACTGGGATGTCTTTGGAGTTAAATATTGCAGGTGTGATTGGTTGATGTACCTTTGTAGTGATCGGTGCTGCAGGAAGGTCGAAGGGGATAAAAGAATATGGTACAGGGAGTACCGGTAGTGTTGACTTAGTGGCTTCTGCTAGAACTGTTGGTGCCATTGATGTTGCTGCGGGTTCTGATACAGTTGCTGTTGCTAATGGTGCTGCTGATGGAATTACAGGTTCGATTGGTGGGATGATTGGTATTGTAGATGGTGGTGTTGGGATTTTGAGCCTTGGTGGGATAGGTGTGATGGTGTTTGATGCTGCTTTGATAATAAAAGGTGTCCTTTTAGCAGTAGGCTGACATAATGGTTTGTTGGGTTTTCCTTTGAATTTGAGTTTAGGAAATATCTCTTTTTCAAAGCCTAGGCCTGTATTACCTTTGGGCTTTAATTCTGGCAGTAGAGGTTCATGTCATCCTTGTTTGCAATATCCCAAAGCACTCTGACCATCATATCCCATTCTTTGCATAATGAGGAGGCCTTTGCCATACTGATCCATAGGAAGTCTAACTTGCGGTATATCAGTGGTGATGGGATCTTTATAGATCCAGTCTGCTAAGTCCTCATCTTGGGTTTCTTCTTCTTGACTCTTTCCAAGGATGAAAGGCGTCAAAGCACATGCTGGTGTGATTAGTGATTGTTGGAGTACCTGTTGTGGTTTACCATGTGTTTCAGGAGAAATGGGCATTTGTCCCACACAAAAGAGTTGACTCAAGTTGTATTCCCCAGGACCTTCCTCTGCTATCTTCATCTTAAGCTTTTCTTGCTTTGGTATAGTGGTGTTCGAACTGGCAAGAGAGGCAGGACTTATATATGATGTGGAGGAAATGGCTTCTCTATTATTAGGAACGGTAATCTCTAGTTGATGGCGGATATTATGGCAATATGCAAAGGGATTTGCATCGCCCAGGATTGTGATCTCTACACCGTTATGTGGGAACTTGATACATTGATGGTAGGTAGATGGAACGGCTTGCATGGCATGTATCCAAGGTCTTCCTAACAATAGATTGTATGGCAGAGGAAGGTCTAGAACCTGACAGATGATGTGCTTTACCACGGGGCCCACTCGGATTGGTAGCACCACAGCTCCTTTGGATGAACGCTCCGCATCGTCATAGGCTTTGATTGTGATCTTCTTACGAGGATCCACTGATTCTACCACATATCCCAATGCTGTGACCAACTGTAGTGTACAAATATTTAGGCTTGCTCCATTATCGATCAAGACTCGCTTGATCCTATGTTGGTTAATAAAGCCTTCGATGTGTAGTGAAGCGTTATGAGGTTGTTGGAAGGAAGAGTTGTCACTTTCGGAAAAAGTGAGACAAGGTGATGACTTTAGACTTCCAACCATAGCTTGAAATTGGTCTGTATTCAGATTTGCAGGGACTGACGCCTCTTAGAGTGCTTGATCCAAGATAGTTTTATGAGAGGGTGATAGGCTCAAAAGCTCTAAAATGGATATAAGCGTAGGGGTTTTGTCTAATTGTTCCACAAGATTGTACTACTTTGGGATGGAGGTGGTGCCTTGTGGAGCTGCCTTTATGGTGACCTTACCACGACGTGTAACAACATTGCAATTTGAGTTGGGATTTTTGAAGATTATAGTTGCAACTTGTTCACTGGCATCATACAGATGATTTACAGTGTAATTATACGCAGCCTGTGTATAATCCGTGGTATCAGTGCCTCGCCTGGAAGTGGAAGGACCCCTTTGATCTTGCGATGGAAGTGGATTTTTGAACATCAGATGATCATTATTGGTTGTTTTTTGGTCATTTCCTATTTCAATTTCTCCTCGGTCAATAAGATCCTGAATAAGATCTTTTAATCAATGACAATTACTTGTCTTGTGTCCTCTTCCTTGATGGAATTCACAATGTTCAATATCTCTCCACCATGCTGGTTTGACCTGAGGCTCATAGTTTGATAGCTTAGGTAGAGTGACCAAATTTTGAGAAATGAGTTGTCGCAATACTGTTTCAATGGGTTCCCCTAAGGGAGTGTATGTGCATTTATATTTTTGCTAACGAGGTCTTGGTTCATCGTGAGATGTGATGCGACCTTGATTAGAAGGAACATTTGTGTTGTTCTGAGGTGGAGGATTCTATCCTGCAAACCGAACCACAGGTTGTGCATTTTGTATAGTCTGGGCATCCACAACCCCATCATTGACGATATTCTTGTTTTTGTTCCAGAAGCTTGGTTTATCACTATTGAAGTGTGGGCGAGGACCATCCTTTGGTTCATTATAGATTTTGATGAGTCCTTTCTTGATGAGTGCCCTTTCACATTTCAAACCCTTGGTGATCATATCATTAAAAGAGTCTGTGTCTTTGACATCCAGGTGAAATTCCATTTCTTCATTTAAGTTGGAAATGAATATTTCCACTAGTTCTCGTTCAGGTAACTGAAGAGAACGTCTGCTAGACTTTTGACGCCATCGTTGTAGGAATACTGAGAATAGTTCACCTGGTTTTTGTTTGGTGTTGCACAGATCAACCATGGTGATGTTGCGTTCAACGTTATGCGAGTAATGAGCTAGGAATTTTTGGATGAGTTCCTCAAATGTTCTAATGCCACCTGATAGTCGGGAAAACCATGATGTGGTTGTTCCTCCCAAGCTTTGGGAAAAAAGGCGCATTAGGTATGTGTCTTCGTATGCCACTTCGAGACAAGCGGAATGAAATTCTTTGACATGATCACGGGGATCCCCCTTTCCTCTATATTTTTCAAATTTGGGTGTTTCAAATCCTCGTGGAAAGGGTGGCATATAAAGATTCCGATCAAAAGGATAAGGACAGATGTCATTGAGTGAGAATTGGTTGGTCTTGACACCACTATGAAGTTGTTGGGTGAGATTCTTGACTTGTTGCCGCAACATCTCCATTTTAGTTGGAGGACGAGGTGGTGGGTTACCTCGAGGAATGTTATATCTGATGGGATCTCTACCTCTTTCCTCTTCATGGCGACTTTGTGTTTCTGATGCTTGTCTTAATTGGGCAAGATCAAAGTCAGAGGGGAGTTTTGCTCCTTCTTGAGCAAGTTTTAAGAAGTGAGCATCTGCATTGCTCCTGAGTATTTCGTCAAACAGTCTGTTAAAGAGAGGGTTATGCTGAGCCCTTTCTATTGTTGCAGGAGTAGGAGTACTTGGGTTTTCGTCATTCGCATTTCCTCCAAGTGCTTCTTGAAATTCATTGAGATTTTCTTCTTCTTCTTCTTCCATTTCTATTTCTCGTTGCCTTGATTGTGATCGGGTTTGAGCCATTTTGCTTACAATCTTTTGTTGAAGTTGTGTGAAAATGATGATGAGTTTTTGATGAAATGAGAGATTGATGGTTGGTGAATTGTGTTGCACGTGGATCTCTAACACTTTTAAGGTAGATGTAACCAAAATTCCTTCTTTGAATTGCTTGTTTGTTTTGATAAGGTTGGATGTGATAAGGTGTAGAGAAATCTGAGATGTGTTACAGATTTTAACTACCTAGTAATGAGAGGATTCACTCATAAACTAGTTTTAACCTGCGTAGATGTGTTTCTTAGGATGAGCTTATCCTAGATGTAGAAACAATCTAAAAAGTGATGTGAAGTGTTTGATTCAAGCAATATCTAAAAGAGAACTTGGGACAGGAACCTCTTAATGTTTTGAGAGTTGGAATGGATTGATGATGAAATGATGATGTATGAATAAGATGATGAATGAAATGTTTTCAACTTTAATAAAAGCTTTGTGTTACAAATGGGACAAACTCTACCTCTTCCCTTTCAGGTGTTGGTGGTCTTTCTCAAGCTACGTTATAGGTGATACAGACATTTGGGAAAAAGTTGGGATTAATCTTACCTCCTTGGTTTTTGTGATAACTCAGAGCTCTATATTGCATAAAAGCTCTGCGGTTCAATGATTCTGAATCAAATTCGTTTGTTTTGCCTTGAAGGTAGAGGCGCATGTGACGCAGAAAAACTCTATAAGAGACAAAGATTTGTCTATTGATATAGAAGAATTTCCTCCTTTTGATCAAAGCCTTTGAGCTTAATGGTCTTCTTTTCAAGTTGATATTCTGATGACGCTTCTTCTTTCGTAAGATGTGAAGAATGGTCATAAAATTTGACTCTTTGTTGTTTGGCACTTTGTTTTTGATGTGTTTTGGTTGTTTTGAAAGATGTTTGATGAATACTTTGTTTTTGGGATTGATTTTCCGATTTGATGTTTCTTTGACAAGAAAACAAAGCAAGCACACAAACACAAGAATGTTGCCTAAAAGGCACAAATGAGTATGGGTCTAGATCAACCCAATCCTTGGACTTGTATATGATCCTTCCTTTAGATGTATTTTAAGGTGTATTTCCAAAGCCTAAAGTCGGCTCAATTTGCACTTGGTCTTTAAAATGAAAACACTTGAAACACTTTTTATCCCTAAGGTCAAATGGTCAGTTGTGATAAATTTAGCCCACATCTTGATATTTCTTCGACTTTGGTACTACATACCTTATGAATCTCGTCGTGGCAGGTAAGGATGTGATATACTAAGTCTTGCACGAGTATAACAAATAGATGATCCCTATGATGGGGGAGTCACCACTTTTATCAAGTCACAAGTGACTTTTCAAAAAGCTATGTTTCTACTCAAGGAAATATGTATGGTGAGTATCTTGGGAGCAAAACCATCTATGCTCTTGCACTAAATTATATCGCAAATATCCTCAATCAATAGAATGGGTGGGCTACTACTTAAAGGTGTTTAGTCATCTTTGATGTTTTTGGACATAAGTTCATTCTGTAGTGACTCACTTAAGAGCCTTGTAACTGGTGGTGGGGCCCATTTGTCCTTTCCGCCAGTTACACTGTAGGAACAACTATACCCAAGGCTACAGCTTTCGCTCTCACCTGATTTCTATAGTGGCTTGAAGGATTTACCGCTCGAGGTCGTTCCCAAGAGTATCAATCCCTTGGCAGGCCTCTCTTAAAAAGATAAAATTTGAGTGTTACTAACACTTTTCTCTTGCACCTAGGACCACGAAAGCCAAGGGAGAGGATAGTGTGTGTTAGAGGTAGGACCACTCAACCAACTTTTTGCACAAGCATGCCAAACATGTAAAACACTTGTTCTTTTTAATCTGTCATTGCAATGTGATCTAACTATTTGGAGATGTTACTCCAACAGTCATGATGTTCTTTTTAAATTTCAAAGGCAAAATATTTTGTAAACTAGGAAAAATGAAATCCTGGTCAACTTAATAAAAAACACGTTTGCATGAAGTAAATCGCTTGCAAGAATTGGAACAAGTGGATTGTAAGTTTTTAATTGCACCAAAATTTGAAGTGTGGCTTGTAAATTCTTTAGTTTGATGCAAGGAAATCAAATTGTTGATTTTAAGCCCCAAAAGAAAATGAGTCCTAACTTGCAATAAAAGCAAATGTTTATTTCGTTCAGTTTTAATGCACCAAAGACAAGTGACCCTAACTAGAAAACAATGAAAATTTGTTTTGTTCAAGTTTTAAAAGCACCAAAAAGACAAGTTTGTGATTTTTTTATGGTGAGTTTTAAACCTGCACAAACAACAAATTGTTAGTAAAATCTATGTCTAAGGGGGGCTTCCACAAGCCTAAAATTTTCAATTTTTTTGGTTACAAGGTGATTTTTATGACATTCTGTTACAATAGCGCTAGTCTATGTTTGAACAGAAGCGCTAGTTAACACAAACGCGTTAAAAGAAAGGGAAAGACAGAGAGGCAAAAGCGCTGAAACAGGGTTAATAGTGCTAAAATGATGTCAAATGCGTCAAAATAGTTTCAAAAGTGTTGAACTTGAGGCAATAGCGCTATTGTAAGAACAATAGCGCTAAAACTATAAGTATCTATAGCGCTAGAACGAGTTCAATAGCGCCAAAGCGCAACCTGTGTGACATTTTCAACATTCAAACATGTTAGTTGGGTTAAAAAAAATGATATTTTTGGTGCTTGGATTCACGTCAGGCTCACCAAATGATGCCCTGCAAAGTGGACAAGGTTAGTCTAAGATAAACAACACAAGACACACAAGAAACCGTTAGTGTTATTCAATCAAAAACTAATCTAAACAGGCATATCAAGAGAGACACTAAAATCATGCTAATATATCTAACTAATGAAATAAAGATAATGAGGCATCTCCAAATGCCTCTTAGCATGCTCTTAGTTCCTTCTCCCTTGTTCCTCTCCTCTCCAAGTTCCAAAATAGTGTAGCTCTCAGCAGCTTTTTGCACTATGGATGCTTATGGAGGATTGAGATTGAAATATTGCTCTAAATGTTAATAAAGAAGCTAATATTAAGCTATTGATATTTAAAATGATTTATTTTAACCAAAATGACAATACATGAGTTTGCTATGCTAAATGCTCTCTAAAATGCCTATAGGTTAAATGCATACAAGTTTTCAGGATCTGGATTATGAAAAAATGGGCTCTATTTATAGGAAAAATGGAGCAATGGATGGTTGAGATTGAGTAATCTCAACAAAGGTCAGGATTAAATGATTTCAAATCCATGTGAGGGCTTTCAACCCAATCCCAGGATGACAAGTGTCAATGTGAGATAGGTTGAGAGGAGAGGGAATAAGAATTAAATGCTTGACATGACTTTGGAAGTTAAAGTCAAGGTTAGTTGAATGAATAAACTCTTTATTCAAAGAATAAAGCTTTTATCCAATGGATAAACTCTTGTGCAAATGTGAAATGGATGAATATGGTCAAAACAATAAATGTTTGGGGGGACAAGTTTGAAATAACCAT
The DNA here is from genome assembly GCF_030272615.1 of Cryptomeria japonica. NCBI lineage: Eukaryota > Viridiplantae > Streptophyta > Pinopsida > Cupressales > Cupressaceae > Cryptomeria > Cryptomeria japonica. The sequence goes on along the minus strand of NC_081405.1, from coordinate 673,845,352 downwards.
AAATGGTTATGTAAGAGCCATAAATGGTCATGTAAGAGCCATTAGTGGTCTTGGAAGACTTTGGGGGTTAATTTGTTGAACACACAAAGCATTAAATATTTTTCAAAGACTTTGGAGTCTTTGAGAAGTGACTTCATTTTGCTTAGGAATGTGACAATAATTAGGAGATGGATTAGGCTAATTAGGAAGGGGTTAGAAGAATCGAGAAGGGGATTAGATTTTTGCAAGTGGATTTGGTGGGTGAGGGAAAATAGGATTTTATTAAAATAAAAATTTATTTATTTCAATAAATCTGTGCAAGTTGCATTTGTAGGAAAATGCAAGTGGGGTGGGGATAATGATTTAAATAAATGTTTTATTTAATTTATTCAAAAGAGGAAAAGGGGATTTTGTTAAATAAATAGATTTTATTTATTTTAATGAATTAATTAAAATAAATTGAATAATTTATTTAATTAATAGAAGAATGTTTGGGGATGAATTAATTAAATATTAATTTAATTAATTGATGGCTAGTGGATTTTTAATCAAATAAATAGCGAATATTTATTTAATTAAGCTGGACAGATTTGTGTGACTACAGTTATAACTAGAATACATATAGGTTTAATGTTTTAATTGTAGTTGTCTCCAACATGTAAAGACAATATTTCATGAAATGAAATATCAAGGATATTATGTTTTGTCCCTGCAAGCTCAGGTGTTTATCTTTTTTTTGCTTCTCTTCAAGGAAGAAATTAAAATGCTTCTTACAAGATAGAGAAATGGTGATATGTGCATGTAGGATATATAAGAGTAGTTGCAATGGAACCATAATAGAGGGTATTAATGTAATGCATTAATATTGAGAACTCACTGGTTATAGTTTAAACTATTTGGGTTCAATGTCTATTAGTTGTGACTTGACTATGCTGCCCTAAAAAGCACTGGTCATGGTCCTTGCACCTAACTTTCATAATCATAAATATTTTAAGATGTCATTTATTTTCTATTTGTAGGTATAAGCTTTAGTATAGAAATCATTCTGAAGTGTTGAGTGAGAGTTGAAAAGCCAAGATTGTAACCAAATCTAAAGTTCATACACTTTCCTTGAACATTATCATTAGGATATATGTTGTATTTTGTAATGCCATGAGTGTTGGAGGTCATAGGTTATTTAGACATTACTTAGGTATACCCATCTTGGTCTTGCAGAGCCAAAAGTGCAAGAGATTTTAGTCTTGTAACTGAATCTCGTTCGTTGGCCAAATCCAATCTTGAGCCTATTTATAAGAAGTTGGCTAAATCTTTAGGGCTTGGGAATTTATTGATATGGTAACCAACACCAACTTTGGGTCAAAATTTTGAAAGATAATACTTGGATACTGATGTGAGTCATAGGATTTTCACAATTCACAATCCTCTGAGGGATTTTGTGATTTGGAACTTTATTGTGTCTTGCAAATCAATGATTACATATAATATCACTTGTCAATTTGGTAATGAACTTTCTACTAATTTTTGGGATGACCCTTGGGAGGGAAATTCAGTGTTAAGTGGCGATGGAGGTTTGGATGATCTAAAATTGTATATCAACCAAACATGGGGGAGTAAAATTTGAGATTATATGGAATTGATAAGGGGTGAAGAAGGCATGGAATGGGCTTGGAAATTTCTAGAGAATGAGGAGTTGACCGATGAGCAGAAAAACTGGCTTTCTGGAACATTCAAGTGAAGGAAGGTTTTTCTTATTGATACAGAGTACAAGGTAGTGTGTTGTGGAGCCAAAAATAGAAAATATTTAGTGAAGCTTGGTATTCAATTGCTTGATAGAAGAGATGGGGAGGATGGTTGGCCATCCCGATTATGTTGGGGAAAGGAATGTCTCCTAAAAGCGAGGGATTTTCCATGGTTGGCCATTAGAGATGAAATTTTGATAGGAGAAAGAAGGAAAAGACTTGGGTTTGTGGGGCCTTTGAAATGTGTGATGTGTGAGGAGGAGGAGACAATTGATTATTTGCTCGTATATTGTGAGGGTTGCAAAATGTTGGAGGATGGTCAAGTAGAAATTGGAATGGCAGGGGCCTCTCTCGAAAATCTTAAACAACTTTTCCATGGATGGCCGAAAAGGGGGAGAAAATTGACTTTCTCTTGTATATGGATGATTTATCCATTTGCAATTATTTGGGAGATTTGGAAGGAAAGGAAGAGGTGTATTTTTCAACACAAAAATGAATCAACATAGAGAGTGTGCTATAGGATCAATCACTTGATTGAGGAAACGGTTGGAGCAGTGACCTCTCAGTTTTATAAATCTTATGTCCCTTTCACAAGTAAGGATAAAAGATTTCAAATGGAAGAGCCAAGCATTAAACTTTAGCCTATTAATGGGCTTGGTTGGTTTTATCTAGACTCGAGTAGGACAAAGGAGGTCATATGGCTTAAACTAATGGAGGGATGGTTTAAAATCAAACTTGATGGTGCTTTGAAGGGCAATCCAAGCCTTTCGGGAGTGGGATTTGTGGTGTGGGATTGGAAAGAACATATCATCACTATGTGGGCAAAGCGGTTAGAGGATGGGATGAACAATGTTACAAAAGCAATGACAACTCTTCATGCTTTCAAATTTGGTAGATGTTTAGGACATTCAAAAATTCATTTGGAGGGGGATTCTTTAATCATTGTCAATGTAATTAAATCAGGTGAAGTGCAAGCTTGGCACTTACAAAAATACATCTATGTAATCAAGCATGGATTGGAAACTTTTGATAGTTACCAAATTAGTCATGTACAATGTGCACATAATGAGATGGCAGATGTTTTATCAAAATGGGTGTTAACTATTAATGTTGTTGGTGAGATTCAAATTTTAGATTTTTGAAATCTCAAATTCAATCTCTAACATCCTTGGCAAGTCATCGCATGAATGGTGCATTAATGGGACTTTAAGGGAAGGTGGTTGATGGGACAAGGGTTTCTAGGTGGTGCTAAAAGGTGGTCGTGGGTGGTTTTTTCCTTGGATAGATGAAATGGGTGCTTTGTTGAGATAGGGTGATGGAGGTGATCTTCACTTTAATTACAATGAGGCAATTGGTGGCATTCTTGGGGTTGGTATCTACAAAGAGACGCAAAAGCCTTTTCAAATTTGTTGATGCAGAGTTTCTATAGATAATGAAATTTCTATTGGAGGAAAGTTTTCTGCAGAACAAGCATCATTACAAGAGGAACATGGGTATTGTTTCCATGGTGTTCGCATGGGGTTTGGACCTAGATAAAAAGGAAGATACCATGAAACGTGTCATGAAAGAAAGTGTGGAGGGGGATTGGATTTATGGGTTGGACTCTATTTTGGAGTGGGTTATCCCTAGAGCAGGGTTTGACATTAGAGAAAGCATTGATCGTCTGGATGCTGAGGAGGTGTATGAGCTAATTTTGTTCATCTGTCGACTGATTGGGTGCAACAGAGATGAGATACATGTTGAGGCCTTAATTGGGTGGGAATCCTTGAAGGTGTATCTCCAATAGAAAGAGGTTGTGACAAACAATGCTTTGGTGGCCATAAAAATGGGATCCAAGGGGAAGAGGAAGTAAACTGTGAGGAAGGAGATGCTGGCGGTGACCAATATAATGAGAATAGAGATGCATGTCATGGGAAGGAATGAGGAATTCCCTCCTTTATGTGCTCCTGAAGAATTGTAAATTATTTAATTTATGTTACAATGCATGTATTAATGGACTGGGGGATGATTTTGGCTAATGGTGGTAAAGGGTTTTTGGCTTTTATATACCCTTATTATAATAGTTTGGTGCTCTACATTTTGAATGACATAGTGATGTAGAGGGTAGATAGTGCTCAAAATGGTTACTATTTTTTATAGAAAAATTTTATGTACACGTTGCTTTTATATCTATTAATAAAATTTATCTATTACCGACCAAAAAAAAATGATATCATGATACTATATGCATTCATTCATACTCATTGATAATGCATATTTACATGATTAGATAATATCCTTCAAGAAAAAATGAGATCTTTATGACTCTTTGTGCATAATGATCTTTGATATGAATGTGAATGATCATGCATTATCTATGTCAATGAATATATGCAATTTAACTTTCATTATCTTCTAACCATAATCATGATTTTTGCAACAAGTAGTAAAAATTCTATAAACATATACATATATATACACATAAACATATACATATCTATATACATATGCATATGTATATATATGTGTGTATATATACATATATATACATATGTATACATATACATATACATATACATATGTATACATATGTATACATATACATATACATATGTATACATATGTATATGTATATATATATATGTATATATATATATACATATATATATATATACATATACATATGTATGTATTACATATGTATATGTATATGTATATGTATATGTACACACACACACACACACATATATGTGTGTGTCTGTGTGTCTGTGTATATACACATATACATACATATATATATATATATGCATGTATATGTGTATGTATGTACGTACATACATACATACATACATACATATGTGTATGTATGTATGTATGTACGTACATACATACATACATACATACATATGTGTGTGTATGTATGTATGTATGTATGTACACACACATATGTACATATATACATGTACATATGCATATTCATATTGGTATATATATCTACACACACACACACACACACACACACACACATGCATATGCATATTGATATATATATCTACACACACACACGCGCGCGCGTGCGCGCGCACTCGCACGTGCATACATATACATATATGTGGGTGTGCATGCGCACATGTATATACACATATGTATGTATGTATGTATTTGTGTGTGTGTGTGTGTGTGTGTGTGTGTACATATACATACATATACATAAATACATACATATATATAAATACACACACACACACACGCACACACACATATATACATGTAAATGTACATGTACACACACACACACACACATATATATACATATACATATACACATGCACACACGCATACATATACATGTGTTTGTGTGTGTGCGCACATGTATATGCACATATGTATGTATGTATGTATGTATATGCATATATGTGTGTGTGTGTGTGTGCATACATACATACATACATATATATACATACATATACATATACATATACATAAAAACATACATATACATATACATATACATAAATACATACATATACATACATACATATGCATATACATATACATATACAATTACATATACATAAATACATACATACTTATATATACATAAACACACACATACATATGTGTGTGTATATACATAGATATGTATATGTATATGGATATGTATATGTATATTTATATGTATGTATGTGTGTATATATGGTGCAGGAGCACCTAAGACTTAGGCTAATAGTCCTTCAATTTTGGCTTGTCCTGACCTTAGCCAAGTCAGGTTTCTAATAAGGACTCCAGGACAGTCCAAAGTGTGTGTGTGTAATATTTGGTTTGAGTCAAGTGTAGGCCTAGTTGAGTTAGTTTTCTTTCTAGGTTTGCACTTTGTGAGTAGGTGTTAAGCTGAGTAGTTAGGTTGCCTTCTTGATGGTCAAAAGAGACATAACTTGTTGAGAGCATTAGAGAGGTTTAGAATAGTCTTAGGAATGTTGAAAAAGACATTAATAATGACTTGTAATAGGTTGCCCAACTGAGAAAGGCAAAATGTGGAAAAATGTAAAAGTTGTCATGACAACTTTTCAAGTTTTCAAGTTGTCATGACAACTTTGGTCCTAAAAGAGCTTAGCGGTGGAGTTAGGGTTATAATATTGACCTAAGATGCCTCCACATGTGGGGAAGACTATTTAAACCCTCTCTTGCATGGATACCAAGGTTGGAAGCATTGCTTTTTGTGAATGACAATCTGAAACCACTCATTTTTAGACTGTTATCACTGTTTTTGTCTTATTTTGCATAAAAAGTGAATACAAATGGATTGAATCCATTGATCCAACCTTGGATAGTTGTTCTTTGGTGTGTTCTAGTGCCATTTAATCCATTTCATGCTTTGTAAATAGATATTATTACTTCTTTTACTATTTTGTTTTCAAACAGCCAATTTTGGCATGTAAATAGCTTATCAGTGAAAAATGGTTGCCCCATAAAATCCCTCCGTGCTACCATCACAGCCTATTGGGACATGGAAGGAAACCCTATGTACATTGTAAATATGCAAGGAGGAGTTCTGGAAGTGAATTTTACCATTGTTTCCACCTTGTTCTCAGCGAGTCCCATTTCAACCCAGCTAGGAAGACAAGGTGGAGAAATGACAAAAGAATGCAGAGGTGAAATCAAAACCTTAACCTAATCATTTGGCATTGTTCATGTGGTCCATACAGAGTTGTAGTTGTAAGGAGGAGCCTTGACAAGTCCATTTGATGCCCTTTTCACAAAGTTGGACAGTCACAGTCCTACAAGCCATTGAAACCCTAGCGAAACCTCACTTTTGGGTTAGGGCATTGTACGGACACTTGGAGGTCTAATTGATAGGGTTCATCAAGCCTACTCAACACTTCACTAAGTTGATGTTGCTCAATTCCACCAACTCACCAGGCCTAGTTGTTGTCTAGACCTACAAGTCCTTCTCACTCTCTTCTAGGGCTTGTCTCTTACTCACTCCAAGTTGTATGTTTCAAGTGTCCTTGCTAGGAACCCTACCAACTCACTATGTTCCTCTTATGCTCCATGATGGCTTCTTGGCTCTAGCTCATCAAACTGCCCTCCAAAAGTATTGAAATGTTGCAGAGGTGTAGAGGGTTCTTCTCTCATGTTTTTATATGGTTTTAAGGTCTATTTGTGGTTTGCAATCCAAAGGTTTCTTATCGATTTCAAGAATTGGTCTAGAAAAGGGCTACAAGGGAAAGAGCCTTATTAGGCCTCCTAGAACCGATTTTGAGGTCTTGTGCTAAAATGATCCAAAGGAACCCCAAATAAGAGTGGATTTTCTTCAATAATTCACTCAACCCCAAGGGATTTCAGTGGTTTTAAGCTTCCAACCCTTCTTTGCATACACAAACCCCAAAATGAGAATTTTAAGGGCTTCTCGGCACTTGACTGGTAGCAGAAAGTAAAACTTGTTTTTGGACCTTCAAATGGAACTCTTGAGGCTTCCTCCTACATAAGAAAATATGTATAATCCTATTACAACTCCCCAAAAGCTTGGGACTTTCATTTACATTCACCCTTGCAATTTGTGCTATCTTTTCATCTTGCCTTCTCTAGCCGAGTTGCTCTTGGACTTGCCTAGGGCAAGATGCTAAAAATATCAAGTGACACTTTTAGACCTCCTCCTTCTGTATGTACATTTTACAATGGGTTTCCTACCATTTCCCAATAGGCTGTGATGAACACATGGTGGGATTTTATGGGGCACCCATTTTAGCAAAAACTACTAATTACAAGACAAAACTGGCTATTTGAGAACCAAAACACCAAAACAGTAGTAAATTTTATGTACAGAGCTTGAAATTGAAATTACTACCCTAAAACACACTAACAAACTTCAATCCATCATTGGCTTCATGGATTCAATCCATTAAACCTTCAAGAAATGCAAAATTTGACAAAAACAATGAAAAGTGCAGTCCAAAATCTTGTGTTTTAATTATTGCTTCCAAAATCCAAGTACACCAACCTTGATAAATGTGCAAGAGAGGGTTTATATAGCCTTCCCATGTGTGGATTCCTTCCATGGCGTTGGGAAATCCCTAGCTTCAATGCTAACCAAATTCAAGACAAAAGTTGTCATGACAACTTTTTGCAACTTTGTGCTTTTTCCACTTTTGATCTCTCCAACCTAAGAGACCTATGTCTAGTCATCACATGCGACATTTCAAAAATGCCTAAGACCTATTTGACCCTCTCTAAGGCTTTTGACAAAATTTGACACTTTTGACCAACCAAAAGGCCAAAAGCCTTCTAAAACACACTATTTACACAAAAATGCAAACCTAGGTAAAATCAACTCCACCTAAGCCTACATTGACAAAATACTCACTTTTGGACCCTCCTGGAGTCCTTATTTACTACTGACTTGGCTAGGGTCAGTACAAGCCAAAATTTGTAAAGACAAGAAACTAGGACCTTGGTGCTCCTGCACCATTCTCCCTAACAAAAAGAGATCATGTCACCCCTTGAGGAATCAGTGTTGGATCATTCCAAGCTTCTGAAACTCTGACTCCATCACCCATGTAGCCTCAGCATCATCCATACCCTACCATTGAATGAGGTGTTCCCAATAGGTTTGATGCCTAGTCTTCTTGGCAATTCTTGAACTTAACACCTTCTCAGCCTTAGGATTAGGCTTGGCTGGTAATTGAAGGTTATGAACATCCTCTAAAATCTTTGAGTGACTGCATTCTACACCTTGGACTGGCCCCTTGTATGCAACCAAGTCTGCTATGTTAAAAACTTGTGACAAGCCAATGTCACTAGGTAGATCCACCTTGTATACATTTTCACCTTACTTAGCTAGAATGGCACATGGACCTATCATCCTCATCTGCAACTTGTTTGGCACTCCTTATTGTAGCCTTTCTTTGTTCAAGTGCACCATAACAAGATCCCCCACTTGAAATTGTAGATTTCTCCTCTTTTCATCAACTTTTTGTTTGATTTTGCTTGTGTTCTCCTTCAAATCTTGCCTAACTGATTCATGGACTGAGAAAAGTCCTCTGCATATCCACTTCAAATTGTTGCACTTCCTAAATCCCTCAACTCAAAAATGCCTCTTGGGTGCACACCATAGATTACTTCAAAGGGACTTTTACCGGTAGTCCTATTTATGGTGTCATTGTATGCATACTCAAATTATGCAAGTATTTGATGCCATGTCTGCCCATACTCCTTGGTAAGGCACCTCAATAAGTTTCCCAAACTTCTATTCACCACCTCAGTCTACCCATCTATTTGAGGATGGTAGGTTGATCCAAAAAGAGGTTTGAGCCAAGCTTTTGCCATAATGTTTTCCAAAAATGACTCATAAATTTGGAGTCTCTATCTGAAACTATGCTCAATGGTAAACCATGTATCCTTACTATTTCCTTGAAAAACAACTGAGCTATGTGGCATGCATCATGAGTGGTCTTACAAGGCACAAAGTGAGCCATTTTGCTAAATTTATCCACAATGACATAAATGCTGCCATATCCTTGCTTCGTCTTTGGCAAGCCTACCACAAAGTCCATGCTAATGCATTCCCAAGGTCTACTTGGTATGGGAAAAGGTTGATACAAACCGGCATTTGTAGAAGTACCCTTGGCTTTTTGGCAAACTATGCAAATCTCTACATACCTTTTCACAACTCGATTCATCCTTGGCCAATAATAGAATCTCTGAACCAACTCTTGAGTCTTATTGACTCCAAATGACCACTAAGGTTGCCATTGTGTTTCTCTTGTATAAGGTTTTCCCTCATTGAGCCTTTAGGCACACAAAGTTGTCCACCCTTGAACAATAGCCCATTTTTCAAATTAAAATTTGAGTACTCACTATGGAAATGATTTTGATACTCCTTGCACACTTGGTAGGCACTTGAGAAGTCTTCATCCTCTACATACAAGTCTTTAAAACTGTCCACACCTATGCTTCTCAACTGAGTTTTTTTGGACTGTCAAGAGCCTCCTACTTAGTGCATCAGCTACCCGGTTTTGTTGCCCTTTCTTGTGCTTGATGGTGAATGTATAGGCCTACATATACTCCACCCATTTCATGTGTTTGTGACTGATTTTGTCTTGGGAATTCAGAAAACTCAATGCTTGGTTATCCATGTATACCACAAATTCTTTGGGTAAGAGATAGTGTCTCCATTTTCTCAATGCTTGCACCAAAGCATACAACTCAAGGTCATAAGAGGAGTATTTTCTCTTCGCATCACTTAGCTTCTCACTATGGAAGGATACTGGTCTTCCTTCTTGGCTTAGGACAACACCTACTGCAACATTGCTTGCATCACACTCCACAATGAAAGTTTCTCAAAACTAGGCAACACTAGCACCGGTTGAGTAGCTATTTTCTCCTTCAAGGTTTCAAAACCTTTGTTTGTTGCTTCATCCCACTGAAACTTGGCCTTCATACCACCTCTAATGGTATCTAGCATTGGGGCACATATAGCACTAAATTGCCTAATAAACTTCCTATAATACTGAGCTAGTCCATGGAAGCTTCTCACCTCTGTTGTTGATCTAGGAGTGGGCCAATTAACTATGGCTTCAACATTGCTGGGATCCATCTTGAGGTTTCCTTGAGATAACACAAAACCGAGGTAAACCAATTCCTGCTTAACAAACTCACATTTCTCCAAATTCATGGTTAGCTTTTCATCATATAACCTTTTTAATACACTTTCCAAATGGCTAAGATGTGTTGCTCTATCTTTACTGAAAATGAGAATATCACCACAAATTTACCTATGAAGTCCTTCATCACCTCAATCATGAGCCTCATGAAGGTGATTGGAGCATTGGACAAGCCAAATGGCATTACAAGCCATTCATAAAGACCTTTTGTTGTTTTGAATGTTGTCTTCCATTCATCCCCCTCCTTGATTCTGATTTGGTGGTATCCACTTTTGCGATCTATCTTGGTAAAGAACTTGGCTTCCCCTAAACAATCCATTAGGTCTTCTATTCTAGGAATAGGGAACCTATATCTGATGGTGATCCTATTTATGGCTCTAGAATTAGTACACAACCTCCAAGTACCACCTTTCTTTGGTGCTAACACAGTAGGGACAACACAAGGGCTAATGCTTTTCCTAATTAGGCCTTGATCTAAAAGCTCTTTCATTTGTTTGGCAATCTTAATATTTTGTTGGGGAGTCATTTTGTAGGTTGCTTTGTTAGGTAAGGATGCTCCAAGAATTAAATCTATTTGGTGGCTTATGGCTCTTTTGGGAGGTAATGCGGCTGGCTACCCATCACTTACAATGCCTTTGAACTTCTCCAACAAATCTTACACTTCTTTTGGTAGACCTTGCTGCTCTTTATTGCCTTCCTCTTTAGGCTTCATCACTAGTGCAAACCCTACACCTTCACCTTCCTCAATTGTCTTTAAGAACTTCTTTTCACTCACCAAAAGGACATTAGGACCTGCTGCCTTTTTTCCATGTACCTCAAGGATAGACTGAATCATGAATGTGACTCCATCTTTCTTGAATGAGTATGCATTCTTGGCTCCATCATGGATAGCTTGTCTATCAAATTGTCATGGCCTTCCTAATAGAAGATGGCATGCATCCATGGGTAGGACATCACATATTACCTTATCCTTATACCTTCCAATGGTAAAATCCACCCATGCTTGCTCATTAACCAGAACATGTTGGCCTTTGTTCAACCAAGTGACTATATAAGGATCATTGTGAGGAATCCTTTGCAATGTGAGCTTAGTCATTGCCTCTTCTAACACTATGTTGTCTGTGGATCCCAAATCAATGATTACTTTGCATACCTTGTCCATTATTTTGCATTTGATCCTAAATAAGGACCTTCTTTGGCTTGGTTCTTCATTGGTCAGTTCCTTGATCAAGGTTCTTCTTATGATCAAGTTGTCACCTACCTCTGACTCTAAGGCAACCTCTGATGTCTTGCTGCTTGAAGACTCTTCCTAAAGATAACTCACTCTTCTTTCACCACTTTGTGACTTCTTTGGACACCTATAAGCTAGATGACCAAGTTGGTTACAATGGTAACACTTCATTGTTGCAAAGTATGAGGAACCTCTACCTTGGCCACTGGATCTTCCTCTAGTACCACTACTTGATCCCCTTCCTCTATTGTATCCCCCTCTACTAGTGTCACTCTCTTGTTGCTCTGTGAGTTTAGACTCTCCTTGTGTTCTTTGTTCAAAACTCCTTCCTCCAAAGCCTCCCCTATGGCCTCTATTATCCTTTCCTCTACCCCTGCCTCTATTGCTGCCTGAATCATGTCTTCTTTTTAGTTTCTCCTTCACCTTAAGGGAAAGTTGAAAGTTTTGATGGATTGTTTTTGGACTCATCAAACTGATTTCTTCTTGGATGTTCCACCGTAGTCCATTGAGATACCTAGTAACCTTGAGACTTTCTTCCTCAACCACTTGAGATCTAAGACTAAGTTTTTGGAATTCCTTTGTATAACTGCTAACATCAAGGTCTTTTTGTCTTAGGTTTTGTCTCTTCCTATGGATTTGTACTTCATAGTCTTCGGGGAGATAGACTTTTTTTATTTTAACCAACATTCCCTTCCAAGAGGAGATAGGTTCCTTGCCTATTTTCTTCCTCTCATCTTGCACAAACTTCCACCATGTGAGAGAAGTGCCTCTCATCCTAGATTTGGCCACCTTGACCTTTTGTGCCTCAATTATACCTTCACATTCAAAATGGTTCTCCATGCCTTCTATCCATTATAGGACCACTTCCACTTCCATCTTGCTAGTGAACAATGGTATTCCTTCTAGCGACTTCCCACTCAGGGCCTTCAATGCTCTGATGAAGGGTTCTTGCTCCAAAATAGGATCAAGTGTGGGTACCTTATCAACCTCAGCCACCTCCTTTCCCTTCCCTTCTACTCCTTCCACTTTTACATACACTTCTTCTGCCTTGGCCTCAACATCACCAAGTTTACTCTCCAATCTTTCCAATCTTTCCTTTAGGAGCTTGTTCTCTTCCTCTTAATCTTCCACTTTCCTTGCTAATTCAGCATTGGTCACCATGTTGTCTCCAACTGACTCTCCTGAGAATAAGGACATCAACCTTACTAGCCCAAATCTTGCAAGCTCTGATACCAAATTGATAGGGTTCACCAAGCCTACTCAACACTTCACTAAGTTGATGTTGCTCAATTCCACCAACTCACCAGGCCTAGTTGTTGTCTAGACCTACAAGTCCTTCTCACTCTCTTCTAGGGCTTGTCTCTTACTCACTCCAAGGTGTTTGTTTCAAGTGTCCTTGCTAGGAACCCTACCAACTCACTATGTTCCCCTTATGCTCCATGATGGCTTCTTGGCTCTAACTCATCAAACTACCCTCCAAAAGTCTTGAAATGTTGCAGATGTGTAGAGGTTTCTTCTCTCATGTTTTTAGATGGTTTTAAGGTCCATTTGTGGTTTTCAATCCAAAGGTTTCTTATCGATTTCAAGAATTGGTCTAGAAAAGGGCTACAAGGGAAAGAGCCCAATTAGGCCTCCTAGAACCAGTTTTGAGGTCTTGTGCTAAAACGATCCAAAGGACCCCCAAACAAGAGTGGATTTTCTTCAATGATTCACTCAACCCCAAGGGATTTCAGTGGTTTTAAGCTTCCAACCCTTCTTTGCATACACAAACCCCAAAATGAGAATTTCAAGGGCTTTTAGGCACTTGGCTAGCAACAACAAGTAAAACTTGTTTTTGGACCTTCAAATGAAATGCTTGAGGCTTTCTCTTGCACAAGAAAATCTTTATGATCCTATTACAACTTCCCAAAATCTTGGGACTTTCATTTACATTCACCCCTACAATTTATGCTATCTTTTCATCTTGCCTTCTCTAGCCGAGTTGCTCCTGGACTCGCCTAGGGCAAGATACTAAAAATATCAAATGACACTTTCAGACCTCCTCCTTCCATATGTACACTTTACAATGGGATGCCTACCATTTCCCAATAGGCCATCATGAACACGCGATGGGATTTTATGGGGCACCCATTTTAGCAAAAACTACTAATTACAAGCCAAAACTGGCTATTTGAGAAACAAAACACCAAAATAGTAGTAAATGTTATGTACAGAGATTGAAATTGAAATTAATACCCTAAAACACACTAACAAACTTCAATCCATCATTGTCTTTATGGATTCAATCCATTAAACCTTCAAGAAATGCAAAATTTGACAAAAACAATGAAAAGTGCAGTCCAAAATCTTGTGTTTCAATTATTGCTTCCAAAATCCAAGTACACCAACCTTGATAAATGTGCAAGAGAGGGTTTGTATAGCCTTCCCACATGTGGAGTCCTTCCATGGCATTGGGAAAGCCCTAGCTTCAATGCTAACCAAATTCAGGACAAAAGTTGTCAAGACAACTTTTTGCAACTTTGTGCTTTTTCCACTTTTGATCTCTCCAACCTAAGAGACCTACGTCCAGTCATCACATGTGACATTTCAAACATGCCTAAGACCTATTTGACCCTCTCTAAGGCTTTTGACAACATTTGACACTTTTGACCAACCAAAAGGCCAAAAACCTTCTAAAACACACTATTTATACAAAAATGCAAACCTAGGTAAAATGAACTCCACCTAAGCCTACATTGACAAAATACTCTTGGACCCTCCTGGAGTCCTTATTTACTACTGAATTGGCTAGGGTCAGTACAAGACAAAATTTGTAAAGACAAGAAACTAGGACCTAGGTGCTCCTGCACCACTAATACCAACTAAATATCTTGGGGTTCATTGAGTGATTGGAGAAAAATAAAACTCTTTGCAGGGTCTTTTGGACCATAAGACCAAAAATCCCCAAAAAAACTGGATTTAGGAGGCCTAATTGGGGCTCATCCTTGTAGCCCTGTTTCTAAGCAATTTTATGAAATCGGTAAGGGAATTGAAGATTGAAAAACCTCAAATGGACCTAGCTGACCTCATTTCATGGTAAATACCACCTCCACACCTCTGCAATGTCTCATAACAGTGTGAGAGTGAAAAGTGAGAAGTTGACAAGTTGTTGTCAAGGTTGCAAGATTGAGTATATGAGAAGCATATTGAATTGGTAGAGTTCCTAGTCAAAACACTTGTTGCAAACACCTTAAGATTGGCAAAGAGAGAGTCCTAGCAGATATTGAGAAGGACTTGGAGGTCTTGAAGCATAGCTAGACCTGGTGAGGTAGGTGGAATTGAGCATGCCAACTAGGTGAAGTGTGAGAAAACTAGGTTAACCCTATCAAATTGGTATCAGAGCCTATAAGATTTGGGCTAGGAGAGTTGATGTTCTCAATGGAATCTATAGGAGACAACACCATGGTTACCAATGCAGAGTTGGCAAAGAAAGTGGATGATTAGGAGGAAGAGAATAGGCTCCGGAAGGAAAAATTGGTAGAATTGGAAGGTAAGCTTGGTGTAATTGAAACCAAGGCAGATGAAGTGTTGGTAAAGGTTGATGGAGCAGAAGGGAAGGGTAAAGAGGTGTCAGAAATAGATAGAGTGCTTGAACCTGATCCTATTTTAGAACAAGAACCTTTCTTAAAGCCATTGAAAGCCTTGAGTGGTAAATCACTAGAAGGATTGTCATTGTTCACTGGTAAGAAGGAAGTTGAAGTGGTTCTAGAATGGATAGAGGGCATGGAGAACAATTTTAAATGTGAAGGCATAACTAAAGCTCCAAGAGTCAAAGTGGCCAAGTCTAGGATGAGGGGAGTCGCTCTCAAATGGTGGAAATTTGTGTAGGACGAGAGGAAGAAAGTGGGTAAAACCCCCATCTCTTCTTGGAAGGGGATGTTAGTCAAAATCAAAGAAGCTTATCTCCCTGATGACTATGAGGTGCAGATCCATAGGAAAATACAAAACCTAAGACAAAAAGACCTTGATGTAAGTGGTTATACAGAGGAGTTTCACAAACTTAGTCTTAGGTCTCATGTTGTGGAAGAAGAAATCCTTAAGGTAGCTAGATATCTAAATGCACTAAGATGGAATATCGAAGAAGAAATAGTCTATGGAACCCAAAGACAGTTCATCAAAGCTATCAACTTGCCCTTAAAGTGGAAGAAAAGCTAAAAAGGAAACATGATTCAAGTAGTAGCAGGGGCAGAGGTAGAGGAAAAGAAAATAGAGGCCATAGGGGAGGCTTTGGAGGAAGAAATCCAAAGCAAAGAACACAAGGTGAGTCTAAACTCACTGAGTAGCAAGAAGTTGGCACTAGTAAAGGAGGATTTAATAGAGGAAGAGGGTCAAATAGTGGTTTTGGAGGAAGAACTAGTGGACAAGGTAGAGGTTCATCCTATTTTGCAACAATGAAATGTTACCATTGCAATCAGCTTGGTCATCCAGCATATAGGTGTCCAGAGAAGGGGTCATCATCACAGAGTAGTGAGAGTAGAGTGAACTATCTTCAAGAAGAGACTTCAAGCAGCAAGACTCTAGAGGTTTCTTTAGAATCAAAGGTAGGTGACAAGCTAATGATAAGAAGAACTCTGATCAAAGAACCTATCAAGGAAGAGCCTAGCCAAAGGAGATCACTATTTAGAATCAAATGCAAGATTATGGGCAAAGTTTGTAAGGTGATAATTGACTCAGGGTCAATAGACAATATTATGTCAGAAGAGGTAGTGAGTAAGCTTAAATTACAAAGGATACCTCACAACAACCCATATAGGGTCACTTGGTTAAACAAAGGCCAACATGTCCTAGTAAATGAGCAAGCATGGGTGGATTTCACCATTGGGAGGTATAAGGACAAAGTGTTATGTGATGTCCTACCCATGGATGCATGACATCTTCTATTAGGAAGACCATGGAAATTCGATAGACAAGCTATTCATGATGGAGCCAAGAATGCATATTCATTCAAGATAGATGGAGTCACATTCAAGATACAATCTATCCTTGAGGAAGGTGAAAAGAGAGCAGCAGGTCCTAATGTCCTTTTGGTGAGTGAAAAATAGTTCTTGAAGACACTTGAGGAAGGTGAAGGACTAGGGTTTGCATTAGTGATGAAACCTAAAGAGGAAGATAAGAAGGAGAAACCAGATTTGCCAATGGAGTTTCAAGACCTATTGAAACAGTTCAAAGGGATAGTGAGTGATGGACAACCGGCCACCTTACCTCCTAAAAGAGCCATAAGCCATCAAATTGACTTCATGCCCGGAGCATCCTTACCTAACAAAGCGGCTTACAAAATGTTGAAATTTCTAAACAAATTCAAGAGCTCTTACACCAAGGCCTAATTAGGAAAAGCATTAGTCCATGTGTTGTACCTACTGTCTTAGCCCCAAAGAAAGGTGGTACTTGGAGATTGTGCACTAACTCTAGGGCTATAAATAGAATCACCATTAGATATAGGTTTCCAATTCCTAGAATAGAGGACCTAATGGATTGCTTAGGGGAATCCAAATACTTTACCAAGATTGACCTTAAAAGTGGATACCACCAAATTAGGATTAAGGAGGGTGATGAATGGAAAACAACATTCAAGACAACAGAGGGTCTTTATGAATGGCTTGTAATGCCATTTGGCTTATCAAATGCTCCAAGCACCTTCATGGGGCTCATGAATGAGGTGATGAAGGACTTCATAGGTAAGTTTGTGGTGGTATATTTAGATGATATTCTCATTTTCAGTAAGGATAAGGCAGATCATGTTAAGCATTTGCAAATTGTACTACAAAGATTGTATGAAGAGAAGCTAACCATGAACTTGGACAAGTGTGAATTTATAAAGAAGGAGTTGATTTACCTTGAGTTTGTTTTGTCACATGGAAATCTCAAGATGGATACTAGCAAGGTTGAAGCCATAGTGAATTGGCCTACTCCCAAGTTAGCAGCAGAGGTGAGAAGCTTCCATGGTCTAGCTCAATATTACAGGAAATTCATTAGGCAGTTCAGTGCTATATGTGCACCAATGTTGGACACTATCAAAGGTGGAATGAAGGCAAAGTTTCAATGGAATGAACAAGCAAATAAAGGTTTTGAAACCTTGAAAGAAAGGATATCCACTCAACCGGTTTTGGCGTTGCCTAGTTTTGAGAAACTCTTCACAGTGGAATGTGATGCAAGCAATGTTGCAATAGGTGATGTCCTAAGTTAGGAAGAAAGACCAGTAGCTTTCCATAGTGAGAAGCTAAGTGATGCTAAGAGGAAACACTCCTTATATGACTTGGAGTTATATGCATTAGTGCAGGCTTTGAGGAAGTGGAGACACTATCTCCTTCCTAAGTAATTTGTAGTCTACACAAATAATCAAGCTTTAAGCTTCCTAAACTCACAAGACAAGCTTAGTCACAAGCACATGAAGTGGGAAGAACATATGCAAGCCTACACATTTACAATCAAGCACAAAAAAGGTCAATTGAACAGGATTGTTGATGCATTTAGTTGGAGACTCTTGACAGTCCAAGAAATTTAGCTGAGAAGCATAGGTGTTGACAGTTTTAAAGACTTATACCCGGATGATGAAGACTTCTCCAATGCCTACAAGGTATGCAAAGAGTATCAAAATCATTTTCATAGTGAGTTTTCTGATTTTACCTTGCAAGATGGGTTATTGTTTAGAGGAGGACAACTTTGTGTGCCTAGAGGGTCAATAAGAGAAAATCTCATACAAGAGAAGCATAATGGCAGCCTTAGTGGTCATTTTGGAGTCAACAAGACTCAAGAGTTAGTCATTCCATAGGAATTATTATTGGCCTAGGATGAATCAAGATGCTAGGAAGTATGTGGAAACTTGTATTGTTTGTCAAAAGGCCAAGGGTACTTCTTCAAATGTAAGTTTGTAGAAACCTCTTCCCATACCAAATAGACCTTGGGAGTGCATTAGTATGGACTTAGTAGTGGATTTTCCAAGGAAAAAGCAGGGATTTGAAAACATTTATGTCATAGTGGACAGGTTTAGTAAGATGGCCCACTTTGTACCTTGCAAGACCACTCATAATGCATGTCATATAGCTCATTTGTTCTTCAAGGAAGTGATAAGGATGCATGGTTTACCCATGAGAATTGTTTCAGACAGGGACTCAAATTTCATGAGTCATTTTTGGAAGACACTTTGGCAAAAACTTGGTACCAACCTATCCTTTGGATCAACCTACCATCCACAAACAGATGGGCAAACTGAAGTGGTTAATAGGAGCTTGTGAAACCTATTGAGGTGCCTTACCAAGGAGTATGGTCAAACATGGGATCAAGTGTTATCACAAGCTGAATATGCTTACAATAACACTATAAATAGAACCACGGGAAAGAGTCCTTTTGAGGTGGTCTATGGTCTTCACCCAAGGGGTATTCTAGAGCTAAGGGACTTAGGAAATGCAGCAACAAGGAGTGGATATGCTGAAGATTTTGCCCAGTCAATGAAAGAGGTACATGAATCAGTCAAGCAAGCATTGATGGACAACACAAGTAAGATCAAGTAAAAGGTTTATGAGAGAAGGAAGAACCTACAATTCCAAGCAGGAGATCTTGTCATGGTGCACCTTAACAAGGCAAGGCTACAACAAGGAGTGTCTAATAAGTTGTAGATGAGAAGATTGGGTCCATGTGCCATCCTGGCCAAGTATGGAGAAAATGCATATAAGGTGGACCTACCAAGTGAAATAGGACTATCATCGGATTTCAATATAGCAGATTTAGTGGCTTACGAAGGGCCAATTCTAGATTTAGATCACAGTCAAATAGAGATAGTAGATCATGCAAATAACCTTCAAAAGCCAACAAAACCAAGTCCAAGGGTTGAGAAGATAGTGAGTTCAAGGGTCACTAAAAAGACAAGACGTCAAACTTATTGGGAGCACCTAGTTAAATGGCATGGCATGGATGATGCAGAGGCTACATGGGTACCTAAGACAAAGTTCAATAAGTTAGGCATTGATCAGAATCTGATCCCAAAAGAGGTGACTTAATTTTCTTTTGCTTGGGAGAATGGTGCAGGAGCACCTAGGACTTAGGCTAATAGTCCTTCTTCAATTTTAGCTTCTACTGACCTTAACCAAGTTAGGTTTCTCATAAGGACTCCAGGAGGGTCCAAAGTGTGTTTGTAATATTTGGTTTGAGTCAAGTGTAGGCCTAGTTGAGTTAGTTTTCTTTCTAGGTTTGCACTTTGTGAGTAGGTGTTAGGCTGAGTAGTTAGATTACCTTCTTGATGGTAAAAAGAGGTGTAACTTGTTGAGAGAATTAGAGAGGTTTGGAATAGTCTTAGGAATGTTGAAAAAGACATGAATAACGACTTTTAATAGGTTGCATAAGTGGGAAAGGCAAAATGTGGAAAAATGTAAAAGTTGTCATGACAACTTTAGTCCTAAAAGAGCTTAGCGGTGGAGTTGGGGTTAAAATATTGACCTAAGATGCCTCCACACATGGGGAATACTATTTAAACCCTCTCTTTCATGGATACCAAGGTTGGAAGCATTGTTTTTTGTGAATGACAATCTGAACCACTCATTTTCAGACTATTATCACTGTTTTTGTCTTATTTTGCATAAAAAGTGAATACAAATGGATTGAATCCATTGATCCAACCTTGGATAGTTGTTCTTTGGTGT
The DNA here is from genome assembly GCF_030272615.1 of Cryptomeria japonica. Lineage (NCBI taxonomy): Eukaryota > Viridiplantae > Streptophyta > Pinopsida > Cupressales > Cupressaceae > Cryptomeria > Cryptomeria japonica. The sequence continues at coordinate 673,825,089 of NC_081405.1, read as the reverse complement.
TTTCTAGTGCCATTTAATCCATTTCATGCTTTGTAAACAAATATTATTACTTCTTTTACTGTTTTGTTTTCAAACAGCCAGTTTTGGCTTGTAAATAGCTTATCAGTAAAAAATGGTTGCCCCATAAAATCCCTCCGTGCTACCATCACGGCCTATTGGGACATGGAAGGCAACCCTATGTAAATTGTAAATATGTAGAGAGGAGTTTTGGAAGTGAAGTTTACCATTGTTTCCACCTTGTTCTAGGCGAGTCCTGTTGCAACCTGGCTAGGAAGACAAGGTGAAGAAATGACAAAATAATGCAGGGGTGAAATCAAAACCTTAGCATAATCATTTGGCATTGTTCATGTGGTCCATACAGAGTTGTAGTTGTAAGGAGGAGCCTTGACAAGTCCATTTGATGCCCTTTTCACAAAGTTGGACAGTCACAATCCTAGAAGCCATTGAAACCCTAACAAAACCTCATTTTTGGGTTAGGGAATTGTACGAACACTTGGGGGTCTAAAACAACTAAATATCTTGGGGTTTAGTGAATGATTGAATAAAAATAAAACTCTTTGTAGGGTCTTTTGGACCGTAAGACCAAAAATCTCCAAAAAAATGGGATTTAGGAGGCCTAATTGGGGCTCATCCTTGTAGCCCTGTTTCTAAGCAATTTTATGAAATTGGTAAGGGAATTGAAGATTGCAAAACCTGAAATGGACCTAGCTGACCTCATTTCATGGTAAATACCACCTCCACACCTCTGCAATGTCTCATAACAGTATGGGGGTGAAAAGTGAGAAGTTGACAAGTTGTTGTCAAGGTTGCAAGATTGAGTATATGAGAAGCATATTAAATTGGTAGAGTTCATAGTCAAAATGCTTGTTGCAAACACCTTAAGATTGGAAAAGAGAGATTCCTAGAAGAGATTGAGAAGGACTTGGAGGTCTTGAAGCATAGCTAGACCTGGTGAGGTTGGTGGAATTGAGCACACCAACTAGGTGAAGTGTGAGCAAACTAGGTTAACCCTATCAATATATGTATATGTATATGTATATGTATATGTATATGTAAATGTATATGTATATGTATATGTGTGTATGTGTGTATACATGCATATGTATATGTATATGCGTGTGTGTGTGTGTCTATACACACACACACACACACATATACATATACATATACATATACATATACATATCCATATGCACGCATGTATGTATGTATGTATGTATGTATATATATACATATATGTATACATGTATGTATATATACACACATGTATGTATGTATTTATGTATGTACATATATATATTATTCACACACACACACACACACACACAACTCTAATATTTAACACAGAATTAGAGTTGTGTGTGTGTGTGTGAATATAGTATTATTCACACACACACACACAATGCCAAATGATTATTTAACACATAGAATTAGTAACATGAGAGAGAAACGACGCAAACATAAAGATGGCAATTTAATTTTTTTCTAATAAAACATTTGAAACAAGTTACTATAGATAGGTTTATGTATCTAAAAACATCATTTAAGCACAACATTCATATTTTAAGATACATATGCATCTAGAACACCATGAAATGCACAACAAAACATCATAATGTAGTATGATTGTACTACATGAGTGTGTGTGTGCACTGAGTTCTATCATGTTAATTATTGCCAAGTGGCTAGGGCATTTCTACCTCAACCAAGTTCTCACCCTTAACATGTGCCTACACTCATTAACATTCGACTTCACATCAATATGTTAGTTCCATATCTAGACACCTAAAATTAATTAAATCAATATTTAATTAATTTAAGGTTGTCAACATAATTAATTGATTTAATTGTGTTACCCTTATTCTTCTCAGTGTTAATTAAATCTAATTTAATTAATCCTGTCACTATAGTCCAATAATTAATTTATCAAATAAATTAATTATTTCCCTATTCTTCTAAAGTCCCTCCAATAATTATTTCCTCTAAACTCACTCCGTTAATTAATTTTAATTAATTAACCTAGTCATGTGATTCCTACAAATCACTTTTCCTAATCCCCACTTAGCCTAATTAATTCCTCTAGAATCTCTCATAATCCCACTTGTCATTATTCTCCAATTTTTAATTCCCCCACTCATGTCACATCAATCTTGAACCTCTCAAATAAATTCAATTTTCTTTGAATCCCCCTATGCATCCTCAATTTGAAATTCAATTTTGTTTTCCCCCTTCTTTCCAAGGAATTTTATATTCCTTCTTATTTATGTTAGTCCCAACCGATGCTGAGAGGGGAGGGGTGAATTAGCACTTTACCGATTATATCAGATTTAACCTTAATCAAGTTTTATATTCAAACTTAATACTTATCGAAATAAGCAGCATTAATAAACTACATGCACACGCATGACCATTCACACAAGAAAACCAAGATTTATCTCGTGGAAACCCAAATGGGAGAAAACCACGGTGTGAGTAGAAACTCACAAAATCTACACTCTTCTGGAGTACGCCCGGTGCGGAGCCATCCCTGTTAGAAGATTACAAAGACACTGTTAGGTGCCACCCAGTTGAAGGATTTTCTTTAAGGCTTGTTAGAGGTAGCCTTGTTAAAGGACTTAGGATCATCAATTAAGATGTCACCCTGTTAAGGGATTTTACAAAAGGGACCTATTAAAGTCCACTCGGTTAAGGGATTTTACTGTTGCAATTGTAAGAAAACAACAGAGAGGATGATATGCTAAAATAGCTAATATTAGCTTGATCAGATCCGACTGAAACACTTTGTTTGAACCACCGGTTACTCTTACTCTACACTCTGCTGGTGCTTTGCACTTTTTCTCCACTCTTCACATTATCCACTCTCTTCACAGACTCTTCACCATTCTGCTACTCACTTAGCAGTTCTTCACTCTTCCTGGATCGCCTTCCTTCTGAATTGTATTTAGCAATTTTACGATCAAAACTTTTTGGTTATCGCCAATAACCTTTATACCATCTTTCCCAACACATAACTCTTGTTTTAAAAAATGTGTTCAGGCCTGAGATTCGGTAGATTTCAAATTCAAATTTTCTTGCACTTTCTTTGTACACTCTCCATCATTCTCACCAATAACTCATCCTTATCTGCCACCTCAACTCGTAATTTCTAAAACTTTTGAGTCGTGTTTTGTCTTTTTTATGCAAACCAACAAATCACCACAAATCTCGCCTAAACTGGCTGATAATTGCTATAAACTTCACTAGCAATTTGATTGGCGATATCTCTCCCTGACCGACTCACCTTCGCTCATCGCATCTATCATACCGGTCACTGCTATGAGATTCTCGGTGCAAAGTATCCTTCAACCTATATCACCAGTTCACCAACCTATATCAGCGGTTCACTGGTGTAACTCTTTATCTTCTACCATTGGTCACTGATCACTAAGCAAACTGATCACTTGTCTGTCTAGAGAGCTCCAGTCATGCACAAGACTACTAAACTTCAATTTGAGTCACCTCATGTGACTGCATCATCATGTTAGTTGCTTCATATGGTGACTGCTTCTTTATCCTACAACATACTAGTATCCTACAGCATACCGGTTGGCACGAACTCATTTATCGATTAGCAACAATGCACTGCTAGCATATTACTTACCGGTCTGTAGTCCTTTTATCTTCAACACAAGTCGTGTACTGGTGACTCCAAAGGTCTTTGTGCTTAATGACATTTCCTTCCTTCCTGGTGACCTGCAACACTAGGAGATATCAAAGACATCCCATTAGGTATGTGACAATAACAGTATTGCACAAACATCTCTTACATCGGTAGCCATCCTATACCGGTTGACATCAATGACAATCACAATGCCAATAATTTCTCCAATGCGTCCTTGATCCATGCTCACTATCTTGTATCAATCTTAGCCTTTCATAAGCAAATCGATCCTGACCCTCCATTGGCCTCCTCCAATCTATAAATTGGAGCATCTTTCCTTCTCAAAATGAGTCTTCCATTCTTCTATTCTTATGTTGTTAATTTCTCCTCTCATCTCCTTCTATCACATTCCTATCACTTTCTCATAGTCCTCTATCAAACCCTTGTTATTCATATCCATTTATCCATCTATCCAAATCCAAATTCTTCATCCATCTATCTTGTTGAGCACTTGAGAGCAATCCACATCCACAACAAGCAAAGAGCAAATCAAGTGGAGCATCAAAGGGGCACCTTCACTTCATCAAACTCAATCCGAAAAACAAGTGGAGACTTCTAAGGTATAATGGTGTTTGTTGCATTTGTTTGATGTTTTAAGCATATGTCCATTCAAGCTAACCATTTTTCCTCATCCTAGTTTTCCCTTGGTTCATTTTGGCATGCTCGGTGGGACCCACATCCCTAAATTTGATGATTTTGTAGTTTTTGCAAGTTTTCAGTTGTAGGTGTTGGAATAGCTCAAGCGCCTACACTCCAGCGTGAGCGACATGGGTTCAGTGCGAGTGACAGGGTCTTTGGTGCGTGCACACATGCTTTAGCACGCACGATTTAAATTTTAAATCTGCCTAACCCGCCTTTTTTGCAAGTCTGCCAATCAGTGCGAGAGTTGGAGGAACAACGTGTCTGCCTACAACCTTCCTTCATTCACCTTCTTGTCTTTATTCCTGTTCATTCAGTTTTCTTTTTTTTAATCGATAACTAAAAATGCATAAAAAGGGAAAAAGTTTTAAAAAAAAATAAAAAAATTAGTTAAATCTCTTTATCTAGCCTTTGTTTCTTAGAAACGTCGCTTTAGCGGAATAGCGCGAGCGCTCTAGGAACATCCCGCCTATTTCCAAAATTTGAATTTTCAAATTTGTGCTAGCCCATTAACCTGTTTATTTTATGCTTTGGCGCGAGCGCACACACCTCAGCGCGACTGACAGGAGAAAAGCGCAATTGCTTGCAGGTATAACTTTTTATATATATTTTCTGCATTTTTTGGTTTTCTACTTTCTAACTTCACTGCAACGCATACGCAGGCATTTCAGCGTGACTGTTTGTAGAACAACGCGATCGCTATTTCTATAGAATTTTGTGTATTGATCAGATTTTTGAGTCTTCCAGATCCTATCCGAGCAGTCCAAGACATAATCTTAGACTACTAATCCATTGTTTTTGCAGGTTGCCTAAGGAGATACAAGCAAACATTGTGTCTTTTTAATTATTTTCTTAGGCACTTAAATATAATTGGGTAAAAGAACTACTTGTTTTATGTATTTGAGAAAAGCATAGAGGTAGCAGAGTATGCTCTTGTCTATATAGACAATCAGAAATATAGACCCTTGAAACTTTTTTTAGTTTGCTTGCACGCTTTTTACCCTTAGCGGGCCTGCCCTCCCGATTTGGTGAGAGGGGAATGACCCAAGTGAGTACGGCTAAAACCCAAGAATTCCAACTCACTATTTAATAAATAGGCCTCTTGGGATGAAAATCTTGGAGGATGGAGTTATTTGAGTTTATACTCATATCCAGCACTTTGTAGGTCCCTTGAGGTCTAAATCACGCTTATGTGACTACCATTGTGCTTGGTACTTTGTAGGGCTATAGGCTTCAATCGTGCTTGCATGACTACAAAGGGTAGTCTTTGAACGAAAATCCTTACTAAGAACCATAGGAATAGAAACTACTCGGTTCACCTCCGAAAAGTGGATAATCTTTATGCAAGGGAGATAGTAACTCCCCCAAGAGACTTGCCATTTTGTGCCCCCATTAGCATTTGAAGTCGGCTAATATGACATTGAGAATCCATTGCAGGAGACTCAGCGGTCATATTCTGATTAGTTATTGGGTGTGTACCTAAGTCAGCAAGCAAAGGTTTTCCTCCTCAACCAACTTCCTAGGATAACACGTTGTGTTTGGATTCTCAATTTGCGTCAGTGGCCAACGTGTATTCATTACTTGATATCTCTTGCCAAGTCCATTCTTCCTCGAACCAATCCATCCTCCCTCTTTCCAAATTCCATCTTTTCATCATCAAATCCCTAATCCATTTCTATCTATCCAGGTGATTATCCAATCCCCAATCCACTTTCATCCATCCAAACAATCATCCTTCCTCAACCAACATTTTTTTTCCCAAAATCATTCATCCAACTTTGGATAGCATTCCCCTTTCTTCTTCCTATTATCTATCCATTCTTCCATAATCATTCTCCTTCTAATCCAATCAAATCTCCAAAATTCCAATCAATCAATCAATCAATCCATCTTTCTAATTTGGTAATCCAATCGCTCATCAATCAATCATCCAATCCTTTAATCCAATCATCTCCCAATCAATCATCAACCCTAGCCCAAGGTCAATACCTTGTGAGAGTTTTATTTGGACCTTTATTTTAAGTCAAATCAATCATCTTGGCTTGTGTGCTTAGGAAATCATCTCCCCCGAGCATATTTGCTCAATCCTTTTGTGGTCGATCCAGACCACTATCCTTTCAACTCCTCTTTGATTAGGGTCATAAGTCTATCCTTAGTAGAGGGAGGTTTGATCATTATCCTAAGGCCTAAATTTTACCTAACTTGGTTGCCACCTTGCTTGTGGTCCACGTCATCAATTCCCATCTAAGTCCTAATCTAAGGGCTAAGGTGTCATCCCAATCCAAATCAATCTTGTCCTAATCCAAGGACCAATCTAATCAAAATCCAATCAAATCCAATCCAATCCAATCCAATCAATCCTCAATCCAATCCAAATTTTCTAATTCTTAGCCCTCATCTTCATCCAACATCACCACCTTTCTCACATGGCTATCCAAACTTCACATCCAAACTTCAAGGCTTGGTACGAGAAGATGCTCATGGAAGTTCACGAACCATCTCAACCTGCCTACCAAGTCAACTCCATAACCTCCTATCCATCTATCATATCCTCATCCACTTCATCCCAACACACTGTATCCAATCCCAATCTATATAATATCTCTTATCCTTCCTCTACCTTTGACAAGGGAAATCCATCATATTCCCCATCTGTATCTCCATATTATCCCTCGTCCACATATATACCTTTGTCTCCCCTCCCATCCATATCACAATCCCCATCCTTTTACAACACATTCATTACCTCTACTCCCCATCCAAATCCTTTACTCCATAATCCTCCAAGCCTTAATCCTAATTCCCCAATCCATTATCCCAATCCTCCATCCAATCCTTATCCTCCATCTAATCCCAATCCTCCATCTAATCCTAATCTTCCAAAATCCACATTATCCCCATCCTCCAAGTCCTTATCCATAATCTTATCCAAGGCATGCTAGCAAAGGAGACAAAATCCCCACCTCAAAACAAAATTGCCAAATCTCCTCAAGTCCTCCATCCACCTCAATCACCTCCAACTCCATCTACTCACATTGAAGCCTCCATGTCCTCCTCCATCACACAATCTCCACAACTCCAAACATGCCAATAGCTTGTTCCAACATGCTAGCATAGATTGCTCTTCACCTCAAGATCAAAACATCCATCCATCTCATGATGCATCTCCCTCCACTCCATCTAATGATCCCATCCCCTCCACCTCCTCTCATGATCATATGATCTCTACATCCAATCCTCTCCTACCATCGCATAATCCTCTTGGGAAAAGAAACGCTTAAGATATCCACTATCTTGAATCAATCTTAGCCTTTCATAAGAAAATTGATCCTGGCCCTCCATTGGCCTCCTCCAATATATAAATTGGAGCATCTTTCCTTCTCAAAAGGAGTCTTCCATTCTTCTATCCTTATGTTGCTAATTTCTCCTCTCATCTCCTTCAATCACATTCTTATCACTTTCTCATAAGCCTCCATCAAACCCTCGTTATTCATATCCATTTATCAATCTATCCAAATCCAAATCCTTAATCCATCTATCTCGTTGAGCACTTGAGAGCAATCCACAACAAGCAAAGAGAAAATCAAGTGGAGCATTAGGGGGGCGCCTTCACTTCATCAAGCTCAATCCAAGGAACAAGTGGAGACTTCTAAGGTATAATGGTGTTTGTTGCATTTGTTTGATGTTTTATGCATATTTCCATTCAAGCTAACCATTTGCCCTCATCCTAGTTTTTCCTTGGTTTGCCATAAACCATATCTGAAGCATGTTTCATTATATTTTAATTTTATGCATCTAAAATGGAATTTAAGTTAAAAACACATTTTATGTATAATTAAAATATCATAGGATAATTAACCATAGTTCCAATCCAATTTATTGTATTAATACACAAGTAATTGAATGAGATGTGACAAAAATTCATTGTTCAACATTGATACAGGTGTTATGAATCTTCTTCCAAAATAACATAATAAGGCAAGAGAGACTCCATGTATTGTAATAGGGCTATAAAGCTTGTTGGTGTAAATAATTATTCATCATGGATATTATTACACCTTACGTAAGTTTACTTAGGATAATGCATTTCATAGTAGTTTGGGTATGAGACACTTGGGTGTTTGTGTCACATTGGGATAGTGTGTGGAGGAGATTTTCCACCTTTTATGGTGTTGATCTTGTTACTACTTTATCATATCCACTTATTGTGGAGTGATAATTCAGTGGGTGATCCACCTCGTGTGGAATATTTTATTATTTCTCCTACCTACCACACCTATTTTCTACCTACCCTTGTTTCTTATTGAGCCACATGTCATGTTTGTGTGCTCACATATCCATATAGCCTTGCTTATATAAGCAGGCTCATCTACATTGTATGTAAGAACAACAATTGATGATCCAGTTGATCAGTATTTTCATCTTGATAGAGTACATTCCTATCATACATTTTTTTCTCTTATTTGTGATTTCAAGACATGAGACACTGGGCATTCAACACCACTATCAACACCACAAGATACTCCCTGTACTGACTGCTCTGGGTACTATGCCCAATCCTACTGTCCAAAATATCTTCAATCTGATTTGGTTCCTTTCAGAGCAACTATTTCTCTATATCTACAATATTGTCTTCACTGAATTTTGATTCATTATATTGATGTAGATCTATAAAAGTTGAATATAGGTAAAATACACAAACTATCTGGTAGCTCCACTTCATATGCATTTTCGAAACTAAACTTCCTCAAGATCTTGCAAGGTCCAAACTTCCTAATCTGCAAATTGTTATAGGTTCCAACTGGAAATATTTCTTTTCTCAGATATACCATCACTACATCACCAACTTCAAATTCCTCATGTCTTCTCTTCTCATATGTTTTCTCCTTATACTTGTCATTCATATTCTCCAAATGTTGCTTAGCCTGAATATGTGAGGTCTCCATCTAATTTGCAAACTCTTCTGCCTCTGCACTCCTCTTGTCCTCAAAACTGATATCTCTCAATTTTGATATACGTCTAGGGTGTGCTCGGTAATAATCTCAAAAGGTGTTCTTTTGCTACTCCTTTTCACTAAATTATTGTAGGCAAACTCTGCTTGTGTAAGAATCAAATCCCAACTTCCAGTTTTATCTCCAATTAAGCATCTCAAAAAATTTCCCAAACTACAGTTTACTACCTCTGTCTGTCCATTAGTATGTGGATGAAAAGTAGAACTGAACTTCAAATCTGTTTTCAGCTTCTTCCAAATTGTTCTAAAAAATAACCAACAAACTTAGTGTCTTTGTCTGAAACTATGCGTTTAGGTAATCCATGCAATCTCACTACTTCCTTGAAAAATAGGTCAGCTACATGTACTACATCTAACACCTTCTTACAAGGTATGAAATGAGCCATCTTCGAGAATCTATCCACCACCACAAATATATAATCATTTCATCTATGTGTCTTAGGTAATCCAAGTATGAAATCCATGCTTATGTCTTCCCAAGGTCTCTCTGGTACTGTCAAAGGCTTATACAATCCCACATTCTGACTACTACCTTTTTCAATCTGACAAACTCTATAGCTCTGCACAAATTTTCTAACATCCTTATGAATTTGAGGCCAAAATTAATGTTCACTCACCAATGCTACTATTTTGTCAACACCAAAGTGTCTGACTAATCCTCCACTATGCTTCTCCTTTATCATATTCTCCCTCATAAAACTCTTAGGTATACACAAATGAACTCCTCTGAATAACATCTTGTGTTGAATGAAATAATCCAACCACTGACTTTTGTCTACCATAACCGGTTCTCTACATGCTTTCCAAGGTTCTGCAAAATCTAGGTCATCATCATACAAGGTCTTCAACTCTTCAAATCCTAATACTGTCACTCTCATCTCTGTTAGCAAATTCCTCCTCCTACTTAATGCATCAACAACTTTGTTTGACTTACCACTTCTATGCTTCAACACAAAGGTGTAACTCTGTAAGAATTCTACCCATCTCATATATCTTTGAATCAACTTACTCTTACCGTTCAAATACTGCAATGCTTGATGGTCAATATACAACACAAATTCCTTAGGAAACATGTAATGTCTCCATTTCTTCAAGGCTTGAACTATGACATAAAATTCCTGATCATAAACTGAATATCTCCTCCTAGCATCATTCAACTTTTCACTGAAATAAGCTATTGCTCTCCCTTCTTGACTCAATACTACTCCAATTGTGTTTCCACTTGCATCACAGTCCACTTGAAATACCCTGTTGAAACCCGATAAAGCTAACATAGGCTGCTCAGTGACCTTCTGCTTCAGCAATTCAAATCTTTTATTTGCTCTGGTTGTCCACTTGAATTGTTTCCTATCTCTTCTCATTGTCTCAATCATAGGACTACAAACTAAACTGAAATTTCTAATAAACTTCCAGTAGAAAATAGCCAATCCATGAAATGATCTAACCTCTCCAATGATTTCCAGTATAGGCCATTCAACAATTTCTCTTGCCTTCTCAGGATCCATCTGCAGATATCACAAATCCTAAATAGACTAACTCTTCTTTCATGAAATTGCACTTCTTTAGATTTATCGACAACTTCTCTTATCTCAACCTTTGCAAAACCTGTCTTAAATGCAACAAATGCTCCTCTTTTGTCTTACTAAAAATCAGAATATCATCCATATATACAATAACAAACTTACCCAAGAATTTCTTCAATGCCTTATTCATCAACCTCATGTAAGTGCTCGGTGCATTAGTCAACTCAAAAGGCATCACCAACCATTCATAAAATCTTTCATTTGTCTTGAATGGTGTCTTCCACTCATCTCCTTCTATGATTTTGATCTGATGATATCCACTCTTCAGGTCTATCTTTGTGTAGTATTTGACTCCACTCAAACAATCCATTATGTCATCCATCCTAGGTAAAGGAAACCGGTACTTCACTGTGATCTTGTTTATCGTTCTAGAATCGGTACACATCCTCCATTCCCCATTCTTCTTAGGTGCTAACACTATTGGTATTGCACAAGGGTTCAAACTTTCCCTGATCAAACCTTTCTTCAACAACTCTTTCACTTGTCTATTCAACTCCTCATTCTTTGTCAGTGTCATTCAATGTGCAGCTTTGTTAGGCAAAATAGCTCTCGAAATCAGGTCCATGCAGTGATTGATACTCCTCGTAGGTGGTAATCCATCAGGCATATTATCTGAAATGATGTCTTCATACATCAACAATTCTTTTATCTCCTTTGGTTGTTCTTCTTCAAGCTCTAGGTTCTCAGTCTTCTTAGGAACTAAGGCAAAACACACATTCTCATGTCTCATTCCATCCACCAAACAGATTCTAGAATTTATATAGACTTCACTCTTCAAAGGCTCCTCTAAGGGTAACAAGGTTTGTTTCATCCCAGTTGCTACGATAGTGTATATGTTGTTTCTCCCATCATGTATTGCTTGTCTATCAAATTGCCAAGGTCTACCCAAAAAAAGGTGACAAATATCCATAGGCATAATATCATACAAAACTTCATCATAATAATTCCCAATTTTCAATTTCACCAAACATTGCTCACTTACTAACAACTTATGATCATCCTGAATCCATGCTATTGGATAAGGCTTAGGGTGTTTCAATCTTTCCAACTTCTATTTATTCATCATTTCTTCTGAAACAAGATTATCCAAACTACCACTATCAATAACTACTTTACAACACTTACTGGATACCTTACATCTGATCTTGAATAAATTTTGCCTCTATAAGGGCTCTTCATCCTCTCTGGTATGACACAAAGTTGTCCTCATTATCGACAGTTCTCCATCTTCTGGTTTGTTAGCTAATTTGGTGGGGCTTTCTTCCACCAATGTTGTTCTCCCAATGTTTTCCGTCTTCTTACATTCAAAGGCACAATGTCCTTCTCTTCTACATTTAAAGTAAGTACCTCTAAATACTCTCTTATCTTGTTTTTTGTCATCTTTTCCAAAACCTTCATTCCAGTAACTATCAAGTTCTCTCCTTCAGTAGAGATTTTTGTCATTCTTCTGGTATGAATTACCATATTTGTTTACTACCTTGTCCTTGTTCTGGTTTGTACAGGATCCTCTTCCTCCAGAATATCCTCTTCCTCCTTGAAATATTCCTCTGGAAAACCTTCCACCTCTACCTTGTTGTCTCTACTCATGTCTTTTGTTCAACTTCTTTTCTGCTTTCAGGGCATGTATTGGTAAGATTCTTCAACACTCTGCAACTTGATCAAGATGAGTTCATCTTGTATAGACATCTACAATCTATTCAAATATCTCACAACTTGTTCAACCTTATCATCGACATTTCTGGATCTGATATTCAGCTTATAGAATGCTTCGGTATACTCCTTCACATTAGATTCCTTCTGCTTTAAGTTCTACAACTTCCAGAATAGATTTACTTGATAATCAGATGGCATAAACTTTGATTTTAACTTAGCAACCATCTGCTCCCATGATTTGATATTTTATTTTCCTCTTCTCTATCTATCAACCTACAAATGCTCCCACCAAAGAGATGCATGACCTTTCAACCGTGTACAGGCATTTTTCACCTTTCTTTCCTCCGTGGTGTTCTCAAAATCAAAATACTTCTCCATCTCCAAGATCCAATCCATCAATACATTTGAATCCAACTTACCATCATATTCCAGTGGGGTAAAATGTGGTTTAGTATTTGCACTACTCAAAACTCTCAAGAACCCCTCTTCATCCAAATCAATCGTCGATGAATTTGCTACTTGTTATGTCGATGCTTCCTATTCTTCATCTTCACTCACATCTTCAATATATCAACCTCTTCTCTATCCTGTCTAAATGACTTCTAATCGGGTTGCAATTCCTTTCAACATTTCCATCACAATAGGGTCTGCATTCCCACATGCTCCGCCATTCCTATTTCCTCTTCACACCAATCCTCTACAGCTGCAGGTCAGATCCACAGTCCGCCACCCCACTACAAGATTCTTAGGACAACACAATCTCCAGAATGAAATCTCTCTTTGATACCACTTGGTGCAGTCACCGATTAGGAGGGACCTCAAAGAGAACAGTCTGGATCGGGCAACAAGAGTAAACACAATGGAACAAAAGGATATGATGGAGGCAATGCATATATGAATCAATTAGATCATGAAAACTAATTGCAGATAATCGGTAACAATCGGGTTACAAGATTTGGCTCACTGGCCTACTACATACATGCTCAATTACAAAATCGGTCAACTTTGGACCTCTAAATCTTAAGATATGCATTCTATATTCTCTTTGATTGATTTATGATGCTAAATTACATTTATTTATATGGTTTAGAGGGATCTGGTCGGCTCAAGAGGGATCAAATACCGAAGAACAAGATCAGACGTGTAAAACACAAGGTCGACCTCCATCAAAGAGATTCCTCGAGAAAATCCAAAGGGAGAAGTGTGGATCAAAGGGAAGGTTGGTCACACACCAAGGAACATTGGAATCAATGAGCTAGGGCTCCACAAGATACAAAAAGGGTCTGCAAGATTTACCAACAACACATACGTCCAAGCGGTTCCGGTGCCAGAGAATTGTTATGGAATCCAGAAGCGATAACTTGCCAGAAAATGATCCAAATGCTCCATATTTTAGGAGTAAGGAAGATGATCATTTCCTCAAGCAAAATCCAACTCCATAAGATCCGATGAGCCAATGCAAGGAAATACAGAAAGAAATGTTGAAATTGCAAAACTGAAAAAGAAATGTTTTTTTTTTTGGTTGATGTAAGATTGCCAAGAGCTGGGGATGCTCCTAAATCATAAGATGTGCATCTAAATCACCATGAAATGCACAACAAAACATCATAATGTAGTATGATTTTACTACATGAGTGTGTGTGCGCGTGTGTGCGCATAGGGTTCTATCATGCTAATTGTTGCCAAGTGGCTAGGACACTTCTACCTCAACCAAGTTCTTTCCTTTAACATGTATCTACACTCATTAACATTCAAATTCACATCTATAGGTTAGTCCATAAACCATATCTAAAGCATGTTTCATTATATTTTAATTCTATGCATCTAAAATAACATTTAATTTAAAAACACATTTAATGCATAATTAAACTATCATAGGATAATTAACCATAGTCCCAATATAGTTTATTGTATTAATATGCAAGTAAAAGAATGAGAAGTGACAAAAATTAATTGTTCAACATCAGTATAGGTGTTATGAATCTTCTTCCAAAATAACGTAATAAGGCAAGAAATACTTCAAGTATTGTAATAGGGCTATAAAGATTCCTATATTGCATAGAAGCTCCATAGTTCTTATTTGAGTGGCTTCTCTATATCTCTTTATCTGGTGTCAATTGCATAAAGGTAGTTATAGTAATAGAAAATGTTTAGCCACTAGCATCTAACAGTATCAAGCCATTGTAAGAGAACAATATAGCATTAAAATTCCATAGTTCTTGTTCTAGGTCATGGCTAACAACAATTAGGATTGATAGGCTAGAAAAATTTCAATCAATATCAATCATGACTCATGTACAATCAATATCGATAATGATAAAATTTATTCGATTATAAACACATATGACATTATAGAGAGGTTTTGTACTCCAACTAGAAACTGCCACCTAAAATATATTGGCCCATGGCCAAAGATATCAACAATATTCAACACAAAATCAAAGATCATTGTAATTTTGGATAGTTCCTTTGCAAATTTATGAATTTTTGTAATTCCAAGGTTTTTTTTCTTTGCTATGTCTAAAGCCTTAGGTTTTTTGTTAATGGCCTATGTTATATTTCATCATCGACCCCCTACAGCCGGTTCCCAAACTTCTAGATTGTGACTTAAGCCCTTCATGTCATTGTGTTAATCGAACATGTTTCATAACATTCATTATAAATTATTGGTCGCCTTAACTATTAAAAAATATACCTTGAATCATTCCTACTATCTCCCAAAAGTGTTGTCCCCACATTTGTCTGAGTTGGCACCTTTTGATTTGTTTCTAGTTTCTCATTTCACAGCTCCAAGCTTTCTCCTTAGTTGTGAAGCCACAATATACTTACATGTCTTTCAAGTCACAAGAAGGTGGCCATAGTCCTCGCTAATAATAACATTAAATTTTGTTCAAAGTGGCAATAACAATTGTCTCATCATGGACACCTTTAATAAGATTCAAATTTCAAGAAGAATTTAATTCATATTTCTACTAAATTAGAGAAATGTAGAATAATAAGAATTAATTGTTTTTGATATAGTGAGAAAAAATTGAAATAAGAGTGGGGATTTAGGAATTGGGATTTGTTGGCATTGAAATTATCATTGATGTCAACATGTGTGTGTGTGTGTGTGCATGCCTAGGTTGATAAAGTTGCAAAGTGACATACTAGACATCCACTGGATGTAGATGCAACATGCATGCAGAGTTGATTGGTATCAACAAGAGAGATGATGCAGAGAGAAAATACAGTTGTAGAAATGGATAACTCGTTGTGTCAGTTGACGACAGATAGGTGAAGCACATAACACGCAGGTTATGCAGTAGTGCCTAACACGTTGTGTTATACTACACAAATATTGCAAGTCGTAGAAAAGATTAAATGAAATGAAATGAGTTGTAGAGGTGATCTTATGTGGAATTCATGTGCTTCAATGTTGGGATCATATTCCACATTGATCTCATAGTGTGTTTCATCCATTGGATTTGATTTAAGTGAGTTGCAGAGTGAAAATGCAAGAATCCCTAAGGTTGGCATTTTTTGGTGAGACCTTGTCTCTGTCTTACCGATATGGTCTTCATGTCACTATGAAATTGGCTTTTGGCATAACCAAGTTTCTGACTCAGCGACATCATCTATTTCAGTTGGTAGTCATTCCTTGGTGACAAGTGGTGATGTGTTGAGAGGGCTCTCTTTCTCATGCGCATTGACATCTTGTTGGCACCTATGTATTGGTTCGCTTGGGTGATGATGTGTTTGTGTGGGTCCCTATGTTGTGTGGTGGCAAAAATGACATCGTTGATGATGTGGGTGTTGAGTGGAATCCTTCATGTGACATAGTATCTAAGTGGCATTCGACTATTTGTATGCAAGGATGACATTTCGTCCATATTTGTAGTGTGGTTTTGTGTCTTGGCGGTGGCATCCCGCTATATCGCGGTGTGATGGTCGAGAGGAGCGAGATCCTATGGGGTAACCTCAAAGCAAAGTAGATGATGTCCCCCCACTATCCCGCAGAGTCAAAGATTGTAAAGATGCAAGCATGCAAGGTAACAAGAAGATAGAAGTTAAAGGCTTCCCGCCATCCCACGCTACGAAATGTCGAGGTTGAATGACCATGCAGGATAACTATAGGTTGGGTATAGCGTACTCCTCTATCCTGCATCGAAGAAGAGTAGAAGAAGTCAGACTCCAGTCATCCCATGACATGATGGACGTGTGAATGGTGACCATGCATGGTTAAAAGGACAAAGGCGGGAATTAGGCTTCCCGCTACCCCACAATGGGTGAGAAGGAAAACCTAAGAGCCTGCAGGGAAACAAAATATGGAGTCAGAAGCATCTCCCACCATCCTGCAACCCAAGAGGTGATTGAAAAATAATCTTGTGAGGAAACATAGAAATAAAGAAATAGTGCTCCCCGCTATCTCGCCATTGGGAAGTGTAGACAAAAGGAGTTTGTGGGGCATTAAGAAGTAGGATTGTTGATGCATCCCACCATCCCACATGGGTAAAATAGACTTAAAGATGACTTTGCAGACAACAAGAGGTGAAGAGAGACATGTCCCCCACTATCCCACGATGCCAAAGACCAGAGGATAAAATCCTTGCGAGGTAAGACAAATGAGAGATGATGCACATCCTACCATCCCGCAACAATAGAGTTTAAGGTCATTGTGACTATTAGAGGTGTTTTAGTTGACATGTTGATAGTTCGATAGACATAGAGGTCCACATGGTAGGTTGATTGCAGTTGACCGAAGCCGACAATGCAGTCTAGATGTTCAATGAGAAGACTTTGACAACAGAGTGCATGTTGACAAACACAAAGTTTTACGTGGCAATTGAATAACATTGACCAGGTGATTTGGATGCTAGAAAATAGAGACAAGTGGTTTCCAAGTGGTTGAAGGACAAATCATATATGCTAAAGTTGGTGACTACTGAGGTAGTGCATTTAAAGGAGGTTGTTGTCGATCTTTTCAAGGCAGGTCGATAATGTGTGAAGAACACATTAATGGTGATCCTATTGCTAACTAGTGTGTGGCTCGAGGTGATCTATGAAGAAGAAATCAGATCTCATTAAACCAATAAAGATTACAAAGTTAGTAACCAGTGTACAATGCAGAATTGGAAGAATGAAGCAACAATGGGAGTCAAGCTACAAAGGGTGATGTCAAGTTTTTGAGCCTCGAGAAAATCTACCAGACCTCTTCCGTTAAGAGAAGATTACTAAACTTAGTAATCTATACATAGAGAATAATCTAAATATAGAAGGATGCCAAGAGGATGTATTTATTATTGACAACTATCTAATTGAGAAGAGTGTACTGAGAATCCAATCAGCCTGCAGACATGATCTCTCAGAGGCCAAGGAGATTAGATTTCAGTCTATCTAGGAGGGAAACCATTATTGGTGCAGAATTGATCAAACAAAATAGTGGTTGATGAGATTTTGACAGCTGCAAATGTGTAAGCCAAGTTGGTAGTTGTTCACCAATGGTTGGTGATAAAAAATAGAGATGCACATTCAAACAACAAATAAGGAAGGAGTAAGAGAATGCAGTGCAACTAGTGTGAAGTGTAGAAAGGTGTGAGAAGCAGAAGAAAGTCTTTGAGTTGCAACTGTGTGAGGGATGAAAGTGAAGGAAGAGATAGTAGAATGCAACAATGACGAGCAACAATATGGACAAATAATAGAGTACTTAAAACAAAGAGACAAGAGCAAAGAGTAGAGAACAAGAGCAGAACAACAAGGTGTTACAAAACCATATTCGTAACAAGGTGATTATTCTTTATTTGTAATTTATCTTCATTGTAATCATCTGAGTGGGTGCTCGGAGTTAGGGGTTGGTGCCCATAAACTTCACGGGTTGGTGCTCCTTGGGTTGGTGCCCTAAACATTGTAATTTATTTTATTTGTGAGGTTGGATTGGAGCAGTAGAGTCCAACAACATTTCTCATTGAGGTTTTTCCCATTATGGGTTTTCCTCACATATTCATGTGTTATGTGATTTCTCTACGTGTGTGTGATTAAATGTGTTTGATATCTCTGCTCATAGTTTTGTGACTGTTGTTATTAAAGCTTAGATCTTTTAGAGAGTTAATTTTTTTAATTACCACTGATTCACCCCCTATCAGTGGTCCATTGTGTTCCTTCAATTGGGATCAAGGAGATTGCAAAGCACTAGATAAATTGTACGAGTATGACTAAACAAACTCAATTTTCCTCTTTATCTTTTTGAATTCTGGGTAAGGTTCAAGTTTCCGAGATAGTTTGTAATTTTAAATTCTTAAGGTTCAAGGTTGTTTATTTACAAGAATGTCTACCACTAACACTCAACCTAATTTGGGAAAGGCAAAACATGCAAAAAAAAATAGACAAAGTTACTCTGCTTAAAACCCCATGGGGGTTTCACTAATTAGTACCATGATATTTACGATCTTGAAATATATGGTTGTCTCACCTCAAAACTTAGATATATATCTAAGAATAAGGCCATGTGACATTGTAAAAATGATAAAATTTCAGTATGACGGGATGTGGGTGAGTGGATTGGGTTGCATGATGATACCTGAGGTTTTCCCTTGCCCAAAAATTATAATGACTTGTGCGCAAAATTATGATGACATTAAAAAGCAATTGTTAAAAAAGATAGCCAATACGTATGCTACACATTACTAGAGAATAACTTAGGAAACTATTAGGGTTTTGAACAGAAGATTTGGGAGAAATTTGCATTGACCTTGAAAGACTAGCTAGTAACTATGAACCAGTCAATTGAAGTGAGGTAAAAATTATTTTCTTAATGAAATTAAAGTGGACGGTATCGTACTTCTAAAGTATCATAAGCCTCCTTATCAAAATGAAAAATTTAACCATGGGCTTAGCAAAAAATTTACATGCTAGCATTTTGCCTTAGAATGGATAGTAATAGGTAAGTGGGTACAAGCCTCCTTGAAATTCTATATAATAAACATTATAATAACCCACCCGTTAAATCAACTAGTCCTTGGCTAATTAGTAAATAAATATCATTGAGCTAAATTAAATACATGTCCACCATTTATTCCCACACTGCATCTTTAAATTTCAACCATTCACATAAATATAGCACTAAAAGTAGCCCTAACAATCTATTATTTAATAAAGGCACCTCAATCAATTTTAATTATCTATTTGCACTTAATCTTTACCTTTCATTTTTTAACTTACTCTAGAAGCCAATAAATCTTAACCATCCACCCTCATAACACATCTTCAAATCTAGACCATTCATGTTATCAATCAAAACATATAAATCCAAACCAATGTTTCATCAAATGATGAATGATAAATCTACAAGTGCATGCTACAAATATTTTGTATCACTCCTTGAGCAACCACATCAATCATATAGTGAGCAATCTACTTAAACAAAGAGGGTCTATATTGATAATAGTATTTAGAACTTATTTTGGTTTTTAATTCTCTTACCTCAATCGAAGGTATGATTTGATTTAGAATAAAATATTTAATACTACTATAACCTATTTTCATTTTCTTCTAAATTAGGAACATACATTGTTGAAGATGTTGAGAATCAAGAGACTACAATTCAGTGCACACCATTCATTTATCTTATAGTTAAACTTAAGTTGACACATGGCCTATCTAAAATAATTTATAAAGGAACATTAGGAATTAAAACTAACTTACAATTATGTCTTACTCTCTCTGTTAATCTTAGAGGATCCGGTTAATACTGAGAGGAGGGGGGGGGGGGGGAGTGGGGGGGTGAATCAGTATTAACAACAATTTCAAACTTAAAACTTGAACTTATAAAACTTCACCAAATCAATCATAAGCCAGTAATAAACTCTTTACCATCATCAGTAATCATTGATAACCAACTCTTAAGCTGATTTAACAAAATTGTTCATTAAGTGTTCATCAACATGCATAAACTGAAAGTAAATCAAATCATCACATCAAAAACATTCATATTGTTTTTGCTTGCATTGATTCACCACCCCCCCCCCCCACCCCCCCTCTTAGTGCCTTATAAGTTTATCACTCTCATCCCTCAATGACTCATAATTGAAGCCATTAGCTTTTTGAACCTTGAGTTATTTATGTATTCAAGTTAAGTGAGAGGCTCACATCTAATATTCTTGATTTATTTCATATTTTAAGCATTTATGGTCTCTCGCAGTGCCTTGAGTGCTTGTCATGTGTCTTTTCTTATCCACTTGCAGTAGAGTGTATGTGGACCTCAGATGCAAAATTGCTATATATGCTAATTCACTTTTTCACATCTATAAGTGGATTCTATATCACATTCCTGGATCAAGGTTGTAAATAAGTCAAGTTCAATTAAACCTTATATCTAGACATACAAGACTAATTATAATCTAATCCTTGTCGTATTTATATTTTACTAACTAATAACACTTATAATTATTACAAATTTTATTATACTTTAAATTTAATACTATTTGTAGCTTTTACATTAATATAACATTTATACTTTACATTTGATTGATTTATTCATTTTATATTACTCCCTTAATTTTAATATAATCACCATGACATTGAAACTAACATTCTTACATCAATTATTAATATTTGTTATATTTAATGTAATGTTCTAGCTTCAATAGTTAGTGGTGTGTTAACTTTTTATTTTAATATTCATAACAATTTACAATTTTAAAATTGATAATAATTTTATATATTTAAGGAAATTATTTTTTGTAACTTGTTCACTATTCCTAAATTAGCGATTGTCTTCTATCTTTTCATGTATCATAGTGATAATTACAAGAGTGCAAATGAGGTTAGATAAAATTGAATATATAAAAATACGTGTTAATAGAAGTTAATGAAAACAAGATTGAAAAATGAGTGAAACTTTTTTTTTTTTTTTTTGCTTGGTAAAAGGTCGAAGCCATATTTTATTAATAAATAAAATTAAAATCTTCGCTTAGTGTGAGCGCCGATAGGAAAGAGCGGAGAGGAGAAAACCTTTGGCCTTGCCCGGGACCATAGGTCCAGTTAGTAGCTAGCATTTAAAATTCTACATCATTTATTGAGTTACATATATTCCTTTACAATCTCTTCATTCTGGGCATACAAAAAACCCTTCACATGTAGTATCTGTATTTTTTCATGTGCTAACTTGCTTTCACCAGACTTCCTTGTGAACGGTTGCCACTTTTACCATATTTTCTACCTTTTGCTTTACCTGCAAGACAGATTCACAAGACAATCCTGCTGCAAACCACTTCCTGAGGTGTTAGTGCAAAAGAAGAAAGAACTAGTATTATCTCTGCATGCTTTTGCTTTTTATTAAGGAAAACCAGGTTTTAAGGGACCCGAAACCCGCTTACATAATGAGAAGATAAGCATAAAAGAAACTAGAAAGAACAAGACATAAAAAGAAAAGCTGCAAAAGAACAACAGAGAAAACAACAGCTAAGGAAAAGAACAACAAAAAGCCAGCGAGAGACTGGCAACCCAAGACCAGATTACATGTCAGATGAAAATATTTATACTCTTCCGCGTACTTAACCAACACTATCATAGCATTAGCTGCTTCTTTCAGGTCTTTGTTTTCCTGCATTTGATGGGTGTCTGTAGGTTTCATCTCCAGTTCACTGGTAGTTTGCCTTGTTCTGTGTCTAGAGGAGTGAGGAGCAGAACTGGTGGCCGACACATCATCAATGATCACCATCTCTTTGTTCTACTTGTTCTTCTCCAGACAAGCAACCAAAGCATTCATGTTTTGAGACGACACCTTCAAAACCTCAAGGCTATGCTCCATAAATTTCTTCAAGGCCTTCTCAGTTTTTGTAATCCGGTTGATAATAATTTCATTATCAACCTCTCCCTTTTCTTTGATGATTCTGACCACATCTTCAAGATGCTTCAAATATCCCTTAATCATATCTTTTTCCGGCCAATCCTAGATTTATTCTTCATCCTCTGCCTCACTGGTATCCACCACAGCATCCTCTTTACCTTTAGTATTGGTATCCTTAATCAATTTCTCAATTTTATAATCCGAATCTCTCTGTTTATTCTGAATACTGGAGATGTTATCAATCACCCATTTCTGGAAGTTGAACATTTCCAGAGTACTATTTCTAGCATCATTCAAAATGGAATCCACGTTCTCCATAACTAGAGTAGAGCCCACAGACCTAGGGTTTCCCTCCTCTGTACCGTGTTGAGTATCATTCCTGCTATCTGAGACATAAGGGTTATTCTTTGCTTCTGGCTCTTCAACATACTCTTTTCTCTACACCTTCTCTTCCTTGCCCTTAGCCTCTTTCTTCTGCTCACTCTCTGCCTCATCATCTTCCTCCTTCCCTTGTTCCTCCTTTGAACCAGCATTCACTTTCGTGTCTTCTTTAGCTTCATCACCGACCCTCAATTTCTTATGCAGAGGAGGATTAGACGAATCTTCATCAGACTCAGAGCCATCATGACCCTCATAAATGTGGGCATTTTCCACCAAAGGATCTTCCCTATTAGCCCTAGCTTTACCCTTCAAATGCTCATAAATTAACAATATAAGGCCTTGGTGAGCAATGGGATAGGATTTAGGTTTTTTGGCATGGTCGGCCAGGCTATCGTTAAGGGAAGAAGCTAAATAGAAGGGCAACAAAATCTTCAAGCCATGGCGAAAGTGGTTTAGGATGACAAAATGGTAATTGTAAACCTTCGAAAACCTACCATCAACCATTAGGTATTCCATTAAAACTCTTAACATTTTTTGCCAAAAAGATTTTACCTGATGAGGGAGGTAGTAGGACACATTGTCCTTCTTAGCGAGCCGAGCCCTTTCCTCATCACTTTTAGGGAAATTCTTGGTAGCTTCCATCGAGAACTTGCGGTCTCTGTAAAATTTGGTACCTTCCTTCTATAATCCTGTAACCTCTGCCACCAAATCTTCATCCAACTTCCATGTCTATCCGAACAAAGTGACTTTATTATTGCTCTATCCCTTGGTGAAACCATGAGACACTGACTTTTTACTCCCGTGCATTTTTTCCATGTAATCAGTGAAACCATATCTGTGCAACCTTCGCCATCTTTTTCGTTCGCTTTTCTAGTTATCACGGCTGGAAGGCTCATTGCGATTAAGATTACCCCCCATAATGTAATGGCTATTCAGGTCAAAACCCTCAACAGAGCATGAGATACTCAAATACTGAAGAAACAAGATAACTGGAATAAAGCTCAAACTTTGGAACAAGACGCTGGAATCGAAAAATAGGGTTATTTCCTTATTATTCAAATAGTCTTTTAAGACATTCAAAATGAACCAATACTTAATATGATTAGGCCCATCACACCGGTTACCATAATCACAATACCTTAAACAGATAATCAACCGACACTTCACATCACTCCAATATCTGTCTTTGAGATCTGAACCCAGAAAAGTAATAATGAAATTAACTTGTACCATGGACTCTATCAAATAATAATTTCTCACGGACTCCCTTCTTAAAAGAAACTTCTCTGATATATTTAGTGTCCTCCTCTAAATAAACCCCCTCATTAGCTAATAAATCAGCTACCCTGTTACCTTCCCTTAGGGTATGGGAAATAAACACACTATCATAGGCATCTAATAATTTTTTAGCACTCTCAATGATATTATAAATGTTCCAAGAAGGGAAACTAGTACCTTTGATAGCATGAATAATATTGAGAGAGTCCCCTTCAAGCCATATTTTTTTTAAGTTAAAACTCTGAGCAAGCTGGAGGCATTTTAACATTGTCTGAGCTTCTGCCACATGATTGTTTTGAACTCCAAAGGGAGAGGCAATTGCAACAACACAAAAACCATAAGAATTTCTGATGACTCCTCCCCCTCCAGCCTTCCCAGGATTGCCTTTAGCTGCACCATCAAAATTCACCTTATCCCAATCATGAAAAGGAAATCTCCAAACAAAATTATCTCTCCTGCTCTTTATATTAGATTTGCAGACCTTGTGAATCAAATTTCATTCAGTGAGGATGCTTTTCTCATTATCAGTCATATTAAAATAGCTCCACTGCTTGTTGTTTTTATGAATAGTATTTATGTTTTCTTTAATTGCCCTACAAATCTTTTCAAAAACCACCTGAGACGAACACTTAGCCTCCCTTAAAATTTTATTGTTTCTCTCCTTCCAGATGTACCAACAGGTCATAGGTAGGACAAAGGACCAGAGGGTCTTAATGAGAGGAAATTTGGTAGGGAAGATCCATTTCAAGATGACTTCCTTAGACTATTGTGCATAACCCAATCAACTTTCCATTACATCCAGACTTTACTCCAAATTTCCCAGGTAAAAGAACAATGGATAAACAAATGATCCATAGATTCTGCCTCTTTTTGACATAACTCACACTTGTTAGGAAACATGAATCCTCTACGAGCCAAGTTATCAATGGTAAGAATCTTCTTGTGAGTTGCAAGCCAAAAAAACATGTTAACTTTAGGAATGAGGAATCTAGTCCAGATTTTAGTCCATATTGGGTTGCAGGCCTAAGTAACAGATTTTTTATAAGCAGAGGCAAGAATGAAGTTACCCCTGGGATTGCTCTTCCATAGAAACACATCATCAGAATCTTTACTAACAGAAAAGGACAGAAAATCCTGCTAGAGCAGCGAAAATCCAGCATAAATAACATCAAGTCTAACCCATTTATTCTCCTTCCAATAATTACAAACCATAGAACCATACCTCCTTTTGCATTCATCAATGAATTGGCTGCAATCCTGATTAAAGAGAGGTTCATCTTTAATCCAAACATCCTCCTAGAACCTGATTTTATCACCTTTGACAAGGACCCATCCAACTCCAATTTTAGCAACTTTTATAGATTCGATCATACTATTCCATATGAAAGAACCAACAGGGATATTTTCATAGTAGAGAAGAGAATGAATTGGTTGGTTATGAATATATTTATCAAACCACACCCTACTCCAATCTTTCTTAATACCAAAAGCCCTCCAAATCTGTTTAACAAGCAAGGCTATGTTAAAAGTTTTGAGAACTTTAATACCTAATCCCCCATTGCACTTAGGATTACAAACTTTATCCCAGACAACCAAAGCTATCCTTTTCTTGTCTTCTACCCCTGACCAAAGAAATCTTTTCTGAATTCTTTCTAAAGCTTCAACAAATTTAACCGATATACTAAAAAAGCTAAGAGCATAGACAGGAAGATTCTGAAGAGTAGCTTGAAGAAGCTGAAGCTTACTAGCCTGAGATAGCATAGATCCTTTCCAATCGAGTTTGTCAATTAACGAGTTCCAGAAAGAGTTTGGAGGAACCAAACCAAGAGAGAGACCCAAATAAGTAGAGGGGAGCAAATCCACCTTACATCCAATAATGTTAGCAATCCTCTGTTGCCTCAATATTGGGGTGTTTATGAAGTAAATAGCAGATTTCTCCCAATTAACTTGTTGTCTAGTAGCCAAGGAATAATAACTAAGAGCACCTTTGAAAGCAACAGTCTCACCAACAAAAGAATATCCCATCAAAATTATATTATCAACAAAATGTTGGTGAGTACAGGAAACATTAGCAGAAGAGGGTTGCAACCCTTTGATGGTTTTATTCACTTTCAACTTTTGAATCAGTCTGCTTATACTTTCCACCAATATAGTGAAAATATTAGGAGAGACAGGGTCTCCTTGCTTGAGGCCCCTAGAAGATTTAAAAAATCTAGATGGAGATCCATTTATAAGAATATAGAAATTTGGAGTAGATATCATTTCTCTAGTAACTTTAATTACCTTCTCATCAAATCCAAAGGCCTCCATAACCCTGAAAAGAACGTTCCATTCCACTCTATCATAGGCTTTTGCTAGATCCAATTTTATCAAGAATCCCTCTTTGTTTGCAGCATTAAGAGAGTGGATATTCTCATGCACAAGAATAATAGAATCCAAAATCTCCTTTTTGCTCCTCAGAGATGACAAAGGGGAGAACAACCAACAGTCTAGAAGTCGTGACTTTTGAAATGATCTTGTAAAAGGAATTACAAAGACTTGTTGGCCTAAACTTTCCCATAGAATTAGCTCCATCCACCTTAGGAATTAGAGCAATAAAAGTAGAATTGATTTTCTTAATAATTCTTTTGGAACCAAAGAATTCTTTGACAACATTGACCGTGTCTTTCCTAACAATATGCCAATATTCCTGAAAGAAAAACATGGGAAAGCCATCCGGGACCGGAGCCTTATTCCCTTGAAAGGAAAAAACAAGTTTTTTAATTTCATCAGCTGTAGGGATAGCAGATAATATCTTATTCTGGTGAGGTTCAATAATCTTAGGAATGTTATCAACCAGGTCTTGTTGCTTAATAGTGTCAATATCCTTACTACCAGTAAGGAGGTTAGAGAATAACCTAACAGCTTCATCACCAATGTCATCATCTTTGAGAAGGATTTTTTCATCAACAATTAATCTAGAGATTCTGCTAGCAGCTTTACGCTTCATATATGTCATGTGAAAGAATTTAGTATTTCTATCACCGGCTTCCAACCAAATAGCCCTCGATCTCTGTCTCCAGTAGATTTCTTCCCTAGATATAGTATTGTATAGTTTGGCTAGAATCTCATCTTCCTTAGCCTTGGGAAACATATTATAACCATCTTTCTGAATACAGTTTTGAATCTGTTCTAATTCCTCCCTCAGCTTCCTTTTGGATTCAAAAATATCTCCAAAAACCTTCTTATTCTAGATCTTAATGTTATCTTTGGTATTTCTTAAATTTTTAGCAACTTTGAACATGGCAGAACCATCCACATTAATATTCCACCATTTGGCAACGGAATTTTCCAAGGAAGGGTGTGAAATCCACATTTTTTTTAAATTGGAAAGGAAAACATCGATTGCTCTTAACAAACTCAGCAACAAAAGAAATGAGATAATGATCTGATCCTATTTTGTTAATAACAGACAAAGAACATCTATACTTAAGGACCCAGTCAGGGGTGATAAGGGATCTATCAAGCCTTACCTGAATAAGATCTTCTCCATCCCTTCGATTAGACCAAGTGTAGGAAGCTCCAGTAAGATCAACATCAATCAAGGCATTGACATTGATAAAGTCCATAAGGTCAATCCCGCTATCCAGTTGAGCTTGAGTTCCTCCATATTTGTCAATTTCTTGCAATGAGGTGTTGAAATCCCCTATCAATAGCCACCTGTCCTGATAAAAAAACCCCCTTTTCTGCTGAATTTTGTCCCAAAATTTACTCCTAGCAGCTTTAGAATTTGGGGCATAAATATTGGTAACCACCCATTCCTGTCCTTCAGCAATACATTTAACTCTCATAGAACCATCTTCATCAATCAGATCTCGATCAATAGTTTTCTTATTCCAAAATATGGCCACCCCACCTGATGCCCCATTCGAACTACTACCACAAACACCTCTCTGTTAGAATAATTTTAATTTTTCAACTTTTTCCTTACTCATTTTAGTTTCTTGAACCAAGATGATGTCCAACTTATGATCTCTGATAAAATTCCTTAATACATCCTATTTGTGGAGACCATTTAGGCCTCAAATATCCCAGGAAATTACCTTCATTTGGAAACCTGAGAGCAGGATTCCTGGATAGTTCGCTGCCTTCCATCAGCTATGTTTTGTTTACTCTCCTGGTCCCTATGCCACTTCATGGTTTTACGTCCCTGTGGGGATTTGGAAAGACTAATATCCGCCTTAGATCTAGTTCTAGTTTTAACCCCATTAGAATAGTCTGTCTTCTTATTTTTCTTTTTTCCCACTCCTATTATCTCTTCATCTTCTTCATCTTTATATGCAGGTTGCTTATTATTCCACGGTTCTCCTATTTTTTGAGAAGAGGTGGGTGATTCAGTACCAACACTCTAAAATAGAGAGTTAATGTTAACCTAAGGCGATCCAAACTTGATCTTTTTTTCAACAATAACTTCTTGACCTTCAAAGTCCTTAGGGAAAACTTTATTACTTTTCATTTTTGTTTCTTGTAGAGCCTTATGTTGTGATTCATTTATGTCACCAATCTCACCCTCTTCAAGAATTTCTTCTATGCTTACATTCTCTTCCTCCTAAATCTGTAATATTTCAAATCCATTGACTATTTTGATCTCAAAACCTTTATCTTTATTCTGTCTATCTTCCTTCTGAAGAGAATCCTTGGAAGGAATAGCTTTCCTATCATATTTTGTTATATCTTTTGGGTTACTAGGAAGTCCACTTCCTCCTTCCTCTTTACCCTCATCATTTTTGTTAATCTTCTCTTTCCAGATCTGTTTAACATGATTGTTATGCTTCTGAGCATTCTTGGGGTTACTTGGGCAAGCCTTTGCCCAATGTCCAACTTTCTTACAAGAGAAACACGCAAAGGGGAGGGACTCAAACTCTATGGCTTGTTCCCACTTCCCTAGTTTGGAATTTATTTCAATAAAGCTATGTAGGTTCGAATTCTATGAAATATTGACACATATTCTCACATACACTAGCTTCTTTCATGCTGCTGTCATAGAATCTATAGCCACAAGCTCCTGAAGGAGTTAGCAATACCTAAGAAAACATCCTCCAACCAGAATTCAAGCAGCAAACCAGGCAACCGCACCCAGACCGGGGCAGATTCAAAAAAGGAGTCATTGAGCTCCATATTTGGAGACCATTTCCTTAAGGATAATGAAGATTTCCCTAACATCCATGGTCCTCCACTCAGGGCCATTTCCAAATCTTCGCCACAAGAGAAGGAAAAGACAAAGAAACCCCTTAACAAGGCTGAAACATCAACCTGTCCTTTCAGCCTCCATTTTCTCTTAACAAAAGACCTAATGACCTCAATATTAGGTCTGGGTCCAACAAATTTTCCCACTAGAGAATAAGTCATTAGAGAGATACTATGGTCTATTACCACATCTGGTACTACAATAGCCAGTCTACCTATTTTTCTATCAAAAATATCTTCCACAGAGGGAAAGGACGATTTACAAGTGGGTTTGTTTGCAAATAGACTATTCCAGGGTTCGAGAGCCTTCTTCTCTGTCGTCTTTTCCAAATCGGCGTTCAAGATCTTGAGACCCAACTTTGAAAAAATCTTCATTATTTTGAGGAAGGTCCCGATGTTGTGGGTCCCCATCCTTTCGACCATCCTCATCATCCATTGTAGATCCCAAAGAGACAATTCGTCCTTGAGCTGCAGAGGAATCAAAACCAGAGGAACTAGTCGCGTTGTTCCCTCCATTCACAGAATTCAAATTTCCCTCTAGCTGTGCTATTCCCTCCATGTTAGCTTTACGTAATGTTAAGATAAGGTTTCTGCATGCTTTTGTTATACTTTCCACTATTGTTATTATAACCTAGGCTTCTTTCATATTAAGCCAACATCAGGATCATTGTTGGCTATAATATAAAAGATTACCCGGGCTACAATAACAATAGAGGCATAAACACTGGTCATCAAGAGACTGATAATAATACAACCCATATGTCATGTAGTTCATGATATTACCTTGATATTATGATCTTAGAGATGTCTAAATGCAAATGTTGAATTAAACCAATATGCAAGAGTTACGAGAGTACTTCCTGTTATTGCATTTTGTAGATAAATGAATGCGGGTATCCTCGAGTTGTGCCTGTTCATTCATGTTTGAGAAGCTAATAATAGAGAGCCAACATAAGAGTATATGTCTGACTTAAAGAACAATCCAGATTCTAAACTTCACTTATTTTAGTATAGATGTCTTGTAAATAACATCAAGTAAGTATCCTTACCCTTCTCTATCTATGCTATAATAGATTCATATATTTCTAAGCCATCCTTATATCAAAATACTTTCATAAACAGTTCTATATGTGCCTTATACTATTTATAGGTCCTACATCCATGTGTATTAGAGTAGTTATATCAATCTACAACAAACAAAATTATGTTATGGAAATTTATTATTCATCCTTATCATCTGCAGCTTCCATGCAAGAAGCCTGTGTTTCCTCAGCCTCCATGTCACTGGGATTACCAGCTTGGAATGGGGTCCAAGCCTCCTCTACCATATAGCTTACCCACCAATCACCTTTTGTCTCTTCTACCACACCAAGCCATTGTTTAAGGAATGCAATACTTCTTGTTATCTCCAATTGTCGTTGCCGACATAGTTTCTGATGATTGATGCTGAGAATAGGCCTCTTAAACTCTATATCGAGTGTTTCTTCCTTGTCTATGGCTTTCACAACTCTGATGTAATCTTCCAGATAAGGTATATATAGTTTATCATCCACACATTTGATAGCCATTTCTAGGTTAACTAGATATTCGTTCTTGAATATTAGCCTGCATAGTGAGACTGTGACTGCCTTATCTTCTCCTATTGTGAGTAATATTGCTGCAAACCCTACAGGGATGTCACTGTTGACTCATTTCCTATGCTCTGCGTATATAATCTCATTGCCCATAATCCTCTTGGTCGCATGAATGACCAGATCATCTTCCGATCTCAGAATAACCGACCCGCGTTTGCTAGATATCTCTCCGACTAAAGACATCTCACGCTTCTCTAGGCACAGACAAATACCCAAGTCCATCTTTTTTACAGAGATAAATGGTGGGTGCCTCCACTCAGATATACTGGTTTTGTTAACCGGTATTATTGGTAAATTGAGTTATAACCCCAGTTGTGACGGGCTCTTCTCGTGATGGTTTCCTATTCACCTCCTAGTAAGTGTTATGATTATTCTCTGTTAAATTTGACAGATTTCCATCCCCATATTGCCTTGTTGTATCGACTATAGGAATGTTGATTGCTTTTTCATGATTATGTGTTGGCCTTACTCCCTAACATCTCCAATGTATGATTGCTTTAAGCAGTCGAGGAGTGCCTATATGATGATGTCTGACATATGATGTATAAGCATATGTATATGTTATATATATAGACACAAATATATATATAGACATATATATATATATATGGACACACACACATATATATAGACGAAGGAGGAAAAAAGCATGATGGAGGAGTAGTCGGAACGCGAAAATTTGAAGGCTATTCGCAATAAGCAGTCGGGGCATGGCGAAAACCTGAACGATTGACAAGGCATTGACATTGGCAGAACTCAGGATCAACCTAGAATAGTCAAATGGAAAAATTTAGATGTCGATTGGGATTCGAATAGTCTATTAGAACATGGTGGTTGGAAGGAGGCCCACAGGGATCGATCCCATTGCTCAAGACTTGGAAATCCAAAAAAACTACATCACAGCTCGCACCCTATTGAAATCGATTTGTCTGATGAAGACGATGATGACAAAGACATCTTCAAACGACATGCCATCATCACTCGGGTGGTTGGTCCCAAATTCCCTGGGAAGGATATCAAATCATGGGTGGACGAAAACTAGGGGAGCCATGTCGTTGTCAAATTCCTTCCTAAGGGTTTCTTCGTGGCGGTCTTTGCTAAAGCTAAAGAAAAAGACCATATTCTTCATTTACAAAACTGGTTTTTGGATATCCATCCTCTTCATGTCCAACCTTGGACCCCAAATTTCGATCCAACTCCCGTGGTGGTTTATGACAA
The DNA here is from genome assembly GCF_030272615.1 of Cryptomeria japonica. Taxonomy (NCBI): domain Eukaryota; kingdom Viridiplantae; phylum Streptophyta; class Pinopsida; order Cupressales; family Cupressaceae; genus Cryptomeria; species Cryptomeria japonica. The sequence goes on along the minus strand of NC_081405.1, from coordinate 673,792,940 downwards.
ACCAGTTTGGATTTGATTATTTAATCTCCCCATGGAGTACTGGAGAGACCCTAGTTTGGAAAAAATTGGCCAATCCTTGGGCACTTTACTGGAAATCAACGAAGGCATTATTGGCGAATATTTGTATACTTATGCTAGGTTAAAAATCATTGCAGTCAAGAAAATTCCGAAATCGATCACCATCATCACTAAGGAGGGGGATTGGCTCCAACAAATAGAAATTGAATTGGATATTATGCCCTGCACTTGATGCGGAAGTCGAATACATACAACCGAAAGATGTGGCATCTATGTTAGAAAGGACTTTAATAATCCTCACAGAAAGATCAATCGAGTATGGAGGGAAAAAATACAAATAAATCAGAGGATATCTTATTATTGGATGGCCATAAAGCTTCAAATAATCCTCCACCTTAGAAGTCGATCGAGATTCCCATTCCTATTACTGAATCTGTCATCAATGGAAAATTCAATGTAGTCTTGGATACCCAAAATAATAATCCTCTTGGTAATGATCTGGATGGTAATTCTGAGGATAACACTTCTATCTCAAGATCTGAATCTTTTGCACCAATTTATGAAATAGAGACACTCGATGATCTGGTAAATATGGATCCTCAATGCATCAGTCAGTCTGCGAATGCAATTCTGGGCAGAGCCAAAGGCACAAAAGGGTGAAAGAGCTTTAAGACAATCAGAGAACAAAGAACCAACAAAAAGGGCTTAGTAAGTGTATTAGATTACTTGAAATTATCCAAGGGAGGAAACCCCTCCCTTGGAGAAAGATTCAGATCTCCTCGTGGAATGTCAGGGGCTTGTTTGCCCCTGACAAAAGATGCTTGGTCAAAAGAGCTTTGACCAAGCTTAATTCAGATGTGATATTGCTTCAAGAAACTAAGTCGAACTCAGATAAAGCTGTGGATTTAAAGAATTTCTATTTTAAATGGGAAGGATTGTTTCAAGACGCTAGAGGATCTACTGGAGGTCTTGGGATTCTCTAGAACCCGGTCAACATTGAGGTTTACCTTGTTTCTTCTTGTGATTTTTGGATGGCATGTACTATCAAGTGCAAAAAGTTGAATCTTTGTTTTCCACTTTTCAACATCTATGGACCAATCAAGACAGAGGATAAGTTGCGAGTCTAGAATGAGATTACACTTCAAGTTAACTTGTTAGAATTGGGGAAGGTTATTATGGCTGGTGATTTTAATGTTATTCTAAACTTCGAGGATAAGGTTGGCGGTCTGAAAAACCCACTAAAGTCATGGATGATTTCCGGGATTTTGTATCCAATTGCAGGTTAGTTGACATTGTTCTTAAAAATGGTAAGTTCACTCGGAATAGTAAGCGGCTAAATTTCTCCAATATCGCTGAAAGACTATATAGATTCTTCGTCAGTGAATGGTGGTTGCTAAGCAATCATTATCTTGAGTCTGTAATTGAATCTCAGAGCGATTCGGACCACTTCCCCATCACACCATCCATCGCTCATGAGTCGCACGGTCCTAAAAATTATTTTAAATTCCTGAACATGTGGTGGCAAGATCCATCCCTGTTGGATCTTCTCAGAGGTTGGTGGATGGAGAGTAATGTGCTCGTTGGTTCTCCAAGTTTCAAGTTTTCCAAGCGCATACAATTTATGAAATGTAAATTAAAAGAGTGGAACAAAAACACTTTCAAAAATGTCTTCTTAGTTTAGCTTAGAATCGAATCCGAACTTGAAGAAATAAATAATCGAGTTATAGCCATGGGCATGACCAACAAAGAGTATGAAGCGGAAAAACTCCTCGGAATGCAGTATTCTGAGATTCTGACTCGGGAGGAACTATACTGGAAGGATAAATCACGAGAGCACTGGATTGCGGATGGGGATATGAATACCAATTTTTTCCATGCATCCATGAAATCAAGAAGAAGTGGTAATAGAATCAGTTCGATCTTAGATAATAATGACAATCGAGTGTATTTGGATAAGGATATTGAGCACGTTGCTTTAAATAATTTCATGGGCTTATTGGGGGAAAATCACTCCAGTCACGGATCATCTTTTCCTTTAGTCTCAGAGGTCATAAATCCTCTCCTTATGGATGAGGACCAGGAAATGTTGATGGCGCCCTACTTGCGGGAGGAGGTAAGGGTGGCCACTTTTGCACTCCATCCTCACAAAGCTCCGGGCCCTGATGGTATTAATGCTGACTTTTTTCAAAAATGTTGGGATTTCCTAGGTATTGATATTTGGCTAGTTGTCGAGGAATTCAGAAAAAAAAGAGGAAATTCGTAAAGGAAATCAATCACGCTCTGATCTCTCTAATTCCCAAGAAATTGGATTGCTCGACTATGAAGGATTTTCAGCCTATTTCATTATGCAATACACTATACAAAATCATCTCCAAAGCTATGGCAGAGAGGCTAAAGAAAATTCTTCCTAAACTCTGTTGGTATTTTGGATATGTTGATATGGTTTTGTCATTGATGTCAACACTTGTCATTACTTGTCAACACTTGGAGAACTTTAGTTATGTTCACCGGCAAGACAGAAACTTATGTAAAACACTGGTTTTTGGTTCACCGACAGATTATATTGTTCACTGGCACTTGGAATGACTTGGAAACTATTTGGTTATGTCGAAGACATTATTCGATCACTTGGTTTTGGCGATTTGGTTATTTGTTTATTTGGGTTTGCATATTTGTTGTTACCGGAAAATAGGTCCAAAATAAGCATTGATGGACTTATCTATTCCAGATCAGCAAGACATGTTATGAAGATGATTTATTATTATTGTAAATGCATTGAGCCAACATCATGCATCAGATATTGATTTCTTGGTGTAGCGTCCTAAAATTGCGACACTTGCAATTTTGACTGCATTTGGGTCTTCACGATGGCGATGCAACACGGAACCTGAATGGAGACCCCGAAACTTGTTCATGACATCAAAAACTGCATTTTTCCACACCCTGGCCTGATCCCTCCTTGCACCCTGCTGTCCCGGGAGGTGGGACCATGGCGCCCTGGTCCCTGGCCCTATTTTGGGCCCGGTCTCTTATGGGGCTTCGGGTCTTTAAGTTTGCAAATTGGAAAATATTGTTTCCTGGTCGGCCTAAGGTCAGGAAAATCAGTCTATCAACCCTAATTGACAAGTATATAAACTACTTTTCCTCTCCTAGAAAGGGAGGAAGGAAATAAGCAAGAGCAAGACGCGGAAACGATATTCAAACATTCAAGCATTCAAGCATTCCTTCAAGCAATTGAGCATTCTAAATCTCCATTCAAGGCTAAGTGTTGCATTCAAGGCAAGGATTCAACCATTGAAGAGGAGATCACACACAAAATACAACATACTACATACATTACACCTTTGCATGTAAGAATACAAACATTCTTACAACAAGGTATCAGTACTTGTTTACATTACAAACATTTACATTTACAGCATTCTCATTTCTTGGTTAATTCCAAAACTGGGGTTTGACCTAAAGGCAAACCCCTCATCCCTAACCCCCCAATCATCCTCTCTTTTCTATGTGTAGGTTGCAGGTATGCGGCTGTAATTGAAGATTTGGAATCCTTGTGCAGAGACGAACAGATCCCCCTTCATTTCGCGGATTTTTCGAAGGACCGTGTGCACGCCAGGCGCCATCGTCCCGTCAACTTTCGCTCAAATTTGCAGAACAACACCATCTCAACATTTTACTGCTAATTCCAGGTCCACAGCTTCATCCCATATCCCTATCTCTGTTTATAAGTTAATCTTTCCTACTTTACATGCATTCCTAGTTCAATCTTTCTATCTACATTCTTTACAAAAGAGGGTATCCTTGATGTCTTAACCCTTGAAACTCATTTAGAATCCAATCTTGCATTGCGTGGGATTGGATCTTGTGGGTTTCAACCCCTCTTTTGAATGTAAAGTCTCTCCTAAGTGAAAACCATCAACCCTAGTGACTCTCCCTTCTCTCTCCTTGGAGTTGGGGAGGGGAGAACGACTAGGGTTCGATTTTTCCGCTTTACAGTTGGTAATTGATTTTATTGTAATATCTTTTAGTGAGCCGATGTATTCAATTGGTCTTAGGTTATGGTATATATGTAAGATCTTATTTGTAAGTCAATGTACAATTGGGAAAAAGAATTGTAATTGAGTATATGCAAAAATAAGCAGAGCTATACGTGCAGACATCATTTGAAGGTTGAAGGAGGGTTTTGTGAAGGCAATCAGAACTACACCGGTACTAAATATAGCATATGAAGATGCTATTTTGTGCAGTACATTATCATTGGATTTAACCATCCAATTGTAGTTAGTGTGACTCTCATTTTGTGATTGAGTAGTGAGCTCTAGGAAGTTGGCCTTTCTGCATGTGCAGAATCCATATTGTAAACACATACTATCTACAGTAGTATCATTTGATTGTGGGTAAGGCTTCCCACCGTGGTTTTTCCCCTTACAGGATTTTCACGTACAAACATTGGTGTTATGTGTTGCGTATGCTATTATCTTTATGTTTCATGCATTAATCTTTACCGGTATTGCAATTAATTATTAGGATTGTCTACCGGCATAAAGTTTGGTTTACCGGTATTAAGCATTAAAGTTTTGGTTAAGTTATTTTTGGTTGAATTTATTAGACAACTAATTCACCCCCCACCCCCCCCCCCCCCCCCCCCCCCCTCCTCTCAATTGTCTCTGGGACCTAACAATTGGTATCAGAGCCCAATCCTCTTTTTGTAGAAGTTTAACAGCTTGAGGAGATCCAATGTCTACCAACTATTTCAGGAAAGACAGTCTGAAACTTGATGGAACTAACTATGGCATATGGAAGATCAAGATGGAGACACACTTGAATTGCATTGGAAAGGATATATGGGATGTTACAAAGAATGGTTATACTGCTCCTACTCAAAGTCAGCCTAATCCACCAACCTTGGGAAAAGATGAGGAAAATGATTTCAAAGCAAGAGAAGCACTTTTGAGTGCATTGTTAGATCAATAAGTCATGGGATTATCAGATAGATCTATTGCTAAAGCTATTTGGGACAAACTAGAAACATTGAATGAAGGAGATTCCACAGTCAAAATTGCAAAACTTGAATGGTTCTGGGTCAAGTATGAAAGTCTGAAAATGGAAGAAGAAGAAAGAATTTATGCTTTTATGGAAAGAGTAAATGAAATTGTTTTAGGTATACAATGTTGTGGAGTAACCTTAAGTGAAGATGAGATTGTTTCTAAAGTTTTAAGAGCTTTGCCACGGGCATATAAAATGAAAGTTACTGCTATAAATGAATTGAGAACAATGGCTAATGCATCAGTATCTAGAGACACTTTGGTTGGAAAACTTTCAACTTTTGAGCTTGAGGAATTTGGTCCTGTTACTACTATCAAGACAGATCTAGCCTTTAAAGCATCATCATCAACTTCAACAGCATTATCACATGATAAATCTGATTGGAAAGCCTTCTATGCAAGAGAACTTGAAGAAAGCAGGAGAGAAAATGAAGAACTTGAAGCACTATTTGCAAGGAAAATGCCTAAAGGTCCAATTGGAAGTAAGTATGAAGGTAAAGCACCCTTTAAATGTTTTAACTGTAATAAGATTGGTCATATGGCATCTAGATGTCCTGATAGACATGCAAGATTAAGAGAAGAAGCTAAAAGAACATATAAGCCTAACCCTGACTATCAGAAATACAAGTTTAAGAAGAATAGAGACAAATCTTGTTATTACACTGATGAAGGAGTCACTGATGATTCTGATGAGGATCCGACAGACAATGGATGGGCTTTTGTTGCTATAACAGAAGATCAATCAACACCTACTATTCAATCGGTAGAGTAGGCCCTAACAGCTAAAGTTGAAGATAAGGATGAATGGATTATTGATTCAGGTTGTTCACATCATATGACTGGAGATAAGAGTAAATTCTTAACCTTTTAGGATTACAATGAAGGTCTAGTAAGATTTGGAGATGATAAAGCTTGTTTGATCAAAGGAAAAGGCACTATATCTTTTGATGGTAAGCACAATATTGATAATGTTTACTATGTTGAAGGTCTGAAGAATAATCTTTTGAGTGTTGGTCAATTAGTTGAGAAAGGATTTCAGTTACAATTCAAGAATGGTAAATGCAAAATCTTAAACAGAACTGGTTTGGAAATTGGAACCGGTAATCAGACTAGAGGTAATATTTTTCATTTGAACAACATTGAGAAAGCATGTTTGACTGCACATATTGATGAAAGTTGGTTATGGCATAAAAGACTTTGTCATGTAAATTTTGATTGCATTGTGAAAATCAATACTACTAAGGCAGTTAGAGATTTACCTAAGATTGTTAAACCTCACAATCTGGTATGTAAGGACTGTCAATTTGGAAAGCAAGTTAGAGAATCTTTCAAGAGTATTCCGGAGAAGTCTAACAATGTTCTTGATTTAATTCATATTGATCTATGTGGTCCAACAAGAATTAGAAGTATACAAGGAGATAGATATTTTATGCTAGTCATTGATGACTATTCTAGAATGTGTTGGGTTACTTTTCTCAAAGAAAAATATGAAGCATTTGGGAAATTCAAACTATTCAAGGTGATGGTAGAAAATGAAACCAACAAGAAAATCAAATGTTTGAGATCAGATCAAGGAGGTGAGTTCACATCTAAGGAATTTAATGCATTATGTGAAGTGAATGGGATCAGAAGACAATTGTCAGCACCCCGGACACCCCAGCAAAATGGAGTTGTAGAAAGGAAAAACAAAACTATCTTGGATGCAGCCAAAAGTATGATATCAAAAGCAAATCTACCTCATATATATTGGAGAGAAGCGGTCAATACAGCAGTTTATACATTCAACAAAGTTCACATCAGAGAAGAAACCGGTAAGACCCCACATGAACTATGGTTTGGTAATACTCCTACTCTTAAATATTTCAGAATATTTGGAAGTAAATGCTATATTAGAAGAGATGAGTATATTGGCAAATTTGATCCTATAAGTGATGAAGGAATATTTCTTGGTTATTCATCTAAGAGCAAGGCATATAGATGTTTTAACAAGAGATTACATAAAATTGTTGAGAGTGCAAATGTGAAGATTGATGAACAATTTAGAGGAAATTCAAGGTACACAGACTCTGAACCGACAATTGAGATAATCACAAATGAAGCTATTATGAATACACCAGTACAGAATGGTGATCCAGTTACACCGACTTTATCTGGAGATTCAATAGTCACTGAAGAACAACAGCAAGCAAAAACACCCCGATATGTAAGATTGAGTCATTCCGAAGATCAGATAATTGGAAACAAACTTCAAGGAGTTATGACTAGAGGAAGATTGGCAAATGAAGAGGTATGCCTTATTTCTCAAATTGAACCTACATCAATTAATGAGGCATGCGAAGATAAATATTGGATTAAAGCAATGGAAGATGAATTGGAACAAATTGAAAGGAATAAAACTTGCTCATTAGTTTCCTGGCCTAAAGATAAAAATGTAATTGGAACTAAATGGGTTTTTAGAAATAAACTTAATGAAGATGGCATGGTAATCAGAAACAAAGCAAGATTGGTGTGTAAGGGATATTCTCAGAAAGAAGGAATTGATTATAATGAAACCTTTGCACCGGTAGCTAGAATTGAGGCTGTAATACTTTTATTGGCTTTTGCAGCACACAAGAACTATAAAGTATACCAAATGGATGTTAAATGTGCATTTCTGAATGGAGATCTTGAAGAAGAAGTTTACATTGAGCAACCTGATGGATTTTCTTTAACAGATAACAAAGACATGGTTTGTAGGTTAAGGAAAGCTTTATATGGATTGAAACAAGCTCCTAGAGCTTGGTATGCAAGATTGGACAAATATCTTTTGAAGCTTGGTTACACAAAAGGTAATGCAGACAACAATCTATACTAAAAAGTAACTAATGATGACATCTTGGTTATTGAAGTTTTTGCTGATGATATAATCTTTGGAGAAGAAGATGGTTTGTGTAAAGATTTTTCTAACAAACTGCAGCAAGAATTTGAAATGTCTATGATTGGAGAGATAAAATTCTTTTTAGGATTGCAGATTTCACAAACTAATAAAGGTATATTCCTATGTCAATCTAAGTACTTGAAGGAAGTACTAAAGAAATTTGGCATGGAGAATTGTAAACCGATAAGCACACCTATGACTACAAAAGATAAATTATCTTTGAAGGATGAATCTACAATTGTTAATCCGACTAGATCAAATCTATAATAGGAGGTTTATTGTATTTGACACAAACAAGACCTGATATTATGCATGCAGTATGTATTGTTTCAAGATTTCAGAGTAATCCTAAAGAAAATCATGAATTAGCAGTAAAAAGGATTTTTCGGTACCTACAAGGCACTACAAATCTTGGTTTATGGTATCCTAGAGATGAAAACTTTGACTTGTATGCATACACAAATGCTAATTGGGCAAGAGATGTGGATGACAGAAAAAGCGCCACTGGCAAAACATTTTTTCTTGGCAGCAGACTAATTTCATGGCTGAGCAAGAAACAAAGTTGTACAAGTTTATCAACAGCAAAATCAGAATATGTTGCAGCAGCAACTAACTGTACATAGGTATTATGGATCAAGCAAATGTTGAAAGACATAAAGGTAAATTGCAAAGAACCTATAACTATTTACTGTGACAATACAACATCAATTGATATATCAAAGAACTCAGTACTTCACTCTAAAAATAAACATGTTTCTATCAAACTGAACTTTCTAAAGGAGAACGTTGAAGCAAAAGAAGTGAAATTGGTTTATGTGAATACTAAAGAGCAGATTGCAGATATTTTTACTAAACCTTTGCCTAAGGAAACATTTGAGTATCTCAGAGAGAAACTTGGAGTCCTACCCCCACCGGTAGAGACTTAGATAGTTGATGTTTGTCATCAATCGACAGAATTAACAGAGAAACCTTTTATTTCGGCTTTGATGAGAAGAGCTACTTCTCGAGGGGAGTAGTTGGTATATTGAATGAATTGGTATTTTGTATTGCTTTGGCATTTGATGTCAAAGGGGGAGAGATTGATATGGAAAAACACATGGATAACACATTATTCCTAGGGGGAGATTACTACTTTGGAGTTAGATATTATGTATTTTTTATTTCTGGTCAATGATCTCTTTGGGAGATTGTTGGTTTTTGGTTTTTGACATTTTTGTTTTGGCACTTTGATGGTTTTTCCATCTTGTGTTGCCATCAATGCCAAAGGGGGAGATTGTTGGTATTTTGGATATGTTGATATGGTTTTGTCATTGATGTCAACACTTGTCATTACTTGTCAACACTTGGAGAACTTTGGTTATGTTCACCGGCAAGACAAAGACTTGTGCAAAACACTGGTATTTGGTTCACCGACAGATTATATTGTTCACCGGCACTTGGAATGACTTGGAAACTACTTGGTTATGTCGAAGACATTATTCGATCACTTGGTTTTGGCGATTTGGTTATTTGTTTATTCGGGTTTGCATATTTGTTGTTACCAACAAATAGGTCCAGAATAAGCACCGACAGACTTATCTATTCTAGATTAGCACGACCTATTATGAAGATGATTTATTATTATTGTAAATGCATTGAGCCGACATCATGCATCAGATATTGATTTGTTTGTAACTGATTTTATTGTAATATCTTTTAGTGAGCCGACCTATTCAATTGGTCTTAGATTATGGCATATATGTAAGATCTTATTTGTAAGATTGATATGTGATTGGGAAAAAGAATTGTAATACAGTATATGCGAAAATAAGCAGAACTATACACGCAGACATCATTTGAAGGTTGAAGGAGGGTTTTGTGAAGGCAGTCAGAACTACACCGGTACTAAATCCAACATATGAAGATGCTATTTTGTGCAGTACATTATCATTGGATTTAACCATCCAATTGTAGTCAATGTGACTCTCATTTTGTGATTGAGCAGTGAGCTCTAGGCAGTTGGCCTTTCTTCATGTGCAGAATCCATATTGTAAACACATACTATCTGCAGTAGTATCATTTGATTGTGGGTAAGGCTTCCCACCGTGGTTTTTCCCCTTACAGGGTTTCCACGTACAAACATTGGTGTTATGTGTATTGTCTTTCTGTTTCATGCATTAATATTTACCGGTATTGCAATTAAATGTTAAGATTGTCTATTGGCATAAAGTTTGGTTTACCAGTATTAAGCATTAAAGTTTTGGTTAAGTTATTTTTGGTTGAATTTATTGGACAACTGATTCACCCCCCCCCCCCCCTCTCAGTTGTCTTCGGGACCTAACAAACTCATCTCAGAGAATCAGAATGGATTCACACTAGGCCGGGAAATTGCGGAACACATTATTTTGGTATCAGAGGTAATCCACTCTATGCATAAAGAAAAAATGAAAGGCATGTCTATTAAATTGGATGTTGAAAAAGCTTACGATCGGGTTGTATGTCAATTCCTCTTTTGTGTACTGGAAAAGTTTGGCTTCCCCTCCTCTTGGATTAAATGCATCAAATTCTGCGTCTCATCGGTGAAGTTCTCACTACTTGTCAATGGTAATATTTGCGGATTCTTCTCTGCTACAAATGGGTTGCATCGGGGCAATCCGTTGTCTCAATCTATTTTTGTTCTTATGGCCGAAGTACTTGGGAAGCTCATTCAGAAAAAGCACGCGATGGGAGACTGGAAAGGTGTACGGGTTCATAATCAATTGGAGACCATTACTCACACACAGTTTGCGGATGATACTGTGGTGTTTGGCGAAGCCTCTATGTCTGAAGCAAGATGCATAATGGAATTTTTGAATCTCTACTCAGAGTATTCGGGCCAAGTAATGAACATTGATAAATCTCAATTATTCTTCTTTAATATCAATAGGCAGTCCCAGTTAAGGATTTCAAGATACATAGGGATTAAAATCACAGAACTCCTAATGACATATCTCGAGATTAAAATTGACAAAGGATGTCGACAGTCACATATTTGGGATGATGTCTAACCGTTGGCTATCTCAGGTGGGATGATTGATCATGGTTCGATCAGTTCTATCGGCCATCCCTGTATATAGCATGTATTGTTTCAAAATGCCTCATGCTACTGGGGTGAATTTGGGTAACCTCTTGAGGAAATTTGTGTGGGATGGAGAAAAAGATGCCAACCGGATTCCACTCATAAACTGGGAAACTATGTTCTTTCAAAAAGAATTCAGGGGTGCAGGCCTGAGGAAGATGGAGCTTTAGAATATCACTTTGGGTGCTAAGCTTACCTGGAAAATGTACCGTGAACCTCAAAAGCTTTGGTGCAAAATTTTCAAGAAGAAATATTCGGATTTGGAGCTTCTAAGTAGAATTATTACGGTTGCAAATTCAGAAAAAGGATTCACTACATGGAATTTCTTATGGGAATGCAGATCATTAATCACTGACCATATCTCATGGCAAATCGGTAATGGATGCTCTGTAAAGCTTTCGTACGATTCATGGGATGGGGAGCCTGCAATCTATGATCTTATCAATGACCACGCCTGGATTCAAATGGTGGAATCCCATATAGGGTCTCTTGTTCATGATTATTTTGGTATTGAGCTTACTGATGGGAAGATTAAGAGGTGGAAACTGGTGAGTTTGGGTAATTCGGCGATGTGCTCTCAGTTGCAAAACATTCTGAATTCCAGAGATATCCCTGTCTCCAATGATGATTGATGCTTTGCAAAAAGAGATTTATGTGACTACAATGGTGACAACATATTTTGGTGTGGCTCTAAAATTGGAGAATACAATGTGAAATGGGGCTATGAGACACAAAGAATCAGAGGTCTGATCGCTTCCTGGCCACACAAGCTATGTTGTAGCAATCGGCTCCTCCCCAAAGCTGGGGCTTTTCTCTGGATTTCTCTTCATAACCGAATCCTAACTAGGGATAGGCTTAAACTTATAGGTATCTCTGGCCCGAGCATGTGTGTCACGTGCAAGGAAGCAAATGAAATGTCCAATCATTTGTTATTCAGTTGTCCGGTCGCTATTGCTTGCTAGAACTGGTTCCTAGATAAAATTAACTTTGTCACTGCCTGAAATGAAACACTAAAAGACTTCCTCTTATCTTGGCCCACCTATCATTCTTCGAAATGGAGCAATTTATGGTTGAATGGCCCATCTTTGATCACATGGCACCTCTGGAAGGAGAGGAATAAGAGGATTTTTAAAGAAACATATTTTCCATTGGACAGACTCATCGAGAACTTAAAATTGGCAATTGAGGAAGTGGTCAACGGTAAACATAAAAGAATTGTCAGATGCTACAATGACTGGGATCGATCCATGGAAAAATATTGGCGACTGAAAGACCATAGTAGGCTCTGTATTCTATAATAAAAGGGTCGACAAGAAGCATATCAGATGGAAAGCACCTGCACCAGATTGGTTCAAATTGAACTTCGATGGTGCTTGTAGAGGTAATCCGGGGGTCTCTGGATATGGTGCCTTTATCAAAAATGTTGAGGGTGATCTGATTTTGGGCACTTACGGTTCACTTGGACGGGCCACCAATAATGAGGCCGAGATTCATGCCCTCATTGCGGGTCTCATTTTATGTGTCAAGCATGGTTTGTCAAAAATAGTTATCGAGGGTGATTCACTTGTAGCTATTCATGGGTTAATAAAATTGCAATTTCAAAACAGGAGACTATGTAAACGGATCCCATGTTTTACTCTACTATTGAACTTGATTAGAGTCTATGAGGTCATGCACACACATATAGAGAAGGAAACTGGGTTGGGGATTTTATTGCCAATCTGGGCGTTGATTCTCCCAATGTTGAGGTGATATTTGACAAAGCGTCTGCCCCTGAGATCGTCTGTGTCCAAGTCAAGTCAGATCTTCTCTATAACAATGTTAAGTGAGGCCTTACTACTTCTTATCAATGAACATGTTGTTGTCATCATGCAAGCCATTCAAGGCAACTACTAAGTTGTTTTCATCTTTTGTAACTATGCCTTGTTTGCCGCCTTCGATTGGTTCTTTTTTGTTAATGGCTGGCATCTTGGCTTCGATATGTAATAGTTCTTTGTTTTTGTTTTTTTTTAAATCTAATACAGGGCGCTATCCCCAGACTAGATATCACTTATCATTAAAAAAGAAGAACACACACACACACATATGTTTAATTGTATTTATGTCTATGTATATATATATATATATATATATATATATATATATACATATTTGTATGTCTATATGTATGTATGTATATATAGATATAGGCATATAAACATGTTTTGTGTATACAAATGATCATATGTAACTCTGACAAATCTGACAGATTTTCATCTCCATACTACCCTGCTATATCGACTATAGGTTTATTGATGGCTTTTCCATGATTATCTGTTAGCCTTACACCCTATGTATATGTATATGTACACACACACACACACACATGTATATGTATATGTATATGTACATATACATACACATACACATACACATACACATACACATACACATACACATGCACATGCACATATACATATACATATACATATATGTATGTATATGTATATGTATATGTATATGTATATGTATATGTATATGTGCATGTGTATGTGTATGTGTATGTGTATGTATATGTACATGTAATATGTATATGTGTATGTGTATGTATATAGATATATCTATATACATACACATACACATATACATATTACATGTATCTATATACAACACATACACATATACATATTACATGTACATGTACATGTACATATATGTATATGTGTGTGTGTGTGTGTGTGTGTGTGTGTGTGTGTGTGTGTGTGTGTACACACACACACACACATATGTAAATATATATATGTCTATGTGTGTATATACATATATAACTGTATGCATATATATATATATATATATAGGCATACAAACATATTTTGTGTATACAAATGAGCGCATATATCTACTATATTGAGAAATCTATTAGGAGCCAAAGGAGGGGTTATTGTTGGTGTAAATAATTATTCATCTTGGATATTATTACACTTACTTAAGTTTACTTAGGATAATGCATTTCATAGTAGTTTGGGTATGAGACACTTGGGTGTTTGTGCCACATTGAGATAGTGTGTGTAGGAGAAATTCCACCTTTTATGGTGTTGATCTTGTTGTTACACTCCACATTCAGTGGGTGATCCACCTCATGTGGAGTATTATATTATTTCTCCTACCTACCCACACCTATTTCCTACCTGCCCTTGTTTCTTATTGAGCCACATGTCATGTTTGTGTGCTCACATATCCCTAGCCTTGCCTATATAAGCAAGCTCATATACATTGTATGTAACTATTGAATTTGATTATTGATCATTTTCTATTGATGAGAATACAGTTTATTCTTGTCCCATATTATGTCTCTATTTTGTACATTTCATTGAGCTCTTGATCTTGGCAAAATCTCACATGGTATCAGAGCCATTGGGGCTTCATTGATTCATCTTGAAGAGACATTATTGCAACGTCAAGAGGCAGATCTGAGGAGCAGCATCTTTTTGGAGGTGTCCTAGACCAGATCTGACCCCGCCATTGCGTCCAGAAGGCCGTTTCCATGAATTTTGGTTATAAAGTCGGCCTATTTTGGTGAGAAAATTTTTTTCGCCAATTTTGCTAGTATTGTACGAATTTCGAAAAAAAATTATTATATTTTTCGATTTTTTTTTTTTTCTTTTTTCTGAAAATATTTTTCAGAAATCTAAAAATAAAAAAAAACCCATCAAAAAAAAATTAAAAAAAAAAAAATTGTTTTTTGGGGGGTTCGCAGACCCCCCCCCCCCCCGTACCTGCGTGTTGCCGGTTGCAGGTCTGTCAGCCCATACCCGCAGACTGTACGCCGCCAGCGCCGTCTGTGACCCCGACGCCGCCGCAGACTTTGGTCCCGCCGCCGCTGCCTCACTCCGAACACAGCTCCCCGGCAGCTGCTCCGCCCAGCGACGCCCGCCACCACCGCCGGCCTCCTCTCCGGCGCCCTCAGCCTCCATCGCCGGCCATCGGCTCCGGCCGCTTCCTCCACCGGCGGTCAACCCAGACTGGAGGACCCGCGCCCGCCACGTGGCAGGCGGCCACTGGCCTGCGGGTACAAACCTTACACAGTCAGCTGCCCGTACGCACAGTCATCTGCCATGTAGAGCTGCCCAGTTAGCTTTTCCGTACGCCACTATACAGTGCCTAGTCAGCAAATTCGTACGGTACGGACATACAGTCACCTGCACTATCATCTGCCACGTCATCTGTCTGTATAGCACGAATGCCCAGTTAGCAGGGGGCGAAGTTTTTGCAACGGTCATACGGCCGTCAAATTTAACCCAATGACTTGCTGACGTCAGCATTTTTCAAAAATTTGGCAGGCCCCTCTCATTTGCATTTTTGATTTTGCAGTTCAACTTCAAATGGCCATAACTTGCTCATTTTTGCTCCTTTTTGGGTGCAATTTTTTTTGAAATGGGCTAGAATTTCGTGCTCTCCACAGTGGTGAAGAAATGTTTTGATTTTGATGCACTGATTTTTCAGAAAATGTAGTTTTTGGTGACTGTACCTGAGTAATCCCAGTTTTTGCAACTTCAGAGGCTTCGTTTGGGGTCATACGACCTCTTTTTCAGGTGCCATTTTTTTTTAAAGTGCGTATTTTTTTGTCTACTTTCACATGATGCTATTAGATTGATGCCATTGTAAGTAGAAATTGATCTTTCAGATTTTGGCCATTTTTGGCTCTCTTGGTACTTGTATATTTGCTTGAATCTCAGTTAGATTCATTGCACTATTGATTGAAGTCTCTTGTATCTCATTTGATAAGTTGTAAAATTTGCATCATAAGCCCACTTTGCCTTGTTTTGCAAGTGGTTCATTGTAATCGCACTAAGTATAAAGTGCCAAAATCATCACTTTGGGGGGGTACTTTGGTTGAGTGAATTTGGAGGTGTGTCTCTTGTGCTTTTGTGCTCTTGTGTTCCTTCCTTTTTGCTGCTATGGGTTCTTCTAAGTTTCCTCTCTTAACTCCACATAACTATGCTACTTGGAAAATTGATGCATGGAGTAAACTTATGGAAAAAGGACTCACTCATTACATTGATGGAACTATTGTTGCTCCCGCTGATCCTAAGGTTGATCCAGTTGGTCACTTAGATTGGCTCACTAAAAATATCATGGCAATTGGTACCTTAAGAAAGTATGTATCATAGGATCTCATTTTTCATATTGAGAAGTGTACTCTAATCAAGGATGCTTGGCAAAAGTTTCAAGACTTGTATGGTCAAGTTGATGAGATTAGGGGATATCAAATTGATAGTGATCTCACCATGTTAGATCCCAAGAACTTTGATACTATACAAGATTATGTCACTAAGGCAAATGAGTTGAGGGCACAACTCAAAGATTGTGGCATTGATAAGAAGGATACTCAATTGATATTCAACTTGATAGGCAAGCTTCCACAAGAATATGCAACATTTGTTTCTAGTTTCCAAACCCATAGGATGACAATGGGTTCAAGCTACAAAATGCCTACATTTGATGCTTTTAATGAAATGTTGATGGTGGAACAAACTAAGTTGATAAGCATGGGCATTCTTAAGGCTTCTAAGTCTCAAGCATTAGTGGCAAATCAAGGAAACAAAGGAAATCAAGGAAAGGACAACTCAAACAAGAAGAAATGGCAATCAAAGCCTAAGGACAAAGCACCATCTTCTCCAAAACAAGGAGATTCATCCTCTTCCAAGAGAGATAATTCACCAAAGAGGGAGAGACCTACTTGTGCTTATTGTAAAAAAATTGGTCATGAGGAACATCATTGCCATTCTAAGAAGATTGATGAGCTCACACATATCATCAAAAAGCATAACATTGATTTACCTAAAGTCTACAAGAAGGATGATTCATCAACTTCCACTTCCTCACATTCAAAAGGAAAAGGGCAAGCATTCATGGCTTCTACAAGTGGAAAGACTCACTCTTTTGGAACAAGAAAAGGAAAAGCTCTATGTGCTACTATCAGTCATGATTCAGAGAGATGGCTTCTAGATTCAGGGGCTTCTCATCATATGGCATCTTCGCAGTCTATGTTCTCTACATTTGAGTCTTGCACCATGCCACAAATTTTGATGGGCAATCATACATACATGGATGTGATTGGGAAAGGATCTATTGACATTGGGGATAACTCCTTCAATGATGTGTTGTGTGTACCCCACTTGACAAACAATCTCCTTTCTATCTATCAAATCACACATGGTGCAACTAAGAGAGTTGTGGAGTTCACACCTGACTCAGTTTTCATTAGAGACTTGGAGACTAGAGCTATCATTGCGACTGGGGTGGTTGATCATTCATCTCGGTTATACTCCTTTTCAGATTTTGTTGATGATGATGATTTCACATTTGATGATTCTACACATGTTGATCACACTTCTTGTGATGGTTCAAATTTTGAGGAGAACTTTGGACACTTGAACATGGGGATTCTCATGTGTGACCCCGTTCTTGAGTCTTGTATTTCATCTCCTCATATTGATATCACATCACCTATTGCACCTAATAATGCAGATAGTGCGATAGTTTTGCCTTCATGTGATTCAATGCAGCAGGATATTCATTGTCTTCCAGCTTCAGATTCATGGGATGATTCCTTGATAGATATTATAGGTTTGTTTATGGAATCCTGCATTGCAGATTTGGGAGACATCATTGATGACATTCATCTTCTCATTGATGAAGGTGATCCTTCTTCGATTGTTGCAAGGGCACACTCTGACCCTCTTGTTCATTCTCTACATGATCATTCTTTCGAGGTTGACATGATTGTGGATACTTATGAACAACAGTTGGAGGAGGTCTCTTTATGTTTTGAGGAGACATGTGAGTCTTTGGGACATGTTCTACATCCATCTCCACTAGATCTTGGAGTGCCTTTTTCAACAGTGTGGCACAGTTTACCACCTTTGGAGGGGGTATCTTTCAGCATCGACATGGGGATACTTGAACAGTTTTCAGAGATTCCTTTCATCATGAGTTTTTTTCATACATCTTCCCTTCATGATTGGGGAGACTTCATGGATACACCTTTGGTTTTGTTTCTTCCTAAGGGGAGGAATGTTGTTCGACATTCGTGGAGCAGTTTCTTCATACATCGAGATTCTATCATTGGTGCAGATTCCACATTGAGGGGGGGCTTCCTAGCTTCTCTTCTTCTCTCATGTGGGGGGGACTTTTTCCTCACATGGGGTTTTGTCCTTCACATTCTTCTATGAGAGTTCTCTTGTATGTTTTCATCTATCTTTTGGGGGAGGGTTTTTTCCCATTGGGTTTTTCTCTCTTTCCCCATTTTGTGAGAGATTTCATTGCATTGGTTTGCATGCATTTGCATTTGTACATGGGTACCTAACATGGCCTAGTAGTCGGGACCCATCTTGCATTGCTTAGTTGCATTGTAGACTTAAGTGCATTCCCCTAAGTTGCACTTAAGGGGGGGTGTTGGTGTAAATAATTATTCATCTTGGATATTATTACACTTACTTAAGTTTACTTAGGATAATGCATTTCATAGTAGTTTGGGTATGAGACACTTGGGTGTTTGTGCCACATTGGGATAGTGTGTGTAGGAGAAATTCCACCTTTTATGGTGTTGATCTTGTTGTTACACTCCACTCTTGTTGTTACACTCCACGTTCAGTGGGTGATCCACCTCACGTGGACTATTATATTATTTCTCCTACCTACCCACACCTATTTCCTACCTACCCTTGTTTCTTATTGAACCACATGTCTTGTTTGTGTGCTCACATATCCCTAGCCTTGCCTATATAAGCAAGCTCATATACATTGTATGTAACTATTGAATTTGATTATTGATCATTTTCTATTGATGAGAATACAGTTTATTCTTGTCCTATATTATGTCTCTATTTTGTACATTTCATTGAGCTCTTGATCTTGGCAAAATCTCACAGTTATGATGAACTCTGCTCTGAGATTATTATTGGTAGGTATATATATGAATATATATGCATATATCTATATATGTGTGAGTATGTATCTATATATATAGTTATACATGTATACATGTGTGTGTGTGTGTGTGTCCGATACCATATATATGCACATATGCACATATAAGTATAAATATATATGTACATATATACCGCTGTCTGTGCATATACATGTATATGCTTGCCAATATGTGTGCGATGTGCTATTCAGGATTATAGCTAAACCCTTGCTTGCCTATGAGTTACTTGATATGATTGCCTAGATATTAATGATGTGTTTTTGTTTGTTCCATCTGCCCCTATATTGGCTAGATTATCTACTAATGTATTAGCCTCCCTATATATGTGATTGATCGTGTAATCTGAGAAGCTTTCCAATAGAGATAGGGCTATGTCCAATAGACTTTTGAGTTCCTAGTTTGGCATTGTTTTGGTCCTCATTGCATTAACTATAATCGCAGAGTCCCCTTCTATTTCCAATTTGGATATTTTTAATTGTCTTTATAGGTTTAAACCCTCTATTAGGCCCAACAGTTATGCCTTGTTGTTAGTGCATTGACCTAGATATCTAGATCTAGATCCAATACAACTCCCTTCATCTGAGTGAATTATACAGCCCGCCCCAGCCTCCCCTGGATTACTTCTAGATGCTCCATCGAAGTTGAGTTTACACCATCCAACCTCCGGGGGCATCCATTTGCAAGCTTTCCTTGCTTTGGTTTTGTCTATGCCACCCTTCCCAGTGAACGAAGGGATTTTAATCCCCTTCCACTGCCTTTTAATGAATTTATCCCAGTCTGTAAATGTCTTATCATGTTGGGGGATGGTCACATTCTTGCTATTGGAGATTTCTATGATGGAGGCTTCTATTTTTGCTCTAAGATTCTCTACCTTCATTTATGCTTCTTGAAAAATTTCATTGTTCCTCTCCTTCCAAACTTCCCAAATTACTATTGCTGGACTGCATATCCATAAGTTGTGGAAGATGCTATTCCTTTTGATGATTGGGCAACCTCTGAGCCATTCCCTTAGGGAAGGGATAAGGGCGCCTGACCAACCTAGTTGGGCCATCAACCAATATCATCATTTCTGTGTGTAGTTGCAGGTTGTGAAGATATGGTCATTTGTCTCCTCATCTCCTTTGCATAAGAGACAGATTGAGGGCCCTTCGTAGCCCCTAAGTTTAAATTGTTCAGTAGTTAGGACCTTCCCCTGAATTTCTGCCCAAGAAAAGAAGCCAACTTTTGGGAGACAAAATTTGTCCCAACATAGTGTATTTGGGATGTAGTCCTTGACAATGTTTGCCTCATTATATATGGTTTTGAAACCATCTTTACAGTTGTACTGTCCATCCTTTGATCTAGACCATATAAGCTCATCTGGCCTAGGTCTGAATATTATTATTCTGCATCCAAGAATTTGCAACAGTTCTTGTACTTTGATATCTGCCAAGAATGGGAGCATGTTTTTCCATTTCCATCCCATTGTCGATTCTGGTACCATTGTTGTATAACCCCTTACATGATTACCCCATAAAGATTTCATTTGGTCCTTTATACTGGTCGTATCCATTAGTCTGTCTATCGGGGGTATCCCCCCCAAGAATCTTCCCAGAACAAGGCGAATTTACCATCACAATATCCTAGGATAGATGATTCGATATGAGCATTCGACTCTCTTTGATAAAATTCCAGATTCTAGATCCCTTGGGTGGGTTTGTGTCCCTAAATACTGCCTCTCTTTGATTTTGTGATATATATTTGCTCCTAAGGATCCTGGCCCATTTGGCTTCTGAGGATGTGTACGTTCTCCATGCTAGTTTCGCCCCTAAGGCCTTATTTTGCCATAGTAATTTTCTTATTCTCGTGCCTCCATCACTCTTTTCTCAACATATCTTGTCCCATGATATCAATTTCATTTTGTTCTTATCCTTTGTACCGTTCCAATAGAAATCTCTGATTGTTTGAGTTAATTTCTTATAGGCCCCTTTCAGAAGTGGTATGCATGATAGTAGATAGATAGGCATTGCTGCTAAGATTGTTTTTATGAGGGTTAATCTACCTGCCCTTGTCAGCCATAAGGCTTTCCAAGATGGCTGCTTCTTCCTAACCATTTCAATCAGGGGATCCCAGAGTTTGTTGGTTCTGATACCTTTGTCTAGAGGCATTCCTAAATACGAGAATGGTAGATGACCTATTTTGTACCCTAGACACGAAGCTATTCTGAATTCCTCTTGTGCTTCCATATTGAAAAAGAATATCTCCGATTTCTCCTTGTTTACCATCTCTCCGAATGCCAACCCATAAGATTGTAATATTTTCTTGATTTCCTTAGCTTCATTCAACTACCCTTTTCCCATAATCATTGTGTCTTGAACAAATTGTTGATGAGTACATGGATCTACCCCTCCAGTGATCTAAATCCCTACCAATTTGCCAACTCTTCGTGATGCATCCAGGCTTCTTCCTAAGGTTTCAGATAAAATGATAAATAAGAATGGGGATAGGGGATCCCCTTGTCTGAGCCCCCTAGATACTCCAAAGAAGCCTTCTAGTTTCCCATTTAGTAAGATAGAGAACCTAGGGTTTGATATGCAAAAGTAGACCCAATTCACCCATTGTTTGTTAAATCCAAAGGCCTTCATGCAGCTACAAAGGAAATACCAATCCGCTTTGTCATAAGCCTTTTTAATATCTAATTTTATCAACATATTAGGTTTCCCTTGGAACTGACACGAGTGGATGGCTTCTTGGACTATAATAATCCCATCCAAAATTGATCTATTGGGTACAAAGCCAGTTTGTTCTTCTGATATTATGGCAGGCAGTAATTTTTTTGGTCTATTAGCCATGACTTTAGCTAGTAGTTTATAAGTCATGTTGCATAAAGAAATGGGCTTGAATTCTTCCCACTTTGAGGGATTCTCCTTCTTTGGGATTAAGGCCAAAAAGGTATTATTGATCTCTGTTAAGAACTTCCCTGCATTACGAGCAAATTCCAAGGCATTAGTAACCTCGTCCCCTAAGATGTGCCAGCATTTCTTAAAAAAACCAGTAGGGAAGCCATCCAGTCCAGGGGGTTTGTCTCCTTGAAATTGTGCCAAAGCCGTTTTGACTTCTTCATGGGTGATTTTGGAGTTTAACATTTGATTATCACCCTTTTGTTATCAGTTTGGGTATGTTATTCAATAAGGTTCTATTGTTAGGGAGGTCCAAGTGCTCCCAATTATTGAGAATATTTTCAAAGTACTTGGTAGCATCTTTTGTGATCAGATTTTGATCCGTAATGATCTGATCGCTGTCATTGATGATTTGAGTAATCTTATTTGCTACCCTTTTCATTTTGACACTGATGTGAAAAAATTTAGTGTTTCTATCTCCATCTTCTAACCATGTCTCTCGAGATTTATGTTTCCAGTATATCTCTTCTCTGGCCAGAATGCCTTCATATTCACATAAAAGCTTTTTTTAGGCCTCGTATGTTTCACATGTCATCCCATTTTTCATCACAACATTATTTATTGTTTCCAACCCTTTTTCAATTCTTGACTTCTCCTTGAAGATGTTTTTGATTTTTTTTTTGTTCCAATCTAATAGTTTGTGTATAATCTCTTTCAACTTAGAGACAAGACAATACATTTTAGATCCTTCAAATACACTATCCTTCCACCATTTATGTATGTTGGGGAGGAAGTCTTCATGTGTAAACCACATCATTTTGAACTTGAAGGGACACCCAGTTTTCTTTGCTTCCCCCATAAGTTCTAATAGCACCGGGTAATGATCAAAGCTTGATTATGGCAGTACGGTAGTTTTTAATTCTGTTTTGAGGTCGGTCAGGTCTCCTTTGAGGAAAAATCTATCAAGTGTTTCTACAATGTTGGAGGAACCTTTTCTTCTGTTATTCCATGTGTGAAAACCTGTCTTAGTCCTGATTTTTAGAAGGCTATTGTTATTTATCCAGTTTGTGAAGTCTCTTTGTGGTTGTCTTATGGTTTTTATCCCACCGCTTTTATCAGTTGAATACAAGATGGTGTTGAAGTCACCACCTATGATGATGTGTTTCTCGTCCTGATTTTTTAAGAAGTGTTCAATTTCCTGCCAAACTAATCTCTTTTTATCTGTTGGAATTGGGCCATATACATTAATGATGATAAACTCAAGATTTAGACTAAGGGTTCTTACTTTACCAGCCATCCAATTTTGCATCTTGGTATGGCATGTGAATGCAACTGAGTTCTTTTTCCACATTATACCCAGTCCACCCGATGCCCCTATAGACTCCACCATTTCCATCTTCCATTGGGTGAATTTTCTGCTAAAATTGTTCATATCAGTCTTACCTAGTCTTGTTTCTTATAGCATAACTATGTCCATAGTAGATTTCAGTATGCTTCGCTTAATTAATCTTTGTTTGTTAGGGGCCCCCATACCCCTAACATTCCATGTTAGTATATTTATTCCTTTACAGGGGGAAGGGGAGATTTTCCTTGCCCCAACAGGGTTGTGATTTTGGCCTGCGTCTCCGCATACCCGTCCATCTTTCTTTTGTCTAAAAGAGACTTCCGACCTATTTTGTTGCTCATGGTTTTGCCATAGTCTAGAGTTAGTTTCTCACCTCCCATCTGAAGGATACCTCTATTTTGTGGGTTGATTGAGAAATTATCTAATAAAATGTTATTTCCCCCTTCCTACATACTGATCAGTTCATTAATAATGAATTCTCTTTCCTCATTTGCATTCAATCCTTCCACAACAGGGGATTCCTCCAAAGTGGGAGAAACTGTGATGTTTTCCTCTTGAGCAACCTTAGTCGGGTTGATGTTTAATGAGGGGGTTTTGAGGGGGGTTCGATCATATTTTGGATTGGAGATGATGACATTATTTGCCCTATTTATCGGAGTATCAATGAGTACCTCCTCGTCAAATTCTTCAGTTGATTTCCCCATTAAGTTTTCTATGACATTGTTCAGTTTTGCTTGGATTCGATCCTCATTATCATAAGCAGGAGTTTCATTATTATTTTCAGCTCTGTCTAGATTGTTACGCAAGACCGGGGGAGGAGGTGGGGTTGGGATATTAACAGTCTCTTGCTGACCAGTGTTTATAATAAAGCCGCCCCTGTCATTGTTAAATTGAATATTTATTATTTCTTTCGATGCTCTGTGGTTATCTCTTGCCTTTACCCGAAACTTATGTAAATTAGGGTTCGACCTTTTGCGGAATGCTAAATCTTCCAATACCGGGCCAATATACCATACCGGTTTTAGGGTGTAATTACCATCTATTATCTCTAGGGTTATGTTTTTCAGATTTTACATGCCCTTATTTACTTCTATTAACAATTTTATATCAGATTGACCAATTTTTTTCTACGGCTATGAATTTGCCCAATTTATCCCCAATTTCTATAAGAATTTTGGCATGCATTAATTCAATAGGAACATTATGAATTTCTACCTATTTTGATACTGTTTTGAATTCATATCTATTAGCATCGAATTTAGGTTGCCATTCAATAAAATTAAAATTTGCACCTTTGTTAAAAATATATTCTTCATGCAATAGCTTGGATTTCAGAGACTTTTTGTAGCATTCAATGTACAAACAATTATCAGCTAGGGTAGTGATACTTACCTGCCCATGGAATGTTGTTTTCCACCATTCAACTATTCCAGCGAGAGGTTGATTATTCCCTCCCCATTTTGCAAAGAGCCCGTGACCTCTGCAGTAGTTACTTAATTCCATGGCTTCCCTGGGATTCAAAATCTTGATGCAATCCAGGTCAAGATTTATCAATGTTAGGGCACCCTCGCTCCTTGTCGTTTTGATAGCATTCTTGCTTTAATGGTGGAGCGAGTTCCCCAACCTCGAAGCCTTCTTTGAGTTAACTAAATTAGGGCCATGATATGGAATTGCCCTTCCTACATCTATGGAAGGTCCTCTATAACCCTCCACATGATAGGTATGTGGGCGAGATATATGTTGTGGCTTTCTAAGGGGATGGCCAGGACCAAAAGCATTTGCTCGAAATCCCAGTGGTATGCGATTTGCATTGGCGGTGCAACCAGGGATTCACGAGGTGATGGGGATCACCCACACATTTGACCGCTCCAGAGGAGCCCTAGCCTCCCTTTTTCTACCCTAGCAGCTCTTCTGCCCTTTAACAATTGCCACGAATGGTTTTGTGAAGACAGTTCCCTTCCGGATGGAGGCCTTTCAACAACGCTGCAACCCTTGCCCTGATGAGAATGATGATCGCCGAGGTGCAGATGCCGATATGCAGAGCTCATAGCCATTTTTCTTTTGGTAACCCGATCGTGAAAACGAGTGAAACTTAACACAAGAGTGTACAACTCATTGATATATGACTATATAAAGATATTCCATCAAAATAGCCCAAAACTAAATGATAATTAGTACAAGTATCTAAATTTACCATTGTATAAAGACATTCCACCAGAATAAACCCAAAACTAAATGACAATTAGTACAAATATCTAATTTAAAAGTCATTTAACAAATAACTTATGTTAAATAATAAGTTCAACCATTAATATAAATTCAAACTTACAAGAAAGGTATATATCTTCAAAAAATTTAACATGAAACATATATATTGATTTAAAAATTAAAAAAAACCTTTTAACTTATACACACCCAAGTGTTACATGACAATCAAAACAAAATAAAGGCCCATGACCCTCATAGGCCTAATCTTTCATTTTCTTTCTATCTTGTTTATTATTATTAAATTAGTAATTGTCTTCTATTTTTTTGTGCATCATAGTGATAATTACAAGAGTGCAAATGAGGTTCGATAAAATTGAATATATAAAAGTGAATGAAAACAAGATCGGGAAATGAGTGAAACTTAACACAAGACTACACAACTCATCAATATATAATTATATAAAGATATTTCATCAAAATGAACCAAAAAACAAAATGATAATTAGTACAAATATCTAAATTTTACCATTGTATAAAGATATTCCATCAAAATGAACCCAAAACTAAATGATATTTGGTACAAAAATATCCAATATCTTAATTTTACCATTATAAAAAGATGTCCATCAAAATGAACCCAAAACTAAATGACATTTGATACAAAAATATCCAATTTAAAAGTCTTTTAACAAATAACTTGTATAAATAATAAGTCCAACCATTAAAATAAATTCAAACTTACAAGAAATGTATATATCTTCAACCACTTTAACACGAAGCCTATATTACTTTAACTGTTTCAACAAACCTACAAACCCATATCCATATGATAACATTATAGCAAAGAATTACATTCATACACATGACAATCCAAACTAAACACAGAACCACATGATAACAATATAACAAATCGATACATTCATATACATGACAATCCAAACTACATAAAGGCCCAGACCTATGATATAACAAAGTGTTACATTCATATACATGACAATCCAAACTACATAAAGGGCCTTGGCCCTCATAGGCCTTACCTTTCATTTTCTTCCATATGTTTTGTTGATCTTATCCTCCTTCCAATTCTAGGGTTTCTAAAACCCCTTAAGTCAAACAAAGGGACAAGGGGAACAAATTCGAGGAAACCAGCCTTTGAAAAGCAATGAATCGAATAAAATTGAAAGAGACCCTAACTTTACTCTCCTTATATTTCATCAATTTACTTATTCCTAAAGGCAAAAAAGCCATTTATTTTATGAATATTATTTAAATTGAAAAATTGAAAACATGTGCCCTATCTCAGGCTCACCTAAGCTTTTACACGCCCAAGAATAGGACCAGGTTCGGATTAGGTTCGGAATTTGGAGTCGGTGCGGGATTCGGTATCAGGCTCGGTGTCAGACTCGGAAGTAGGCTTGGGTGCTTGCTTAGGAAGGTCAGGAAAAGCGATAAAAACCCCAAAGAAGTAAGGGAAAGACATATAATTAACACAAGGGTTTGAAGAAAACCATCGGCAATCTTCACGGCAGGCTTGATTGACGGATTCTCTGGCTTCAGCTAGGCGCAATCTATATTGGGTCGGTTTTAGATTTTGAAAACGAAGTCCCCATTCGATAATCGAAGGACGAGTTATTTATGGAAGCTCGAGGGCTTACAGGGTTCATTAATGGCGGGGGGTTTAGAAGCTGAGGATAAATGCCGTAGGGAAGTTTCTTCATCCATGGTGATTGCATCGGAAGTAGTTTCTGTGAAGAAACGGGTAGAAGGGCACGGGAAAAGCCAAGTGTGGTTTTATGTTGTGGAATGCTGCAGGGGCTCTCAGGTGACACGGTCGAAGAAGTATAGGTGTGGAGAGAGGGGATATGACGACCCAGATGCGAGATTAGAGGCGCTGCGTTGTGGGTTTTTTGCAGAAGGGCTTTTGGCGTTCAGGAATCTTCTGTTTCCCGAGGGGTTGGGAAAGGGGTGCAGCTGTTATGTGTGCGTGAGGAGCAGCCAAGCGAGCGGCATGCGCTTTGCGGCTGCGGTTATCAGGGCCGGGAACGGCGTTATTCGTGGTGTTTCTTTTGTAGGGGAGGAGGACGCAGCGATTCAAAAAGCCTTGGGGTTTGTTAGAGGGCCTGAGTTTTGGATTTGGGTGCGCAAGATTTTGGCATTGCAGGCTCAGGGTTCGAGTCCAGGGGCCTGTAGGCATTGTGGGCAGCAGCAAGAGGAGCAGGAGCAGGATACCCGGTTCGGGAAACAGGTTATTTTCTTGCTTCATGAAAAACTTAATTTTGCAATCTGTAACAGGGATTTTGCAGGAAAGGAAAAAATGCTAATATGAGGCTCTGCTTGTGTTTTAATGATGACTGATCCATGGGAAGGGAACGGTCTCAGTAACCCATCTACAGGTTTTATGCATGTGGCGCTTCTGCAGTACAAGCTTTTAGAGTATTAACTGCATTAACCCTTTCTTCGATGACCCATCTCTTAGGATTTACATGAATCCATTTCTGACGACTCATTGTATCAGACGATCCTTACGGAGTTTACTTTAGAGCTGGAAGGGCTCAGGGATCGAACACATTGAACACGTTTCTTGCTCTCCTTGTAGAGAAGTTTGCAATTTGTAGCAGATGGATATGCACCGGTCGCTCACAAGCGATCTGGATATTGGATGTATGGTCTGTATTGACTACTCTAAAGGTCCGATAGTCTCACCTCTGGGTACGTTACAACCGGGTTTGCCTACTTAATTGGGTGTTGGCTAGAAGGTAAAGGAGGGCTGGGGAATCGAGAAAGAGATAGATCAATCTTCTCACCTCTGCGTACTTGCAGAAGGGATTGCCTACCTGATTGGGCTTTGGCACGAAGAGAAGGGAGAAAGGAGTTGAATAAAGCGCGAACCTTTTTAGTTTGGATTCTGCTCACCGTGTGGCAGTTCGTTAAATGGTTGGCAACACTGGAGATGTTGATAATATTTGTCGAGAGTAAAGCTACTGTACAGACACCGAACTTTCTTTTGCAGAATTAATAGATTCGGTGAAGCCGCTAGCTAGGGTTTCTGCATATGCAGACGGATTGACGGATTCTTACTAGGGTAAGGATTTTGTTGTTTTTGATGAATGACGATCTGGGGATAGGTTATATTAATGAAGTGGTCTGAAAATGGAACTTTTCAGATGGCAATATAGTTAAGTTTTAAGAACGCCCTTTGTCAAGTCTGACTCACAGGAGTATCCTACTAAACTAAGAACGGTTAGTTCTTGAGATTGAGCTTCGTCGCCTTTTATTATGTGAAGAAATAGGCATTGGACCCTTGATTGGTCAACGTAAGCTCTTTGAGCTCATCAAATATTACAAGCAGGTTTGGCCCCCAAACTTAGCCACACAGAGTTGGCTTTTGAGAATAAACTTTACTACCTATATTTTATATAGGCATTGCAGTAATGGTTGGCAAGTGTTACCTGTATTATCTTGTTTTGCAACTTATATTGTGTTATGCTTGATGGACTGGATATCGATGGTGGAAATACAGACTTTTGTTTGAAGTTTGGGGAATTTGGTCTTTCAGGGAAACCATCAGGAAGCCGTTGGAAACGTGGATATTTAAGAACTTTCTGCTATTGGATTCAGAACCTGTTAGATCTCAAGAATGAGATCTGCAGCTTATATTTCGTTGCGATTAGGGGATTGAATGGTAACGGTAAATAAATAGGCATTAAACTACTAGTTAGAGATGCAATCTGTCGCTGAAAGTAATTTCGTTCTTGAGCTTAACAACATCTCGCAAAGAGGATTGCCCCAAGAAATGCAGATTTAGTCCTTGAGAATGAGTTTTGCAACCTATGTTATGTCGTCTTTAATGAATTGAAGGATAGTGGCAGGCAGAGACAGAAATTGGACTCTGTTTTTTGCGAATGTAAAACTCTCATGTAACCAATAGCCAGCCAATACATGCACCCATTCTGTCACAGGAGCTTTTGAGCTGCTGAATCGAGGAACTGCAATTTTTTCATACAGTACAGACGGATCTTGTTCTTTATTTGTGTTGAAAGATTGCTTGCCAAAAGGAAACTATAGGATACTTTTAGACCAAGGTTAAAACTGTTTTTTTGGATTGTACTGGGAAAAATGGTCAGTGGCATGGAGCAACTTCCGCTAGATGGACATGGCTGGCATCTAGCCATTATTTTTCTTTAAGTTTATCCATGCAGTGGTTTGCAGGGGCTTTTTAGTATGTTCACGTGAGGACCATGTGGAGCTTAGAATGTGTAACAAATGCAACTCTATCCTTTTTGAACTCCATTGATCTCTGGGGTTTTTGACAGACATCGGAATGAAGCTATATCATTGGAAATGAAAGCATCGCCATGCTGTTGTCCTCTGCCAATCATTGCATTTATTACCGAACATCTGGACATACCTCTTGTCATGGAATAACTCAATTAAAAGTGAAAACAGATTATAGAGGGATCGAGTTTCACCAGCACCCTTCTCCCCTCAATTGATCTTAAACGGTCTTTGGTGGACAACTGAACATATTTCTTGCCATGAAATGGCTTCGTTGGAAGTAAATATATTCTCACTGATTGGCAAATCATGAATACTGGATGTCGAATATGGTAATCTAGCTACCCTCTTGTTCCCTTGACATAATGCGGAAATGCTTTGGAAGTTGAACACTGTGGCAGGAATTTGCATAGCAAACTCTTTTTCATAATAATACTTGTAAATGAAATATTTGACAATAAGGCCAAAATCATCGGTTCTTCATCCCAACTGATTCTAAATGGTCTCGTAAGAAGCACATCCAAACATGGTTGTTGGTATGAAATGACTTCATGGGAACTGAATGCAATTCCACTTATTGGCAGTACCCAATAAGAAACGATAGACAAACTGATCCACCACATGTCCAGTCTCTTACTAACCATCAGCTGTTCGTGTTTGAGCTTGTATGTTAGTGTAGGTACTTGGCAGATATAACATACTATGGGAATAAAATATATTGTTCCCAAATGGGGATATATGATTTGTAGGTACTTGGCAGATATACCATACTATGGGAATAAAACATATTGTTCCCAAATGGGGATATATGATTGCTTAGTGCTGGAATCAATCTATCTTTTTTTCAAAGCTTACATGTTGAATTTGAAAAGATCTTTGAGATGCCTAAAGGCAGTTCTTGGTTTTGGCCTTCCCATGCATTTCTCATGTACAGTGTGAGAGCACAACCATAAATAAATAAATATCAAACCACAAAGGTGATAATCTGCGTAAAAGAAACCTGCGGCATTTCTTGGTAGTCCTTACGTAGATAGCGCTGATGAACCTTAAACTCTCCATTTGGTGGATCACAAGAGTTTCAGTTTACTGCATGTTCTGATCATATACTTTTTAACTTGGAATTTTCTTTTGGTTTTTGTTTTATTGTTAATGGGCTAATTTAAATTAAAAATTTGATTAAACCTTATATAAGGAGTATTAGACCTAGGCTGTCAAATATCTAATATCAAGTTTACAATTCTAATTCTTGAATAGGGGACAGAAGTGTTGAGGATCCAATGTGTTCACGTTTTCATAACTGTCTTGCAGATAACTGAAGAGTGCATATGCTCAGCTTGCAAAAAGATGGAAGGTGGAGAAATAACCATCATTAGAGTGGATGATCAGGTCAGTTTGAAATGTCTATGATTAGCCTATCTACATCTCTGCGTATTTAAAACAATTTTGTGGGACATTTTTGGTGTCTCAGCGTAATGGACTATTAGATGAAGGATCACATATTGTTTTAAGTATAGATGAGAGACACATTCAAGTTCTTGCTTATCTATTCAGGTTCTAGCAAGCTGTTACTTGGTTTAAAATCAAACTTTAATGGATATTAGTGCAACACTTGAAAAGAAAAACTGAAATCATGTTATAGTGCGTGAGTGTGTGTTTAGAGAAATTCTTTATTTTCTGAGAAGAATTTATAGGTTTATATACATGTTGCAGGGAGAATACAGAGCAATTTCCACTGAAGAGTCTTGGAAAGATATTAAAAGTACAGAGGTGACGGGTGGTGAGCCTGTTTGTACATTTTGTGGCTGTGAGGACAGTGAAAAATTTGAGAAAATGGTTTGTATTGAATCATATCTCCTCAGTAGTCACATGTATTAGACCATACAATGTGCTCTACATGACTTTTATGTTTATTAATTTCCATTTTATTTACTAAGTTTAACTTGTAATGCAGATTTCCCTTTGCCATTGCAATGGAGGTTCAGTTGTTGCCCATCCTAGCTGCTTGCGTGTTTCCCAGGCAGATCCCAGGGCAGGGGGAAATCAGGCACTGACTTTATGTAAAGTTTGTGGTGGCAGTGGTGCTTCTTCTATTGGAGTTGACGGAATGGTTAATGCAGCCTCAACAGAAGAAGGCTCTTCTAAGCTGGTCGATTTAAACTCAAGCTTGAGTAGAGACTCTCATAATCTTACTCCAAAAAAAGGAGTAAAGCACAACCCTAGTGACTTGACGAATGGAGGGTCTGGAGCAGCTGAACAGCTTGAGAATCAGCCTCCTTTAAAGAGGTTTAAGGGAGAGAGTGGCAGAAAAACTTTTGAGGTATCACTTAAGGATGACTTATCTACTGCTGAATCTGAAAAGGTATCTCTTCTTATGTTATGTTATTAGAGCACAAGAAATATTTATTTTTTGAACTTTTGCTAATGTTTTGAACCTTTAACGAACAGCTTGGAGTTACTGTTCCTGCACGACGTTTTGATGATGCTATTGTAAGCGTTCCCATTAAAAAACGGAAATTTTGGCCTCCATCTCCACCACCTTCCTCCCCCAAAGCTTCTTCTCCATTGGAGCCACTACATTCAGAGCCTCCAGTTTCGGCCGTTCATTCTGGCAGGTTATCAGGCACAGAGGAAGAACAAGGTCCCTTAAATACACATAGGGAGCAGCAAGTGGCAGATGGCATGGATATTGCAGGGGAATCTATTCAAGAAAAATCTGTGATGTTAGTTGGTGATATGCTGAATGAGACTAGAGGAAAAGCTTCTAGTTCTGTAGATTGTTTTTCAGAGGACACCGTTGGTAATGTTGACATATCAGGAGTGTCAACCTCAACTATGGATGCTTCCACGAGTAAGCTAGTGAGGAACAGCTTGGACGAGAGAGTATCTCAAGTTGGATATCCAGGCTTTGAAAATGCTAAGTCTGTAGCTGTAAACTTGAAAGATACTGGCATTTGTAACCCAGAAGATCCACAACACGATAATATGCATGAGGATACTCAAAATCAAGGAGGACTGCATGAGAGACAAGATCATCATGTTCTGGAGAGTAATTTGCTATCAGTTTCGCCAAATAAAAGTTACATAAGCAATGAAATTCCAGCTTGTAATAGTTCCAATGAATCAGTGGATAATGTTGCATGCAGGGAAGAAACAGAGTTGGCACTAGGTCGCAAGAGCACTTTAGAATCTAGTAATCGTTCAGAAGTAGTACTTGGCATTAAAGTGACATCTGAAGCAGGGGAGTGCTCTCAACATAAATCTCTATCTCCATTGAAAGATGGGCAGAAGCAAGAGAAAGGAATGCTTTTAAAGTTGAATTCTGGTTATTTTGATGATGACAGATCACACTGGGACTTAAATACCCCTATGGACTCTTGGGAAAAACAACCGGAGGCTGTAACTAGTGATCCTGAAACTAAGTGCAGTGGAAAATTACCAATAGGTAATGCAATCGACATAAATTCTGAACGCTTGGATAGTATTCCAGTACAATTATTTGTTTCAGATGCCAAGTTTAACAGTAGAAAGCCTGAGCAAGATATGTTAAGCAAGGGATTGCAGTCAGAACAGAATGATCATGTAGTGCATTCTTTAGAAGGCTTGGCCCTTGATAAAGATTCAGTACTTGATATGACCCTTGGTCTTCAGGCTGATGCTTTGCTCAATCATCATCCTGTCAATCCTCAGAGTAAGTTTAACCGGCCTCTCATCTCCAAAAGCCTTTCAATATCATTAGATAAATCAAATCCTGAGAGGAATTTAGACCTCTCCATTGCAAATTCAGAAATGCCATGCGAACTAGCTGATGGCATTTCTTCAACTGAAGTCCAAGATGGCAAGCATTCTGTAGAGAGTCCTCCTGATGTTATTCTGGGGAAAGAACCCCGACTGCAAAGTGATGAACAAACAGATGCGATGATGATTGATGTTAATGCAGACTCACTTGATAAGCATTCGTCTCCTGTAATGCATGATTTTGAATCTATCGAAGATAGTCATGAAGCAAGTGCTCTCACTGATGCTAAAGGAAACTTGAGGTGTCTTCCAATAAGTCAAGAATTTCCTGATTGTCAAGAAAAATCATCTCCATCTCTTCCAGCAGGTAAGCAAGATTTAAATGAGATTATTGACGAGGACATGAATGTTGATGATACACATACATCAGTTACCTGTGAGGTTGATGCTGGTGCAGAGAATATTGACATCCCTGGGGAAGATGTGGGTGGATTGGATAAACAGTCAGCAGAAGATGTGGGTGTATTGGATAAACAGTCAGCAGAAGATGTGGGTGGGTTGGATAAACAGTCAGCAGAAGATGCGGGCGGGTTAGATAAACAGTCTGCAGAAGATGCGGGCGGGTTGGATAAACAGTCCGCAGAAGATGCCAAAGAAATTGCATATGGTGGTGACTATGAAACAGATGGCTATGATGATGAAGATGATATTGCTTCTGATGCTGAAAAGTTTGTTGAACTGGCTGAAGATGAAAACCAAGGGGAAGAAGGAGAATACAGAGAAACGGAGGAGCTTCATGATTGGATTGAAGAAGATGTGGGGGAAGAACTGGAAGATGAACATGTTGATTATGGTGATTCTGATTTTAGGGATGCTGATGATCTTGGCATGGAACAGTATGACAAGGGGAAAGATATGGAACATGAAAGGATTTGTGATGATATCGAGAAGTTTGAAATGGATGATCAAGAGGCACATGATCTACAAGTTGGAGCAGATGGGCAAGTTACCATACCTGAAACAACAACATCTGGAACAGGCATTGAACACAGTACTGAAAAAGAGACGCATAAAGCTGATGGTATGATATCTCAATTCCCTGAACTTTTAACTGAAAATAAAGGATTAGAGATTGAACCTAATTGCAGCCTAGATATGAATAAGGATTTTCTAAGATCAAGAGATGTAAGGCTTTCCACTTCATCACGGCCAAAATCTTCAGGATGGGATAAATTGCCGGAAGGATATGAAAATGTAGATGAAGCATTCAAGGCTGTCCAAGACATAATCAGCAAGCGCGGTCGAGGGTCTCCCTGGCCTACTGGGGGCAGATTGGGACCGATGTCTGCTAGAATCCCATCCTCACGAATAGATGCTGGATTCAGGGAAAGAATGACATCTGATGATTCTATACATGGGAAAGAAGCATTCTATATGCGTGGAAGGTGAAATTTGGTTCTGTTGTGTTCCCTTTTTCCATACCATTTTAATAACAATTATATTCTTTTTAAATGGTTGCTTGAATATTATTCTCCATAAGACTAATCAGTGTGATCCTTAACACTGTTCTAACAGGGATGGAAGTCTTTCAACAAGTCCAAGTTTTGCTTCAAGAAAACCAACCAGAGGCAGAATTGTTGGAAGAGGTGGGCCTTCTCGGGGGATTCACCATAGGGGAAGGGGTGATCCATGGGGTGATGGTGCAAGCAGTCATTGGGGTTCAAGTAGGCATCACTCACCTCCTGACTATTATGGCACTAAAGTTGGATTCGGATCCCC
This sequence comes from Cryptomeria japonica, assembly GCF_030272615.1. Taxonomy (NCBI): domain Eukaryota; kingdom Viridiplantae; phylum Streptophyta; class Pinopsida; order Cupressales; family Cupressaceae; genus Cryptomeria; species Cryptomeria japonica. The sequence continues at coordinate 673,757,667 of NC_081405.1, read as the reverse complement.
TCGTTCTGCAAATGCTGCTGCAGTTTCTGCTGCCAAGGTTGAAAGCAGTGGGTTTCTTGTTGCCAGTGATGGCACTGTAACAAAGATTACTCGGGGAGGTGGTCGTGGTCGAAGAGGCCGCAGTACATTGATGGGAAGGGGATCTGGAATGGATATTGAGGAGAGCCTAGATTTTGGAATGCAGATGAGCATGGGAAGTGGTGCTATGATGTCTGAGACAGGGTTGAATGCCAGCAGGGATCGGACCGTCACTATGCGAACTGATGCTGGTGGTCGTGTAAGTCGAGAACGTTATCGAGAACCATCATTTGGACATAGCAGGTGGGATCATTCAATTGGTGATTCCCCACGCAGGTCAATGGACCATCGCTTGAGAGAAAGGAATGGGAGTTTTTCACCTCCTCCAGGAAGGAGATTGACTCGGATGTCTCGTTCACACACAGAGTCTCGTTCAAGGTCAAGAACACGATCTCCACGGCTTAGGTCCTCGCCAAGGGGAAGGGCTGGTGGTATCATTGATCGAGGACCAACAATCAGAAGACGAAGTAGGTCTCCTGTGCTAAGATCTGAGGCTAGGATAGAGAGGCTGAAGTCCCCTATATATCACCGTGTTGGCTCCTTTGAACATAAGATGTCTTTCAGAACTCAGCGGACCTCTCCACAGTCATCAAAATGGTCCTATGATAGAAGAGATACAAGTCATTTCAGAGATTCTGACTACAGGAGACCCTTTGTGCGCTCAGGTAGTCCAAGGAGAATTTCTCCTCGAGTTGTTCACGAATCTAGTTTGACAGAATCACCAGGAAGGTTAAAGCACAGTGACTACCGTGGGTCAATGTATTCATCTAGGACAGCAGATTTAAACTGTGAGAGTAGACGCTTCAAGCATGATGAAAATGAAGACATCAGGGTAAAGCAGAGTGATATATCTGGTAGGGGAGCTGGGGAAGGAGGTGGTATGGATGTTAGACGGTTTAGACACCAGGAAAATGAGAGTGATTGTCAACCTCGAAGCTCCTGTACTAAAGATTCTGGGATCTCAAGGGAACAGGGCACTGAAGACCACAATAATAGGTTATAAGCACAAATTGGTTGCTAGGAACAATGTCTTGGAGAAGAAGAAAGCTCAATTATACAGGGCATGGATCAACCATATGAGTTGGTTTGAGTTATGTGTTGCCTGAGTATTAGTATGAGCCTATTGCATTTTCAGAAGACTTCCCTTTGGGTTTTTGTTCAGGGAACGCATCTGATTGGGATGTTCACTTGTTGGGTTCTAAGCTCCACAATATATGTAAAGTTTGAGAGTTTATACTAGGATCTTTGCAGGTTTGGTTTTTATAAATTACATGCTTATCATAGTATTAAGCAAACAAGCATGCCATTGCTATTACTGTACCATGTCATTCTCTTGGAACTCTTGGGTGGATCCCCCTTTTATAAGTTGGCATCCATCGTGTAAAAGTAGTTCCGAGCCCTGTGTTTTTATCAACCCAACCATGGGATTTCTAGTTTAGTGGTAAAGATCCACTTTCTTGGTCTGAAATCATGCAGATCAGGTATTGGTACTGTTGAATTTTTGATACTTTTTGGAAAAAGATGTCACTCCTGCTCACGACTTAACACATGCATTGTATAAATGGGCTACAATCAGTAGTCTGCTCAATTTTGTTTTTCTTCAGCTCCATTGATTTTTCTATTGTGCACACCAACTATTTGTGGAAATATATGGGTTCTCATTGAATTCACTTTGTTCATTTTTACGTCTGTTGCAGTTAATAAATTATAATCTCGCTTAATTCAAACTTCAGTTTTTTTAAATTTTATTTTACAAGAGGGATGGTCGGGCAGTCTCTACAAATATAATCACTCCTCCGTCCATATTTAATTACCATAGCATTGCTGTGACAAATCTTCTAATTCAAGTTCCGTCCATATTTAATTACCATAGCTTTGCTGTGACAAAACTTCTAATTCAAGTGAACAAGAATTAAAAGTTAAACTGGCGATTTGTTTGGGTGTGTTGTGCATGTGTGGATTGCTGATGTGAGCCAAGGAAACAAATTGATCTTCAACACAATCCTGTTAGGGTCAAGTTTGTAGTATTCTTTGGTTTTGGAAAAAATTGTGCTCATTTTCGGTTGTTTCTTGTGTTATCTTTCATCACCTGCTGAAGAATTATTTCAGTTCGGTATTTGTATCCATTTATTTTTTTTGCAGTAGGCTCCATGATGTTACATTGGGCAAATATTGTGACATCTTTTCTTAGGTCAAACATCCATCGCAGTCTTAATGTTTTCAAAGATGTAATTTGTGAAACATGGTTTTAATTTTTTTATAAGATCTAATATAGGGGTTCTATTTAAGGTTCTCCAACTGATGACTACACACAGAAAGCAAGCGGCATAACAATAAACAGTTATATGACCAACCCTGATTATTGGCATAACAGCATAAGACATGCCATTGTCAACCTTTACAAAAAGGGCTAGCAAGTAGAGAATTAACCGTAACTGAAAACAGAGAGCATAAAGCAACAAATTAGGGCGAATTGTTGACATCCCAACTGTCAATACCAACACCGTGAAGAGGCATTTCCATCGATCAAATGCACGGCTTTACATACCATGTCTGCAAACCAATATTGGTTGGGCTTGGTGCATTCTCCAACCATGGAACTTGACACCTTTATTAGTTTTGCCTACCGAAGAGCTCTACTTGTCTGCCTATAACTTTAGGCATAGTGCAGCCATTGGACACCTCTATAATCTTCCTATGATGACATACGACCAAAATATTCGTAACTAAACTAATATCATTGCAAAATGCATTTAGAGAGTGAACATGTTCCATTAAAGCTAAGACACGAGCACTGAGAAGAATAATGTTTACCTCCTTTATCCTTCCACGCTGGCTAATGTAAACTTGTACCATCTCACCACAATTATCCTCAAATACTTAATTTGAGTTTCGGTTACACCATTGCCTCCTTACACTTCTGGTTGAAGTTTTCCGCGATATTCCTTCACTACTTGACACCAAACCATTAGGCCACAATATTGCCTTAATCACCCTTGAGATTACTTGGTTTTAAACAATTAAATTTTTCCTTGGTGCTTAAACCTGTGCATGGAAGAATGGTCTTTGGAAGGCACCTTTGCATTCCATAATCTCATAGATGCCTCAAAATCCTAATACTTAACCCATGTAATGATGAAAAACCAAAAGATAATACAAAAGGAAGCCAAGGGTATACATTATCTTTCATTCCTAATTCTTTCATTCCTAATGCTTAACCCATGTAAATGAAAAACCAAAAGATAATACAAGAGGAAACCAAGGCTATACATTATCTTTCATTGCACCTTTTGCATGTACAAACCACAAATTTAATAATGAAAAATCAATAAATGACCTACCAACATGTTTGTGGGAAGTCTACGCAACAAACAATTCCAACTCTTTTTACAAAGTTGTAACATTATTGCATTTCCCTATCAGAAAAAGGCTTGCCATTCAAAGGGGACAATAGTGGAGTGAAATATTTAAATTGCTTTAATCTATAGCATCTTCATCATAAATTTATGATAATGTTAGTGCGAACATGGTATATTGTTATTGTTTAATTAGTTGTTTTTTATTCACACTAGCCCTTTTTCTTCTTAGGGCATTTGTTTTTTTATGTCTCATGCCATAGGATTGAAACGCATGCCTCAATCTTATAGGGTTTTATTTGGAGTTTTATCGTGGATTTTCCTTATTCATTTACAAAATGTATTCTCAAGTTTCATAGCAAATCAACATTGTATGAAAAGGTGTTTTGGTTTGTGATCCTTTACAAAATGTATTCTCAAGTTTCATAGCAAATCAACATTGTACGAAAAGGTGTTTTGGTTGCTTGTGATCCTCGGGTTGTGGTGTTAATCAATAGCTTTTATATGGTATAGCTTTTATATGGTATGTTGATAGAAAAGGACTTGAATGAAGTGGATTTGGAAAACTAAGTTGGAGGATACATTTGAGGATTTGCATTACCTTTTTAATTGCAATCATGTCATCACATTTTGTGTTTCTTGATGTAGTTCAAGTTTTGCCCTTTCTTGGTTTTACTTCTTTGATTGGATATTGGGTTCTTATTTTGGGGAAGACATCTTTTTCCAGCATGAGGATGCCAGAGTTGCATTTGAAGACATTCAGATTTGGGTTCCATATTCATCTAGATTGTGGGAATAAATTCTCCAATCACCAATGGATTTGTTTCTTCCCAAGGGGAAAATTTGTAGGTCTTGTGTTGTTTTTTTGTCTTCAAGCATTCACCATTGGCATAGGAGCTATTTTTCTGGAAGGTGGGGGAGTGGGAAGGAGAGATACATAGTCTCTCTCTCTTTCTCTCGGAAGGGCTAGATATATTGTACATTAGACTATTTTTTTATCTTTAGACATTCAACATTGTGTACTAAACCTTGAGAAACATTTTAAACCATATTTAACATTCTTTAAGACCTTTTTATTCAACTTTGCCAAAAACTACAAGTACACCCTTAACACTACAAAGAGGTAAAAACAAATAGAACTCAATATATTTTCAAATAACCATATTTGCAGCAATAATAGATGTTCATATGATTGTCATAAAATGATTTGCACACCAAACTATTTTTGCAACACTTATTACAAACTTACAATTGAAATAGAGCTTTGGTAGGCACTGCTGAACAACACAACTTACATGAAACTTCATACAACTTGAAATATCTTTATCAAATGATAGTATATCAGTCTTGGACAAGAAATAACAATGATGAATAATAACTATGATTTTATCAAACATTACAAATTTTTTGGAAATGCAATATCTACACAAACCCAACAAACTACTAACCAAACCCTCACAAAATGCATGAAATAAACTATGAAATTTGAACCTTTAGCACAATGGTAATCTTTGTATGAGATTAAACCACAGTGAACCTCCAACTCTCTTCCTTAGTCCATATGGAAACCCTCAAACACCTTGTTCTTAAGCCTCCTCCACATGTATGACAACCTTTGAAGACCAACAAATAGATTAGAGTAAAATAACAAGAATGAAAGCCAAAATGCTATCAAAACCTTCTAAATGGCAAGCATACCCAAAACCCATTACCAAGAGGGAAGATTCTTTGCATTTTCAAGAATGTAACTCATCCACTTATCTTTCACTTTCAACTTTCTCGGTTGCAACTTGCCACTCGCCTATATTGTGAATAGTTGCCAAATGCCACTTAACATTCCAAAATGTGCTTTCTAATTTCCCACTCCATGTTTTGCCTCTAGAACATTTCAAATGTCATTTATTATTTCAACATTAAATCTGTTTTGATTATTAACCACAAAGGACAATATTTCCCATTTTATCTATAGGTCATGATTTACTATCTTTGGATAATCAAACTTACTATAAATAGTAAGTACTATTTTTAGAAAGGGACATGACAAATTGGTCTAAGAGTTACTTCTTTGTTTTTATTTTTTTCTCATATGGAAGGGCTATCTATTGCATATTAGTGATAGAAATAGTCCTTGGGGTAATATTAGAGTCTTCCTTTCTTTCATCACACGTACATGTTTGTTAGCACTTTTATAGAGGGGAGTTATTTTTCACGAGGTTTTCTCCTTTACTATAAGAAATTTATCTATTTGTATATGGGTATGCAACAAGATCTTGTAGCCAAGACCAATCCATACATCTTTGTATTTCATCATACTCCTTAAGTTGCACTAAGAGGGGGGACTTCTTATCAGGTCTTATTTGCATTAGGATTTAAGTTTACTAAGGTCATTTATTTATTGTGTCATGTCACAAGATCAAAGCATATGTTATAATTCTTATCCTAGGTTTTTATCTTTGTCAGTACAACAAGGATTTCTTATTGTATATTGTATCAATATTCATTTTGGATCTAATAAATTCTTAGGCTTCATAAAAAATTAATTTTTTTTTCTCTTTCATGGGTGTTTTGGTTGAAGGTGATCCTTGGGCTGCTATGGGGTTAATTAACAACCCTTACAAAAAAAGTCATCTTGCTAAGAAAATTTATTTGTAAGATTACTTATTCCAACTTTTTGTTCTCCATACTTTGTGAGATCATGGCTTTGACAAATTTATCTTCCTATCCTTATATTTCCTCTAAAATAGCCTAAGCTTCTAATTGGGACAAAATATCTTGCTCATTGCTTACATCATTATTTGAGAGACAACTAGAAGGGCCATCTATTCCACTTCATTGTTTGACTTTCTATCTAGATGTTTTGACCTTCCAAACACAACTATGTTTTCTGAGTTAAAAACCACAAGACAAGGCCTTGCAATACTTGAGTTGCTTTTCAAGGCTCAATCAAAGTTTGATTTAAATCCTTAAAATGATGGTTTCCATTTTTCATTTCAATTAATACTTATTATCTATTATACCATGAATGTGAATGGTTGTCTTTTGTTAATACTATCCAAAAATTGCTAATTAAAGATTTTATTTTATTTGAGCTCTTCTTATTGTGTTATGATCAATTAAGGTGGATAACAATTACAAAGAGATTGTGTTAGTACAACTTCTACCAAAAAAAAATTCAATGCAAAACCAACCTTTGGGGTGTGGGTCCTAGGTTGATGTAATCTATGAGGACAACAAAATTCATTATGGGGTATTGTTTTTGGATAATGAAGGGGATAATAGTTTAGTGATTGAGCACTCCAACATGATGATGGGGGGTTCTTGAGTTAATCTTGTAATTACCCCCAAACTAACACGTGTAAGCATGCACTTTTGTCCTTCATTCTATACACTATTTTGTACAAGAGTCTTAAGTACTTGGTCCCAATACATGATTTTAATTGATTTGGCAGTGTTATTGATCCTAGGATTTGATTGATCATTAGAAACATCTTATTTTATTTAGAGACATTTTTCGATATCAAATAAGTGTCTCTTCGGTCTAAAATCATAGTTATAGTCATTGGCCAAGTCAAGAATGCACATTTGATTTTGACTCACTTCTTCAAAATTTAAATTTTACCTCGAGCCCAAGCCAACTCACTTCTAACTAGTCATTACATATGTTACATAATTAAAACTTTCAAATTATGCAACTAGGATAAGTACAAATGCACATCACCCCAGGTCATCTCGATCATCCACCAATCATTAAAGAGGTCTCTAGGATATGTCCATCATCTCATTATTCTAACCCTTTTATTTTCTAATCGTTTTGTTTGATCTTGGAGATCAAAATCCCCACCCCTTGTAATTTTGAATCACTAATCAATTTCCCACATTAATCACATTTACCCTTGCTTGAAAAAATAAGGAAACCCAGTTTTTGTTGTAAGTCACGCTCCATCAATGATCAAATTAAATTCTATTACATCATCTCAAGAGCCTCAACATCATTGTGGCCACATTAGTTACTTGTTGTCTTTCGACTTTATTAAATTTATTAAATAGATCAACAAGGCTTGAGTAAGCAAATGAAGGGGAAGCAAGTCACCTTTTGCATCTAGCATGACAAGTTTTAACATTGTTCTTACACCACCAAGCCTTTCATTGTAGGTTCTAGGTACAAACAAGAATTGCTTGTAGGTAGGAGATTTAAAGACAATAGGGTTAAACTCACAACAAAGTATTAGAATTGCACTATTTGAGTTGAAATCACACTTGACTTTGTAGCAAATGTTGTCGTTGATGTCAAGTGTGTTTTGTTCAAGAAGGGAGATTGTTAGAAATAGGGCCATTGATGTCATATTGAGATTGTTGGAAATATTCTTATTGATGACAAAGGTTGTTAATGTCAATGTTTGGGAGATCGTTTGTTATCTTAGCTTTGATTGGAGGTTGACTCGTGGATTTTATTTTTTAAAGAGGTGTAATTGGAGACCAACTTATGAAATTTCTAATATTACTATTTATTTTTTATGACCAACTTGTGTTTAATTCATTTAATTTTGGTGCATGAAATGGTATAAAAAGGTGAAGAGAGTTAGTGTGTCATATGTAATGGTTTATCATTTGGTGTAGTGAAGTTTGAAAGTACAAAAAAATATTTTCATCATCTATTGAAGAGACAACATCTAGAAGGTGAAACTTTGTAAAAGAGGTTGGTGTCTCCTAAAGGAGTTAGCATCTCTTACTAAGTTGGTACTCAATTGTGGGGATTGTTGACTCTAGTAGGTTGCTGCCTATAAATTCTATAAGTAAGGATTGTTGTCTCCAGTGGGTTGGTGCTTGGAAATACTATAAACCAATTTTATTTTTGTTGTGGTTGGATTTGGACAATAGATTCAAACAATCCTTCTTTGTGTTTTTTTACCACAAAGGGTTTCCACGTAAACCTTATGTTCTTAATTGTGTGGATCTTTTGTGTTTGTTGTTATTGTGGTTGTTGAGTTTTAAATAAGTAAAAGATTGTCTTATACCGATTCACCATCCTTTTAGTATAAATGTGTGCTCATCAATTGGTATCAGAGCAGGTTCCTTAAAAAATGGTCCAATCATTAGAAGGTAAATCTTAGGAGGTCTCTTCAAATAGAACTCCATTGTTTGATGGATCAAACTACACATTCTAGAGCATAAGGATGTGAACTTATTTAATGGGTCTTTGTATTAATATTTGGAAATTAGTAGTGATGGTTCTACAACTCCATCATCTCCATTGACAAATCATGATGGAAAGAAGCCTAGTGGAAACAATGCAAAAGGTACGCATACTATCTTGTGTGGTCGATCATAATCAAATTTTGTCAAGGTGATACATTGTGAATTGATAAAATAAATTTGGGAAAACTTAGGAACATCTATGAAGTTGACGAGGAAGTTAAAAAGGCTAAGCTCCAAACACATAGAAGACAATTCAAGAGATTGAAAATGACAGACATAAAATATTGTAGCTTATCTCCTTCGTGTGTATGAAATTGTCAACCCTATTAGAGAGCTTGGTGAAAAGGTTGAAGATTCAAAGATTATGTGAAAAATGTTAAGGTCTGTTCCCTTGAGATTTGATGCCAAAGTTTTTGTCATTGAATAAATGAAGGATATGCATATATTGAAAATGGATGAATCACATAAGATCCTCATGGCATATGAAATGGGGACTAAAAAAATAAGTCATCAAAGCGAGAAGCAACCATCAAAGCCTAAAAGAAGATGAAGAATAAAGATCCTGGATAAAATCATGGCTCAAAAAATGAAGCAAATGCAACAAAAGTCCATTTTGTGAGAAATATTAAGAAAGGTTCCAATAAATAAAAATGTAAGCTACCCTTTAAATGCTTTAACTATGGAAAAGTAAGATATTTTGTTGCTAAGTGTCCACATGCAAAAAATGAAAGTAGTGACGTTGATGAATGTCGTAACATAAATAAAGGGACCAAACTTCATCAACACAAAAATAGCTACAAACAAGGTAAACATGAAAGGAAGAATAACTTCCTTAAGTACAAGAAAACATTCTATTCCAAAGGAGATAGTGGCTCATCTAAGGAGAGTGGTGAAAGCATTTTCAATAGTGATTGAGAATAAAAAAATTTCATGGCAACAAAAAGAAGGGTTGATGTCATGAAAGGTGAGGACAACTATGTGACATAAGAGATAGATTCAGAAGAAGTTGGAGATATCGAAATTGAAGGAGAAGTGAATCTTGAAGAAGAACTCATTTATGCCGTAAGTGAGATCAACAATCTTAAGAAGAATAATTTGAAACAAGAATTACCACTACAAAAATATGAAGAAGAGGACTATGATTCAAAGCAAAAATGTCACAATCCATTAAAGAATCGATAAAGATTATCATCAACTTGTAGAGGCAAAGAGGATAAAATAGATGGCCAGAACTCAACTAAGGAAAAATGAAGAAGATTGTGAGAAGTTAGAGTCTAAAATTGTTTCCTTGAAGAAAGAACTGGCGAAAACTATTGCTCAATCGAACAAAAGCTTAAAGTTTGAGAAGAGTAAGAGTACATAAATTGTGGACGACATCATCAATTGCTAAAGTTCGCCATTCATTAAGATTGGCCTTGGTTATGTAGAAGATCAAGAGAATACTAAAGAAGATCGATATCTAAAGGCTATTGAACTAGCAAAGATGATAAATGAAAAAATCTTAAAGGTCATGCAGATACACTCAAGGGACCCATAAAAAATGAATGTAGTAAGAAGAAATAAAATTATGTTCCTCAGAAAACCAACAAGAGTGATAGGGGTTTCAAAAGATCATTTCCTCCAAGACAACCTTATATGACCAAGTTCCAAAACTCTTTCTTTAGGTATTGCTTTTTCTATAATCATTTTGGTTATAAAGAAACATATTGTAGGTATCATGTCATAAATTGTAACCCTTTACAATTTCATACTCCTTTTTTGGGCCCTTATTGTAGTGTGTTCTCTCATATCTCATTCTAAGCCTATTTATGGCCTTATCACTACCAAACTATCATCATATTCTCATGAGGTGACCATAACCTATGTCTTGGGAACTTCTACTTTGAAATTGTCCTTCTCTACTCCTATTTTGGGTAGGTGCCATAGTCCTCCCAAAAAGGGCCCAATTTGTTATTTGATCCTTGGTATTTTGATATGACTATTACAAGTCGACCTAAAATATGATATACCTTGAGATCCATATATAAAGGCATTCTTTCTAATTAATTTGATCATATTTTCATTATCTATTAAGTTCACGAGTTCTAAATCTTTGAGAAATCATTATTGAGAAATTGTCTTCAAATTTGAGTATTATGGACCAACAAGCTACAACGATCTACATATAAGTGTGTTTTCATGATTGATCTTGTTATGTCTTGTCATGTCATGTTTTTTATTAAAAAAACAACAAAAAAAGGGTGCTAACCCTTAACACAACAACCCAAAGGTAGTAAGAGAAACAACAAAACAGGGGAGCAAACCTCGAAAAAAGGGTCGAACGGGCCAAAAGAAAAACCCGTCAAACAAGCAACAACCCATAACCCAACTCAAGGAAGGGAAGAGACACCCGAGCCTTGACAAGGATGGGTATGGGGGAGGGGAGAATATTTCCCCTTTCGTCTGCTACAAACCACAATCCAAGGAATATTGTCATTAGGACCATCAAAAGAGAGATCAAGTGGGGAGGATCCCATAGGGTTACAAATAGAGGCACCAACAGAGTGATATTGCAGAACAGCCATAGTCTGCTGTAGAGGAACAACATTAGGAGTAGATTTGGTAGGCGTGGAAGGGCCTGGACCAACAAGAGATGAATCCTCAGGAACAATAACAACAACTCATGTCATGTTATTGCATGAACCCTTGAAGCTATTGTCCAAAGAGCATTGCATCACCACCATTATCAAGCCTAAGGTAACATCATTTCAATTCAACATTTCCTTAAGGTTTTCAACCTTTTTCCTACAGGGATAATCTCTTATAATAATTGTTGTAATGGAGGTTAATTCCTATTTGTGGTTTGACTTAGGCAAGATCCTATAGAACACAACATTTCCCTTATTTTTGTGTGTAGGTTACATGTTCAACTCTTGAGAATTGTAGAGTTATAGAGAGCAAACTAAGACCTACAATTCCAAATTTTGAATAGGTGAAAACCACTAGACTATGTCAATTATTACACTTGTCTAACACTTTTTGGTTGAATTTCAGAAGGAGTAATCAATGGACCATCCTAATCCAAAATCTTAAGTGTTAGCTAACGGAAACACCTTCGGGACTTGAGTGCCTAGCACATTAGTATGCCATTTTTAGGCTTATATTCCAACCAAGTTCATTTATTTGTCTTATTTCTAGATTTGTTCTTCTATGTTTTCTTTCTCATCTATCTCTATCTATTTATGCTTTACATTTTCATATCTAATCAACCCCAAAAAGTGAATATAATCAAACACAACATCTAGCTCTCCTTTAAGATTGAAGTTGGATCTAATTGATTATTCCCCTTAATTGAAAGTGAAAATAGTGATTGATTAAGCTCTTAATTTGCATTTCAAAGCTAAGACTCCTATTTCTACCATTTCATTTTGGTGTGTTCAAGATTGTCGTCTTGTCATTGATGTCTCTTGTGTAGTTGTGGTGTTGTCATTGATATCAACCCTTAGTAATATGTTGTCATGTGTAGAGATGTTGCTATGCTATGCTAAAGTTCATGGTTGGATGTCAACCTTCAATTTGGTTTTGATGTTTACACTCTATATGTTGTGGTGTCATCGATGCTTGCACATGTATGATAATGATAATGATGATGTGTTATGATATAGAACAATGATGGTGATGAAGTTCATGGTCGAATGTCATGCCTTGTTTGTTAATAGAAATGTTATCATATTAAGATGAGGATTATAAGAATTAAGGTGAGGATTAGAAGTTTTGTGATGTTGTGGATATGATGCCAATGGTCTTGTGCATGCTACAACCTATTGTTATATCTCTCTTATTTCTCTTGAGTGAGAAGATTATTCTACAAGGATGTTCTAATCGCTACAGGTTGGTGAAGTTTGAAAATATAGGAAGGTGTTTTGAGGACTGTCTGGGAGAATACTTCACATTCCTCCATGCTTGAAGATATGCTCTTGTAGTTTGGGATTTATCTTGTATATGATGAGGATGTTGCAATCCTATCCTTTCAAATCACTGGTGTTCTTGCAAATGTTTTTGGGTAAATGCAATATGTTGGTAGTTTGGTTGCTTGTTAGGGCTGGTCCTGAAAATGCTCTACATTTCTTGGCAAGGTTGTTTCCGCTCCTACAGATTGGTGGACATAATTTTATTGTTTATGTCCTTGATGAAGTGTATCAGAAGTATGTTTGATAATGTTCTATCGCATGACTGTGTTTTTTGGATTTCTAGGTATAAGGAACTCTATATCTATTTGGTTGTGCAAACTTTTTTGGCATGAAAGCATGAAAAAAGTGTATGAGAATATTGTTGAATGTTCATGGAATGTCTCTATGTGGTTCACATGACAGTGGTTGATCTTTTTGGTGTCACATTTTGTTTAGAGTTGATTTCCACGATGTTTTGTGGTTGTCTGATAGGTAGAGCTTATTATTTTTCTTGTGCTATGCATTTAGGGATTTGCGCCAACATTGGAGGTTGTGTTGAGTTGTCTTTGGGTTTTTTATGTCTCACTATGAGCCACATTGTGTAAATTCATTTGGAAGTTATGTTTTTAAACTAATTGGTAAAGTGCTACACGTTTCATCTACATCTTACCCTTTTGTTGACTAGGGATGATGTGTGCCAATATATTTGATGTTTGGGACTGCATGGAAAGATATCGTAAGTTGTTTTATGTCCACTCTATCTCTTAGCTTGGATTGATTTCACTGTAGTATATTTTGAGGCTGACTTGTTGGGGTCACTGCTTGTCTCCTATTATCGACAACTTAATTTGATATTTTTCTTGCTTGTGGAGGATTTATATAGAAGTTCAAATCAGTTGCAAGTGTATGAATTGTTAAGATGACAAAAGTGGTGTAGTAGAAGTTGGTGGTGAAGGTTTTACATTTGAATTGCTTAATGGTTGCTTGAGGTAGTGATTCAAGAGTACCACATTCTCAAGAGATTGGTGGAGGTTGTGAGTTGAAAGATTATTCATTGTAATTTAAATTTCCATGTATCGTTCTCTGAGATAGTGGATCTCTTTAGCAAGTCCTTGTATATTGCTTTGAGGTAGTGGAATTCTTCAACAAGTTATTTAAGTCGCAATGTACTTCCTTAGGCAATGAGCCTTAAAACAAATTGTAATTCTTGTTAAAATATTGTGCAATATCTTTGATTGTGGTTTTTCCCTTTCTCTTGTGCATTTGTGTTTATTGATTTATCTTTCAATGTTGCTAATTTATTTAAGAGTTTTGAATTTGAATTGTGATAAAAGTTTAAATTATTGATAAATATTGATTCACCCCTCTTAGTATTTGGTGTGTTTAACATGGTGAACCCAACTTATCTTACACTTGCATTAATTCTAATTATTAGTTTCGGACCTATTTTTTGCATGAAAATTTTAGATTTAGAAGCATTGATTTTTGAAAATTACTACTTGCGTTGGTTAATAAATAAAAAAATTCTATATCATATTTTTTAATCAATCACATAGTTTCTATTTAATTTTAATTTGCCATAGAAAATAAGTGTGGGTGCATCACTTTTTCAATTTGACAATTTGACAATGAAGATATATCCTTCATGTGATGATGGCCTAGTTGCCCTTTTAACACTTTACCCCACTACTAATAAAGAAAAAATTGTGATGCAAGATGTTGACAAATCTTTACCTTCTATCCATTTCAATGCTCTCCCTTCTATAGATGAAGCCTTGAAAGATAATACTTGTACCTCTCCCAAAGCTTCTCCTATTCATGAGGATATTTTGTTGCAAGAAGAAGATACTGTAGTCACATAAATCTGTCCATTTTAATTAAATAAATATTTCATATTTATTTAATTAAAAATCCACTAGCCATTAGTTAATTAAATTAATATTTAATTAATTCATCTTCAAACATTCTCCTATTAATTAGATAAATTATTCAATTTATTTTAATTAATTCATTAAACGAAATTCACAATCAATTAAATGAATAAATTCTATTTATTCAATTTAACCCTCTTTCCTCTTTTAAATAAATAAAATAAAACATTTATTTAAAATCATTATCCCCCCCCCCCCCCACTTGCATTTTTCTACAAATGCAAGTTGCAACCACAAATTGAAATAAATTTATTTTATTTTAATTAAAATCTTATTTTCCCTCACCCACCAAATCCACTTGCACTCCTAAACCCCCTTCTAGATTCTTCTAAACCCTTACTAATTAACCTAATCCATCCCCTAATTATTGTCACATTCCTAAGCAACTTGGATTCGCTTCTCAAAGACTTCAAAGTCTTTGAAAAGCATTTAATGCTTTCTGTGTTCAACAATTTAACCTCTAAAAGTCTTCTAAACCACTTATGGCTCTTACATGACCATTTATGGTTAACCCCTAACTCAACCCTCATGTGACTCACGTGTCTCCTCAAGCATTTATTGCTTTGACCATGGTTATCCCTTTTACCTTTGCACAAGAGTTTATCCATTGGATAAAATCATTATTCTTTGGATAATGAATTTATTTACTCAACCCAACCTTGATCTTAACTCCCAAGTTAACCTTTAGGTCATGTTAAGCCTTTAATGCTTATTCCCTCTCTTCTCAACCTATCTCATATTGACACTTGTCATCCTGGGATTGGGTTGAAAGCCCTCACATGGATTGAATATCATTCATTCCTGACCCTTGTTGAGATTACTCAATCTCAACCATCCATTGCTCCATTTCCCCTATAAATAGAGCCCATTTCTTCATAATCGAGATCCTAAAAACATGTATGCATTTAATCTATAGGCATTTTTAGAGAGCATTTAGCATAATATTCACTCTTTTGGTTTAAAATCAATTAGTTAATTGGATAAATCTCTTATCTTTTATTCACACTTGCATAACATAAGTCATAATCATCTACAATCTTGAATCTTCATAAGCATCCATAGTGCAAAAAGCTGCTGAGAGCTACACTAATTTGGAACTTGGAGAGGAGAGGAACAAGGAAGAAGGAGCTAAGAGCATGGTAGAAGGCATTTGGAGATGCCTTGTTGTATTTGCTTCCATAGTTAAATATCTTATCTTGTTTTTAGTGTCTCTTTTGATATGTCTACTTAGATTAGTTTTTGGTTAATTAACACTAACAGTTTCTTGTGTTTTTGTGTGTTATACAACCACAAGATTTTGTCTAACCTTTGCCCTATTTCGTAGAGCATCATTTGGTGAACCCAATATGAATTAAGCACCCACCAACAATTTTTTTTACAAAAACTAACTTTTTTTTACTGTTTAGCTTGACACACAGATCGCGCTTTGGTGCTTTTGATCGCATTTTAGCGCTATTGTAATTTGATATTTTAGCGCCATTGTCTTTACAATAGCGCTATTGTCTCAAATTTAGTGCTACTGTCAGTATATTAGCGCTTTCGAGTCTTAACTAGCGCTTTTGTCCATGTTGTAGCGCACTTGTTATTGCTGTTTAAAATTTTAGTTTAGCGCGTTTGTCTATACTTTAGCGTGTTTGTGTTAAGTAGTACTTTTGTTGTCACACAGAGTAGCAATATTGCAACAAAACATTGTAAAAAAAGGGCCTTGTAACCGATAATATTTTTTTTAGGCTTGTGCAAGCCCACCATGTTTTCGGATTTTTCTAACTGTTCATTTCGTGTGCAGATCTTAAACTAACCCCTTTTTGTTACTAATAATCAAAAACACTTCTTTTGGTGCTTTTAAAATCAACAAAAACAAATTTATTTCTTGCAAGTTAGGATTCAAACTTCATTTTGGTGCTTTTAAAATCAACAACACAAATTTTGTTTACTTGCGAGTTAGGGTTCAAATTTTCATTTGGTGCTCTAAAAATCACAAAACAAATTTGCTTTCATTGCAAGTTAGGGATACACTCTATTTTGGTGCTTAAAACAAGACAAGACAAATTTTCTTTCTTGCATCAAACTAAAAAATTCACAATCAACATTTCAACTTATTGTGCAAGTAAAAAGAACAATCAACTTGTCTCAATTTTTTGAAAAAATGATTTTACTTCATGCATACGTGTTTCAATTTCAGTTGACCAAGATTTCAAATTCCTAGTTACTCAAACATATTGCCTTTGAAGTTAAAAAGAACATCATGGTTGTTGGAGCAACATCTCCAAATAGATATAACAACATTACAATGACAAGTTAAAAAGAACAAGTGTATTTTGTGTTTGGCACAGTTGTGCAAAAGAGTTGGTCAAGTGGTCCTACTTCTAACACACACTATCCTCTCCCTTGGCTTTCGTGGTCCTAGGTGCAAGAGAAAAGTGTTAGTAACACACAAGTTTTATCTTTTTAAGAGAGGCCTGCCAAGAGACACATCACTCTTGGGAACGACCTCGCGCGGTAAATCCTTCGAGCCTCTATAGAAATCGGGTGTGAGCGAAAGCTGTAGCCTTGGGTATTGTTGTTCCTATAGTGTAACTTGCCGAAAGGACAAATGGGCCTCACCACAAGTTACAAGGCTCTTAAGTGAGTCACTGCAGAATGAACTTATGTCCAAAAACATCAAAAATTACTAAACACCTTTAAGTAGTAGCCCACCCGTTCTATTGATTGAGGATATTTGTGATAAATTCAGTGCAAGAGCATAGATGGTTTTTCTCCCAAGATACTCACCATACATATTTCCTTGAGTAGAAACGTAGCTTTTTGAAAAGTCACTTGTGGCTTGATGAAAGTGGTGATTCCCCCATCATAGGGATCATCTATTTGTTATGCTCGTGCAAGACTTAGTATATCACATCCTTACCTGCCACGACGGGATTCATAAGGTATGTAGTACCAAAGTCGAAGAAATATCAAGATGTGGGCTGAAATTATCGCAACTGGCCATTTGACCTTAGGGATAAAAAGTGTTTGAAGTGTTTTCATTTTTGAGTCAAGACCAATGCAAATTGAGTCGACTTCAGGCTTTGGAAACACCTAAAATACATTTGAAGGAAAGGGTCATAAAAAGTTCAAAAGATTGGGTTAAGCTAGACCCATACTTACTTGTGACTTTTGAGGCAACATTCTTGTGTTTGTGTGCTTGCTTTGTTTTCTTGTCAAAGAAAAATAAAAAAATCCAATTCCAAAACAAGTATTCATCCAACACAAACATTTTCAAAAACAAAGGATCCAAAACAAAGAGCAACAACAAATGTATCAAACTATATGACCATTCTTCACATCTTGAGAAAGAAGAATCTTCATCAAAACATCAACTTGAAGAAAAGAACATTGAGCTCAAAGGCTCTTATCAAAAAGAGGAAATTCTTCTATCTTAATAGACAAATCTTTGTCTCTCATAGAACCTTCCTACGTCGCATGCGTCTATATCTTCAAGGGAAATCAAACGAAATTGATCAACAGTCATTAAACCGCAGAGATTTTATGCAATACCAAGCTTTGAGTTATCACAAGAACAAAGGAGGCAAAATCAATCCTAACTTCTTTCCCAACATTTGCATCACATATAACGTAGTTCGGGAAGAACCACCAACTCCCGAAAGAGAAGAGGAAGAATTTGTCCCACATGTGACACAAAGATTTTATTGAAGTTCACATTTCATCCATTATCATATCCATATCTCATCAAATCCACTTTCAACTCCCAAAACATCAAAAGGTTTTTGTCCTAAGTTCTATTTCAATATTGCTTGAATCAAACACAATACATCACTTTTAGAGTGTCTCTACATCTAGGATAAACTCATCCTAAAAGACATTTCTATGCAGGTTAAAACTAGTCTATGAGTGCATCCTCTCATTACTAGGTAGTTGAGTTTGTAATACATCTCAGATCCCTCTACACCTTATCACATCAAACTTTGTCAATCCAACACAACAAGCAATTCAAGAAAAGAACTTTGGTAACATTTACCTTTAGTGTTAGGGATCCATATACAAAAAACTTCACCAAACATAAATCTTTCATTCCATCACCAACTCATCATCATTTTCATTAAACTTCAACAAAAAATTATAAACCAAATGGCTCATACCATCTGCAGGTCTAGAAACAAGAAATTGAAGAGGAAGAGGAGGAAAATCTTAATGAATTCCAAGAGGCCCTTGGAGGAAATGCAAATGATGAAAATCCAAGTACTCCTACTCCTGCAGCAATAGAAAGGGCACAACACGACCCTCTCTTTAATAGACTTTTTGATGAAATACTCAGGAGCAATGTCGATGCTCACTTTTTAAGACTTGCTCAAGAGGGGGCTAAACTACCCTCTGACTTTGATATTGCACAACTAAGACAAGCATCAAAACGCCAAAGTAGTAATGAGGATGAAAGTGGTCAAGATCACATCAGATATAACCTTCATCAAGGTAATCCCCCACCACCTCCTCCTCCAAATGAAATAGACATGTTACGACAACAAGTCAAAAATCTCACCCAACAACTTCATAGTGGTGTAAAAACCAATCAATTTTCACTCAATGACATTTGTCCCTATCCCTTTGATAGGAATCTTCATATGCCACCTTTTCCGTGAGGGTTTGAAACACCCAAGTTTGAAAAGTATAGAGGAAAAGGAGATCCTCGTGATCATGTTAGAGAATTCCATTCAGCTTGCCTCGAAGTGGCATACGAGGATACATACCTAATGCGACTTTTTCCCCAAAGCTTGGGAGGAACAACCACATTATGGTTTTCCCGATTACCAGGTGGCATTAGGACCTTCAAAGAACTAGTTCAGAAGTTCCTGGCACATTACTCACACAACATTGAACGTGATATCACAATGGCTTATTTATGTAACACTAAACAAAAGCCAGGTGAGCTATTTTCAGTCTTTCTGCAACGATGGCATCAAATGTCTAGCAGACGTTCTCTTCAGTTACCTGAACAAGAACTAGTGGAAATATTTATTTCCAACTTAAATGACGAAATGGAATTTCACTTAGACGTAAAAGGCATAGACTCTTTCAATGACATGATCACCAAAGGCTTAAAATGTGAGCGAGCTCTCATCAAAAAAGGGCTTATCAAGATATACAATGAACCAAAGGATGACCCTTACCCGTGCTTCAATAGTGACAAACCTAACTTCTAGAACAAAAACAAAAACGTCGTCAATGATGGGGTTGTGGATGCAAGAACTATCAAAAGTGCACAACCTGTGGTTCAATTTGCAGGACAGAACCCCCCACCCAAGAATAACACAGTTGCCCCTCCAAATCAAGGACATGACACATCTCAAGAGGAACCCAGACAACGTCAACAAAATTTAAAACCAAAACGAACATACACCCCCTTAGGGAAACCCATCAAAACAGTGTTACGTTAGTTGGTTTCTCAAAATCTGGTTACCTTACCCAAAACATCAAATTATGAACCTCAAGTCAAACCTTCATGGTGGAGGGATACTGAACATTGTGATTTCCATCAAGGGAAAGGACATAAGACAAGCAATTGTCACAGATTGAAAGATCTTATTTAGGATCTTATTGACCGAGGTGAAATCGAAATCGATGGACATGACCCAAAGACGACAAACAATGATCATCTCATGTTTAAAAATCCACTTCCATCACATGATCAAAGGGGTCCTTCCACTTCAGGGAGAAACACAGATACCACCAATTATACGCAAGCTGGGTATAATTACACTGTGAATCACCTATATGATGCCAATGAACAGATTGCAACTATTACCATAAAAAATCCTAGCTCCACTTGCAATGTTGTTACACGTCGCAGCAAGAATACCATAAAAGCAGTTCCACAAGGCACCCCATCCATCCCAAAGCAGTATAACCTTGTGGAACAATTAGACAAAATGCCCACACTAATATCTATCTTAGAGCTATTGCACCTATCTCCATCCCATAAAACAATCTTGGATCAAGCTCTCCAAGAGGCATCAGTCCCTGCAAACCTAAATACAGATCAGTTCCAAGCTATGGTTGGAAACCTAAGATCATCACCTTGTCTCACTTTATCTGAAAGTGACAACTCATCCTTCCAGCAACCTCATAACACCTCACTCCATATTGAAGGGTTTATCAACCAACATAGGATCAAGCGAGCCTTGATCGATAATGGAGCAGGCCTGAATATCTGTACGCTACAATTAGTCATAGCTTTAGGATATGCAATTGAATAAGTGGATCCGTGCAAGAAGATAACAATCAAAGCCTATGATGATGCAGAGCATTCATCCAAAGGAGCTGTGGTGCTACCAATCCAAGTGGGCCCTGTGGTGAAACACATCATCTATCAAGTTCTGGACCTTCCTCTGCCGTACAATTTATTATTAGGAAGACCTTGGATACACGCCATGCAAGTCATTCCATCCACCTACCATCAGTGTATCAAGCTCCCGTATAATGGTGTAGAAATTACAATCCTGGGCGATGCAAACCCCTTTGCATATTGTCATAATATAAGTCATCAACCAGAGATTACCGTTCCCAACAATAGAGAAGCCATCTCATCCACATCATACATAAGTCCAGCTTCTCTTTCCAGTTCAAACACCACTATACCTAAGCAAGAGAAGCTCAAGATGAAAATAGTAGAGGAAGGTCCTGGGGAATACAATCTCAACCAACTCTTTTGTGTTGGACAAATGCCCACTTCTCCTAGAACACATGGCAAACCTCAACGGTTACTTCAAACGCCACTGGACATGCCAACATGTACTTTGATGCCATTCATCCTTGGAAAGAGTCAAGAAGAAGAGACCAAAGATGAGGACTTAACAGAATGGATCTATAAAGACCCAATCACCGTGGACATCCCACAAGCTAAACTTCCCATAGATCAGTATGGCAAAGGCCTTCTCATTATGCAAAGAATGGGTTATGATGGTCAGAGTGCTTTGGGACCTTACAAGCAAGGAAGACATGAACCGCTGCAGCCGAAATTAAAGCCCAAGGATAATACAGGCTTAGGCTTTCAAAAGGTGATCCTTCCTAAGCTTAGACTCAAAGGAAAACCCAACCAACCACTATATCGACCTATTGAAAAGAGGACACCTTTGATTATAAAAGCAACATCAAACACCATAGCAACTACCCAATTGAGGCTAAAAATCCCAGCAAAACCATCTACAACACCCACCATCCCACCAATCAAACCAGTAACCCCATCAACATCAGCAATAACATCAATAACACCATTAGCAACAACAATTGTATCAGAACCCACAATAGTATCAACCACACCAGCAGTTCTAGCAGAAGCAGCAGAGTCAACACTATCGATACTCCCCGTGTTGGATTCTTTGATCCCCATAATCCTTCCTGTAGCATTGATCATTTCATCTACAAAGGTACAACAACCGATCACACCTGCAGTGTTTAACTCAAAAGATATCCCAGTATGGTACAATAACCGGTTACTGGAAAGTGACTCAGAAATTGACTCACATGAGTGGGAATTTGATTCTATACAGCTTAATACTTCAGATGGGGAAGACGCATCACCACTTCCACCTCGCAAAGACCTCCTTGTTTACGGAGAAGCACAGATAAAGACCTCTTGGGTTCCTGAGCTGGAAACTTCTTCCATAGACCCTATGTCACATCCTATGCCTGATTCTGATAGGGAGAGTACCATCAACGACCTTCACCACAACGTCTTAACCCTCACTGACACATCTAACTAACTTAACCTAATCGATGAAGTAATGCCCATTATCCATCCTGAACTCATCGAATGGAACCAACCTAATCCCCCATGTCTTGACCTTTTCCAAAACGATGAGGCGATCATTGACTTTTTGGAACTACGGGATAACATACCAAGCGGGGATCACAAAGTTGGATTCGCCATTGAACTTAATAGCGCAACATACTTTGGAGCGGATGCCAAACCTTTCAGCTGCAAAAATATAACAATAAAACATGGATCTTCCAGTGAAAACCACACTGTGGCACTGTTTGATCTCGCAAAAGTAAAAAGAAAGAGCGTATCCAATGGTGAAAACCTCTCTGAGGCACCGGAGGATGAAAGGTTCGACATTCTCCCTTCTAGTACACAACATGAATGATCAACAATTTTCATTGAAGAGACCAAAGAATACAATGTGGGGACTCCTGAAACTCCTCACCACATA
Source organism: Cryptomeria japonica (assembly GCF_030272615.1). Classification (NCBI taxonomy): domain Eukaryota; kingdom Viridiplantae; phylum Streptophyta; class Pinopsida; order Cupressales; family Cupressaceae; genus Cryptomeria; species Cryptomeria japonica. Next base: position 673,734,970 of record NC_081405.1, on the reverse strand, counting down.
CATCTGGCATCTCTTTTAACCTCGGAGGAACAACCTAAGTTTGTAGAGTTCTTCTAGAAGCGCCAAATCAACTTCGCATGGTCATATGCAGACATGCTTGGGCTTGATCCTGAATTAGTCATGCATCACCTCACCATCGCAGAAGAAGCCAAACCTATCAAGCAGAAGCTTCGCAAGATGCAACCCCATATTGCGGTGCTAGTCAAAGCAGAACTTAAGAAACTCCTAGATGTTGGTTTTATTAGACCAATTGACTATGTAGATTGGATATCCAATATTGTGCATGTTGACAAACCAAATTGGGGCATCCGTATCTGTACTGACTTCAGAGATCTGAACAAAGCATGTCCTAAAGATGACTTCCCCCTACCAAACATCGACATAATAGTAGACCTAACAGCAGGACATGCCATGCTTTCACTCATGGATGACTTTTCAGGATACAATCAGATAAAGATCGCACCAGATGATCAACATAAGATGACCTTCACATGCCCATGGGGCACAAACTGCTGGAATGTGATGCCTTTTGGTCTAAAGAATACAGTAGCGACCTATCAACAAGCAATGACCACCATCTTCCATGACATGATGCATACTATAATGGAAGAATATGTTGATGACTTACTGGTAAAATCACTAACAAGAGAAGATCATCTAGACATATTAGAGAAAATCTTTGACAGACTGGAACAATATCATGTTCGACTCAACCCAAAGAAATGTGTCTTTGGAGTAACCTCAGGGAAGCTTCTAGGATATATTGTCTCAAGCAAAGGCATTGAGGTCGACCCTGCAAAGGTCAAAGCAATCATGGACATGCCACCTCCCAAGAATATCAGTCAGCTAAGAACATTACAAGGACGACTTCAATCCATCTGAAGATTCATTGCACAACTGGCAGATAAGTGTCACCCCTTTACACACCTGTTACACAAAAACATTCGCTTTCAGTGGGATACCAAATGCCAGCAAGCATTCCAGATGCTTAAAGACTATCTCATGAATACACCATTATTGATTCCACTAGATCCAAGTAAGCCTTTACTGCTCTATATATCAGCAACAAATACAACATTGGGTGTACTATTGGCACAACACAATGCAGAAGGGAAAGAGTGTGTTGTTTACTACATCTCTCGCACACTGGTTGGCTATGAACTCAATTACACACCTATTGAGTGAGCTTGCCTAGCAGTAATCTTGGCAGCCACTAAAATGAGGCACTATCTATTGACACATAAAGTATAGCTCATTGCCAAGATTGATCCACTCAAATACTTACTTGGCAAAGCAGCACTGATAGGCTGCTTGGCAAAATGGGTGATGATTCTAAGTGAATTTGAAATTGAGTATGTGGACCGTAAGGCTATTAAGGGTCAAGTTATTGCAGATCAGTTGGCCGATGCACCCCTCATAGGCGATTATCCTCTCATTTCCAATTTTCTAGATGAAGAGATATTCATGATCACAACAACACAACCATGGAAACCATACTTTGATGGTTCATACACTGGGCATGGCTCGGGGGCAGGCATTCTGTTAATCACACCTCAAGGTGACAGCATCCCGAAGTCTTATAGGCTCACATTTCCATGTACAAACAACATAGTTGAATATGAGGCCTTGATCACAGGACTCGGGTTAGCCATACAATGGAAGTTACAAGAACTACAAGTATATGGCGATTCCCAACTGGTCATTCGACAAGCAACAGATGAATATCAGACCAAGGATGACAAACTCATGCCATACAAACAAATGGTGGACATATTAAAAACATCATTCACTACTATCACCTATGAGAAGATACCCAGAGATCAGAATTGAGCTGCTGACGCTATGGCTACCATTGCATCTCTCCTATATCTTCCACATAATTCAACACGCTATGAGTTCTTGGTAGAACAACTTTGGATTCCCGCTTATGATATCCCTGAATCCGATATGATATGTCACCTTGTTGGTTTCAAAGTGCCATGGTACAGTGAGTTCTACACCTATCTACGCGATCACATACTTCCTCCTAACCAATCGAATAACCAACGCAAAACTTTCATTCGCCAAACCGCTCGATATACCATTATTGTTGAAACCCTATACCGACGCAATCTTGATGGTACTCTCCTTCGATGACTGGAACAAGATGAGATAACAAAGGCCTTCGAAGAGGTACATGAAGGAATTTGTGGAACTCATGCAAGTGGTCTGTCACTAGACAAGAAACTCCTGCGCACTGGATACTATTGGTCATCCATGGAAAAAGACTCCTATTACTTTGTCAGAAAGTGAAAAAAATGCCAAGTTCATGGAGACCTAATACATGCACCAGCACAAGAATTGCAACCAATCACAACACCATGGCCTTTTTGTCAGTGGTGACTTGATCTTGTGGGTAAAATCCATCCACCTTCATCCAACGACCACAAATTCATTATTACCGCCACCAAATACTTCACAAAGTGGATCGAAGCTATTCCACTTACCCAAATCATCGACAAGAAGATCGCCTCATTCATCCTTAATTACATCATCTGCCGGTATGGTGTACCCATGTCTATCATCGCAAATAACAGGCTTCCATTCAAAAATCAGGATGTTTGTGAGCTCTGTGAGAAATTTCACATCCAACACCGCTTTTCCACTCCTTATTACCCACAAGGCAATGGTCAGGCCGAAGCATCAAACAAGAACATATTAAGAATCCTCAAGAAGAGAGTTAATGATGTCAGTCGTAATTGGCATGTTCAATTGAATCCAGCACTATGGGCGTATCGAACTAGCATTCAAACCCCTACAGGTGCAGCTCCCTACTCACTAGTCTATGGCGCATAAGCTATCTTACCTATCGAGGTCGAGATACCATCTCTACGGGTTTCCTTACACAATCTCATAGATGATTAAGCATACAAAGTATCTCATTTCCATGATTTAGAGCTACTTGATGAGAAACGACAAGCTGCATACAATCACCTCAAAGCCTATTAGCAACGCATGAGCAGAAGCTATAATCATCAAGTTAGACCTCGCAGATTTGAGGTAGGTGATCTTGTTCTTCGAGAAAATCCTCATAACCAACCCAACTGAGAACATCAGGGAAAGTTTGAATCAAATTGGCTGGGTCCATATGTTATTACTACTGTATTTGGGTCCGGGGCATACCAGTTGGCTACTTCTGAAGGAGAACCGCTAGTAGATCCGATCAACAACATGCACCTCAAACAGTTTTATACATAAGCTGTACAGAGCATCAGGCTCCCATACATATCAACAACAACATCAAAAACATTCAGATAAATGTCCTGAAGAAAATACAAAAAACATCAAAATAGTAAAGAAAAATCATGCATCCAAATGGTGAACAATCACTCTGGTGGCACCTTGGGTAAGTGCGATGGTGAAAACCTGGCAAACAACGCCACTCGTAAAGGCTATGGCTCCATTGTCTTTTAGATTTGTTGCGATCACGTTCACTATATTCACTCATCCATCAGTCCAAAAACCATGGCTTGTTATTGATCTGCAATTAAGGATAGTACTTCATGTGTCTTGCATCCCGCTTTTTGAAAGTCATGCCTAAACTGGGGGCAATACCCTTTAACCTATTTGATGGAAGTGGATTCTACATTACTTGTGATTCATTGGGTCTTCACTCAAAACTATCTCACAAAATCCAAAAACATTCAAAACTGTCTCTCCAAATACCAAAAACATTGGAAAATTGTATCACAAAATCCAAAAACATTCAAAACTGTCTCTCCAAATACCAAAAACATTGGAAAATTGTATCATAAAATCCAAAAACATTCAAAACTATCTCACAAAATCCAAAAACATCAGAAAACATCAAACAAACAAAACATGGCAACACTGTACATATGTTTTTCAAAGCAGATACCAAACAAAACATTGTGAAATACTCTAAACGATGACCACTTATGCGATCAACCAAACAATCAACATCAACACACCCACTGTCTTAAACAAGGATGCATCCTTCCTTACCAAAACAAAGACAAGATAACATTTTCTTTGACAAGAAAATTTTGTTTAAGCTATCAAGTACTTGGTCGATTTGTTAGTTATTTATTCATTTATATCAGGTTCCTACAACATTGTTTGTGTATCTTCTGCGAATTATTACGATGAAGTACTGGGGCATGTACTAATGGTGTCTACATGGGAAGTTCGCTAAGCTACATGATCTTATGCGAAATATAGTCATAGATCACTACGACTTGCTAACTACAGCGTATACCTCGACCATATGAGCATGAACCATTATCGAGGATCCGTATTCTTTATTCTTTATATATGTTGTTTTCTTACAGGTACCATGCTCCATCCTTGGTTCCTACTGCCTCATCCAAAATGGTTTATCTTTGATTATGGTATGAACTTGTCTCGGGATATGATTGACAAAAGATCAAGGAGGACGTTCCAAGTCATGCATGAAAGGAGATAATCCTTGTCTATTCCGCAAGCAATACTCAGGTCAACTTGATCCATTTTATCAAGTTGCTTGTATTAACTTGCTATATCAAAATTCATGTAAGGAATACTCAGGTCATCTTGAATCATTATGTCAAGTTGCTTGTATTTTTCTACAACATTTTAAAAGCTCAATGATGAAAATAAAGCACTATGGATCGTCATTCCATCTCATCTGTTTATATAGCATTCCATTGCATATCGCCCATCCATTTATTCATTCATTATTCATATGCATAGTTTTGTATGCAAGTGTGAACAAAGTTAATGTGAGCAGTTATGTGAAAATTGAATTGGTCTTGGATACAATCGCAACAGAGTACTCTGATACATCATCAGTACATCATGCAAAGTCTAAACAACCTTGCATTCATCTATAATGATCATATCATCATCATTACATTTAATTGCATTTGCATCGAGTGCATTTCATATCATTTAGTTGCATAAAATTACATATAGTTCATTATCATTTATTGACATTAGTCTTCTTATATCATTTCATCATTGCATAATCATGACATTTAGATTCATTTATATAATAAAATTGTCCTTGTTTGCATTTACTATCATTATTAGCCATTACTATTCATTCATTTAGTGCCACTTACCAATCCTCATTTATCATCACTTATCATCATTTATCATCGTTTATCATTGCATACATTTATTTATCTATCCATTAGTTAAGTAAATTCATTTATCCATTTAGTATATTTTTATACTCATTCAATTCATTTCATTTAGGATTCATTACAAACATGCATTCATTTTACTTTTTAATTGCATTAAGGTGCAGTTATTCATGAGTTGCATTATCATTACATTACCATTTCACTTCATCATATTTTCTGACATTTAGAAACATCAACAAAATCATTGGCCTTAACATTGGTTCATACATTATCCATATACATTCATTTAGAAATCATCATTTAAACAATTGTATTTTACACTTGTTTATCCATATTACATTCATCTAACAAACATATAGATGCATTTACATATATAAAATCATTCATTTTAGCACATTATATCATAAAAATCATTACACATCATTATCTCATTATCTCATCAAAACATAAAATCCAAAGTACCATCAGAACCGTCATTTCATTATACACACATATAATCATCATCGCATTTCCATAGATAAATCATTCATGCATATCAACCTGCATCCACATGATTAGCCTCACATCATAAAATATGCATATCGACATCATGTAAAAATGAATCATCATCAAACATGCATATAGGAATCATCTCATAAAGACATACATATAGCAAGTACACCTATCCATTTGAGCATAAAATCATCCTGCACAAGCATCCATACATATCATCAAAATGCATATCATCACAAAATATGGGATCTCCTCATATATCATATCATATCGCCAAAAAATATACATGTATTAGAGTACAATGAAGTCCCAACAATCGGCTACCAAGAGCCATCCAAGGTACAGTCCAAATGATAAAATACATGCATACAAAATGCTCTCTCAAATGCAACTCTGACCAGATGTTGCACCACCATCACCACCTGCTCCCCCACTAGCCCCTGCACCACCTAATCTATCTCTTCGGGGAGGACCCATCACACCACCACTACTCTGCATCCTCTGAGACCGCTCTGATCTCTCCTGACGCATCTGTGAATAACTTAGTGCCCGTAGACTAGATGGCACCTCCTACTCATATAGGCCCCGCTAGTAATCCACCTCTCCATCTGCTCTTTGTACCTCCCTTGCCAATGCCTCCACATATGGCCCATGTCCTTGTACTCCCTCCAAAACCCTCACTCTCTCCTGCAACTAGATCACCCTATCCATGGCCTGATCTCTCTCTCTCTCTCTCTCTCTCTCTCTCTCTCTCTCTCTCTCTCTCTCTCTCTCTCGCAGCACCACAGTTAGCTCTGACTCTCGGGCAAACAACTGAACATCTCTAGCTACTACCTCTGCCTCCAAATCCTCTACATGAGTCTGCAAATATCCTATCATATGATCTCGCAAATCTCCACCTGTAGCTCCCTCCCCGATATCCATAGGTACCTCTCCAGTGGCTCCCTCTTCAGTCGCTCCCTCCTCTGTATCCATAGGTGTATGTCCCTCACCTACATCTCTACCACCTAATCTCATGCCTCCATGCATCAAAGGTCCCTGAGATAGCCGCAATGGCTGTCCACCTCTCCCTCTCCGTTGTAATCGACCACCACCCCCACCTCCACCTTCGAATCTGCCACCTCCTCCAAACCCACCACCCCCTCCTCCTCCTCCTCCTCCATCCCCACCACCATTATCTCCATCACCACCATCCCCTCTCCCCCGTCCACCTACTACTCCACGACCTTCTCTCCTCCTCCGTCTTCGTCCCCTCTCGTCAAAATCTAGAATCGGCTCTGTCGGATATGATATTCGAGGAATCGGATGTGCCGCAATATACTGCATGTACTCCTCAGACACCCCTGCATCTACCATCCTCAATCGCATATCCCATGGTCTCCCCTGTAGCATCTGAAACTCTGCTAATGCGTGATCATACGGTAATACTGGCCCCCATAGGTACCTCTCTCGGACCACCTTGGCATACTCTTCCGAACCACTAGGCAATCCCTGCCTCCGCCCAAACTGTCTCAACACCCTGCTCGGTAATTGTCTCTTCACATTGTAGGTTGTCCTACCAATGAGGTATTGTGTCATGAACACATATGGCAATGCCTCTGCATCATCCTCCCACAACTCACACTCAATATATAACCTCCAGTTCACTGTATCCAAGTCCTCCAGTGCTTGCCGCCACCACTCTAACTTCCCCAGGTGGGGTTGACTCATCATCCCTCCATACATGTATACATAGGGTTGATCCACTGCTCGAAATCTCAGATTGACTGGTCAAGTCATAGGTAGATGCTCCCATGCCCAAATATGCGGTAACGTGATACCCACTCCCAATGAGCCCATCCCTCTATATGCTACCTCATGTAGCTCCCGATATAAGTGTGATAGCACGCACAGTCCCCATGCAAACAGAGTCTCCTCTGTAATCATCTGCTCGATCACCTGCCCACAACCAACGACAAGTCCATGCGATCGTCTATCTGGACACAACAGTCCCCCAACAATCCCTGATAACACTGCTGGTAATGGCTCATACAAGGCTACTATGTCCTCCTAGGCTACCGACCCATCATCAATATACACATCCTCCTAAAAAAACCGTTGTATAGCTGCTATCCCCCAAGATCTGTCATACATCACCAGCTCTCCTCGAATGGGAATGTGCAGGATGCACCATACATCCTCCAGTGTAACTGTCATCTCTCCCTGCGCTAAGTGAAACGTACATGTCTCACTATGCCACCGCTCTGCCAATGCTGTAATCAAACCATGATTCATTTGAATCACGAGCATATACATCACATTGTACAGGTCTGTCATTGCAATGCAATCCACCTTGGGCTCTATCAACTGATTGCGCAGCACCTGTGTGGCGGGATGCCTCTCGCGCAATTGTAAGACGCGAAGATCTTCCTACACAAGTGCATCAACTATCATCATCAGTTGTTTTGTTTCAAACGTTCTTAAGTTTAAACCTAGACTATCAATAGATACTTTGATCAAAGATTCTTCGGGTCTCACTAGGTAAGCAATCATGGCACACCTAGACTTCAACATGCATTTATCATAATGACCTAAGTCTCATTAGGGCTGCTATGGTTCAAAACAACTCTCACCTCATCTCGTCATCCATCCATCATTGGCATAGGGAGATTTTTTTGTTCAAACAAATTGGGGCATCTATTTTCCTACACAAAAGCACTATCTTGCACACAACATCGCTAATCTCCTAACAAAAGTGCTCAATCAACTGGGCAATAGCGCTCAAACAACAATAGTGCTATATTGACTACACATTAGGGCTACCTCACCACAACAATGCTCAATCAACCACCCCATAGCGCTAAAACAACTATGCAATAGCACTAACCTTTACAAAAGCGCTAAAACCACTACGCAATAGCACCATAGCGGCACAATAACGCTAATTAAGTTGACAACAGTGCCAAAACACAATTTTAGCGCTATTGTGTCGACTCAACTTGGACTCAGCACAAAACATATTAAAAATGAACAAAAAGAAAAAATTCAAATTCACATACTGCTAGTTCGTAGTCATCTGGCCGCTGGAATCGATGGACTCACTCTAATCGGTGCTCTGCTATGGGAACCGACATCTTAATTGCTGCTTGCCCCTCCAAAAAGTCATTATCAAAGCTAAGATTTCACTATGGACATGAATGCAAATGAGCCTGTTTTCATCCCTTTCTCCCCATATAAACCCTTCGCCGTAACCCTAATTTTCTCTCGCTCACCGCCGTGCTCCCTGTGAACTTCCCGAGTCTCCCATTTCTCCATTTTATCTCCAATTTCTTCTATTTTTCACCAGTATTGCTAACTTCTTCTCTTCTACCACCCTGCCAATTTTCATTCTTTTTCGAGAGATCGCCCGATTTTTCAAAAAAAATCGGCCCATCTCTCGAGGGGGCATACCACCCATTAAATTAACATTTTATGGGGAGTTTTTTCACACCTATTTTTCTTTCTTTGAAACGACGCGATAAACCGCACCATCTCAAAGAGTGGCAAATGTAGTCACATAAATCTGTCCATTTTAATTAAATAAATATTTCATATTTATTCGATTAAAAATCCACTAGCCATCAGTTAATTAAATTAATATTTAATTAATTCTTCTTCAAATATTCTCCTATTAATTAAATAAATTATTCAATTTATTTTAATTAATTCATTAAACCAAATTCACAATCAATTAAATGGATAAATTCTATTTATTCAATTTAATCATCTTTCCTCTTTTAAATAAATTAAATAAAACATTTATTTAAAATCATTATTCCCCCCCCCCCTTGCATTTTCTTACAAATGCAAGTTGCAACCACAAATTGAAATAAATTAATTTTATTTTAATTCAAATCCTATTTTCCCTCACCCACCAAATCCACTTGCACCCCTAAACCCCCTTCTAGATTCTTCTAAACCCTTCCTAATTAGCCTAATCCATCCCCTAACTATTGTCACATTCCTAAGCACCTTGGAGTCACTTCTCAAAGATTTCAAAGTCTTTGAAAAGCATTTAATGCTTTGTGTGTTCAACAATTTAACCTCTAAAAGTCTTCTAAACCACTTATGGCTCTTACATGACCATTTATGGTTAACCCCTAACTCAACCCTCATGTGACTCATGTGTCTCCTCAAGCATTTATTACTTTGACCATGGTTATCCCTTTTACCTTTGCACAAGAGTTGATTCATTGGATAAAATCATTATTCTTTGGATAATGAATTTATTTACTCAACCCAACCTTGACCTTAACTCCCAAGTTAACTTTTAGGTCATGTCAAGCCTTTAATGCTTATTCCCTCTCCTCTCAACCTATCTCATATTGACACTTGTCATCCTAGGATTGGGTTGAAAGCCCTCACATGGATTGAATATCATTCAATCTTGACCCTTGTTGAGATTACTCAATCTCAACCATCCATTGCTCCATTTTCCCTATAAATAGAGCCCATTTCTTCATAATCCAGATCCTAAAAACTTGTATGCATTTAATCTATAGGCGTTTTTAGAGAGCATTTAACATCATATTCACTCTTTTGGTTTAAAATCAATTAGTTAATTAGATAAATCTCTTATTTCAACTTTTATTCACACTTGCATAACATAAGTCATAATCATCTACAATCTTGAATCTTCATAAGCATCCATAGTGCAAAAAGCTGTTGAGAGCTACACTAATTTGGAACTTGGAGAGGAGAGGAACAAGGGAGAAGGAGCTAAGAGCATGGTAGAAGGCATTTGGAGATGCCTTGTTGTATTTGCTTCCATGGTTAAATATCTTATCATGTTTTTAGTGTCTCTTTTGATATGCCTGCTTAGATTAGTTTTTGGTTGATGAACACTAACAGTTTCTTGTGTTTTTGTGTGTTATACGACCATAGGCTTTTGTCTAACCTTTGTCCCATTTCGCAAAGCATCAGATACCATTACCACTTGTTTCAATGATCTCTCTCTTGGAGATGAATCATTGAAGAATGATGACTCCTCTTTCAAAAACAACCTCCCCTACTACATTGCTTTGGTGCAAGAGGAACGTGACTTAGATAGACCAAATATTGACACATTGATAGACATAGAGGCCTATTACTCACCTGGAGACTAATTTTCATATCATGACATTCCAATGCAACACGATGTTACTAATTTCCTTAATGACATGTCTCCAACATTATACTAAAAAAAGATCAAGACGAAACAAATGATGAAACTCATAAGAACCTAATACAAAAGGACTCTCCTACCTCCCAAGTGGATATGAATGATGGTAGTAAATATGTGAATCCTCCTACAAGAATCAATCCTTATTCATCTCTTCATCCTTTTGATGATTCAAGATACACTTACAATTTTGATTTCAATGAAGTCTATGATGAAAGTCCTTCCCCATTAGATTTGAATACACATTGTGATTTTAAATTTTTAACATGCTTTCTAAACAAGGAATTAAGGTCCCTGAAGAACCTTCATCCCAATACACTAGAGAAGGCATATGATTCCATGCTCCTTCCTTACCCATTCCTTTGTCAAAGCCTAATATTCCTCTCCCACAAGAGGAAATAAATTTTTCTATGACAAAAAAAGTTTTTGGAAATTTATAAATAATGGTCACATCATCTTTCCTCACATAAAAAATAGTCATATGCCTCAACCAAGAGATTGCACCAAATAATGTCTTTTTCATCAGTGTATGGTCACATTATTGTCGATTGTAGAGCATTTAATAGACATGTTAGAACACTTGATGCTTCAATTCCTATAACAAAGGATATGCATATTTTATTTTGGTCATCATCTTGTGCCTTATCATTCCTTAGCCCTATTATTTTGCTCCTCACTATGTGACACTAGTAGCTTATCTTTTGGGGGCTCATTAACATTCGTGGTGGTACAATTTCATGTGCAATAATACTTGGTTAGAAACATAATAGCTTAATTGTTCTTTTCTCCACATTGGGGGGCAAGAATAATTTTTCAATCATTCATTCTTTCTTAAGGATACACTTTCCTTTTGTTGAGTTGTGTCTTTTATAATTATATCCTTTATTGTATAGAATTGTTTGTCCTTCATGAGGATCTTATCCTTGAAACTGGAGTTGTGTATCCTTGATTAGGACTTTTTCCTTGTTGGGAAAATAAGTGTTGTACACCTTGCATAATAATATTTATAATTATAATATTTTATTTATTATGTGAGTTGCACATGGACGTGTAAAGTCTAGAGATTCCCTTGGAATATTCTTGGGACCACTTGATGAGTTGTATTGTAACATTGGGATATTATATTGTAATTATTTAATATTAGGAAAAGTAATTTAATAAAGTACTCAATATAAGATGTCGGGTTAATGGGGTAGTTAGCCCATGGTATTATCACATGGTTTTGATGTAATACCACTTGGTGGTATTGTGGGAGCTGGTGACTATAAAAACAACCACAAGGGTAGTTGTTTGGGTAAGCTAGTTTTAGCATTTGTGGAGGTTGGAAGCATGACTTGGGATGTGTGATTACATGCTTGTTCACATAATTACTTGTTGATGGTTGGGGTTTTGAAAGATTTCATTGTTATATTTATAATGGTGCATTGCCGATAATACATGGTGATAGATACTTTTGGAGGCTAGGTTTTTCCCTCATGAAGGTTTTCTTAGGGTGTAATTTGTGTCAAATTTTATGGTTATGTTGTTTATTCTTTGCATATGGATTCTAAGTGTTTATTTTGTTGATTTCTCAATTGGGTTATGTGGAAATTGCCATATGTATGGTTGTAAGTTTCCTTTCATTTGGTATAAGAGCTATGGTTTTAGTTGTATAATCCTAGGAGTTAAATCCATGAAATGCATGTAAAAATGAAAGACAAGGATAAATATGGGGGTTTGTTTCAAGTTTTAGGTCTATAGATTTGTGGAGTTTTTTTGCATATCTAGACTTATAAAAATTTGTTTCAAAATAGGTTTCTATGGATGTTCATTTTGGGGGTTTGGGGGATGAGGTTTCATATTTGACCTTGTGTGACAAAATAGACCCCATGGTTGTGTTCATAGAGCTTGAGAGATGAATTTTGATATATAATTCAACTTGTTTTGATGATAGTGAATTGAAAAGAATTTTTTTCAGCCCATACAACTGTATGGACCAGTTGTAGTGTCATCGATTTTATTTTTTTGGTCAATAAATTTTATATAATTTTATTAATAATAATAAAGATTCAATTACATCTTCAAAAAATACATCTCAAAATGGGCATGCCTACCCTACTCTCCTCCTACGAACATCTGAAAATCAAAATTTCCAAAAGAAACATCTAAAAAATGGGCATACCTACCCTGCCCCCTCCAACGAACATTCTACCCCAACGTGTAACAACAAAATATGACATTGCATCGAAATTCATAGTATCAGAGCTATAAAATTACATTGACAATGAAACAAAAAACCCCAAATTCACTGGTCCTGCTCCTCAGTACCTCAACCCTCCCTTGACTTTGCCACACCACCTCACCTTTGTCTCCTTCACGAACTCATTCCACCCACCACTCCTCTTCTTCTTGAAGCACGACCCTTGTGAAGAATATGACATGTGAAGAATATAATTAAACTCCATAAGAGCTAACATTAGAGAGTAGATAGATGTTCTCAATAGTGTCCTCCAACTTTGTAAGATAGATCTCACAAAAAAACTTGCAATGTATATTAAGTATTCACCCCAAGTGGTTGTATCTAGAAGATGATGAATATATATAATTACATTAAATCATTAGAAGCCATAGATGTAGCAACACTAGTCTTATTAGAAGAAACAAGAGATGGAGGAAATAAAATATCAACATGCATCTCTAGAGCTTTAGTTGATGAAAAAATACCAAGATCCAAAGGACCATACTACATCTCCTTTAAAATGCCCACACTAGATTCCTAAGCATGTACAATTGTTGAAGGAAGAAATATATCAAAATTTGGTTAGATTTGCACTTGAGATTGATGATCTATCTCCCCAACTCCAATAATATCTCTATTTTGTTAATATCAAATAACTACCATGTCTAGTGTGAACTCAGCACTCTTCCTTGCTCCACTATGTGTGATATAATAGATGGAATGGATATTGGTTTATAATGAAGGCACACAAAGAACATCATAAAATGACTCTTCATCGATCTCGGTAAATTGTTTCACACAAATGTGCATATATGCGTTGTTAGTTATCTAGATATGTGGTGATGCATAAGACTCAAAACAAGAGAACATACTCTACAATAAAGCTACATGATGTAAAGCTCCAGAATGAAGAATTCATTTCCTTTCAACTCAAAATCTACAACTACAACAAGTGCTTCCTCCATTTATTTCTTTGAATTTGGATAAGAGAAAATGATGAACCTCCCAACATAGTTGAAGGTAAATTGATTTGAATCTTCACTATAAGATGCTTCATATTGATGTTCACCATGATCTAACTTCTTACAATATGCACACATGAGCTTCTACTTCTTAAATTATTCCCCTTTTGAGGGAAATGATTAATAATCTTTGTGTGGCTTATTCTTTTTCTTCTACTATTTTATTTCAATATTTCTTGATTTTTTCTGTGACTTGGCTCACTAGACACAAATGCTTGTGGTTTAGAAGACTTGATGAGACCCATTTGAATTAGGTTATGTTGATACCTAAAAGACTCACACAAGGGTAGTACAGAAGTTTCACAAATGTGGGACCTAGGACTTGATTATGCTTATGAAATGACCTACAAGATTTTAGAAGTTGGTTCTTCATACATTAGAGAGTGATGAAAAAGGAAGGAGGGAGATGTAGAAAATACTAAACTAAAGTGATATGCCAATGCAAAGCTTTTACAACACTTCAAAACCCCCTTTTGTGAAAATCATAAGGAAAGTTTGCCCTTGGGAATGAGCACGCCACATCACAACCCTTCATTGTTGAGTGGAGGACAAAATATACAAAGTGGTACATACATAGATAATAACATTCAAATCCTTCGTGGGAATCATTTGCTAAGGCCCACTAGAAACAAAGGTATTCCTCAAGACTCACAATAATTAACCATTCTTTATATTTGATCCCTAGAAGCATAGTCTAGTTCCTAATCTAAGGAAAATGGAAGAGTGAAAGATCTCACATGATCCATAATTCAAGGATTAAATAAGAAATAGAAAAGCTAAAATGAGTTTACAGTAATTGCTTTAGAACCAAAATGACACATAGAATTCTAGCCTAAATAAAACAAGTGAAAGCGAATCAAAGGCACAATCCCATGCCCAACCTAAGAACAAACATGCTAAGATAAAATCATAGATGCAAATTACTAAACTCGAAAATATTATTTTTTCTTTTTGTAGGAAAGAAAATATTCAATCTTTGGAAAACCAATGAATGATCGATCCCCATTTTAGAAATGCCCATGGGCTTTTATAGAATTTCATTCCTTGAATGATTTTTGAAATATAAAACTCCTTTGCATATCCATTGAATGTCCATCTTACCATGACATCATCTGTTACAAGTGCTTTTGTGTTGGAGATCCCAAATCATTGGTCTTAATCGCATTCATATAGCATACACCATCTAGATTATCCATGATCTTGACATAGATGATTATGACCTTGATTTTAATATTTTCCATTTTCTAGCACCCTTTCTCTAACTTAAGTTTAGACATGAGTCCTTTTTTAGACACTTTTTAAGATTAGTAGTGCACCTTTTCCTTTTGAATGGGCTCAAAAAAATTCAAAAGTCTTATTCCGGCAACAAGTGGCTTGTTTACTATTGGTCTTGCTTGCAACACATTCTATCCCAACTCACACACATGGCATGTTGGCACAAACTCTTGGAAGTCTCCTTCCTTGATTGCTCTAGTGCTTGCGAGGCCTCCGTGTGTACTGTTCCATTACAAAGCTTTTCTTGACTTGAGAAATCTTCAAGGAGGGCGCAAGAACCCCACATGGCAGGTTAGTGAAAAATAACACAAATGGTAAGGTATTCTTTAGGGAAAGAATGAGAGGATGCCATGTGGAATAATCAAGAACAAATCCATTATAAGATTGAAGCTCAAAATGTTGCACGTTCGAAGCTATAACTTGAATCAAATCGGAGCTCAGCCCAATCTAGCTGTATCAAAGAATCTACAAGTTCACTTACTCTTGGATTAGAAGATTTGTAATTGCATCAAAAGTAGACAACATATATAACTCCTGTAGAAATCCAATAGGTGTGAATGCTAGAAATTAATATTGAATGCTTAGGACCAAGCCTAGATAAAATATTTAGAATCGATTAAAAATCTTTATTTTTAATATTGCATTCATTTAGTCATATTCGAGATTAGTTGCTTAATCTTGAAGATATAGTATCAAATATGGTTGAAACATTTAGGGTAAATATTCATCAAATCATTATCAATTTGATATTTCTAAATCTTACCATTTTTGCCATACAAATTTTCAAGAGTCTCCCATCCTCCTTAGGTGTTTTTCCACAATTCCAGATGAAATTATAAATCAAAAGAGTTTTCTCGTGATTGATCTCCCATGTTGTCTTTGTAGTAGCATCATTAAACAGATTCATAAAGAGTTTCTTTTACATATCTCAAACAACCATTTCCCATTTGATAGTTCCATATTGATTGTTTCCATGAGATGTAATTAAATGGATTCGTGAGTTCAATTTGAGTTTTATTGTAATATAACACACAACAACAAAAAATGAAAGCAATCAACCAATATGATATTACCTTCTTAAATTAACTCAAGCAAGGATCCCCCCAAGCAATATATGATTTTGACACTTTATACCTAGTGTGATTATAGGTTCCACTTTCCAAATCAATAAAATGGTCTTAAGATAAGCACATTAGAGATGCCGAATTTGGCCATATAGATGAAAGTATAAAATATTGATAGAATGAGATCAATATAATTACACAAATTTGAAGTAAACAAAAATTATGTACTTTAAAAAAAATGCAACAAAAAAAGTTACCATACAAGCATAAATGGAACCTCATAAGTTTCCAAAATGAGCTATACTAAGCAATGCTTGTGATAATCTACAATTCATGTAAAATCAAGACATCAAAATTAGAAAAAAATATACACCACCATGAAGCTCTCAAATTCCCATCTCAAATAAAATAAAATAACATGCAAAAGGGGGTTTATATGACTAAGAACAAGGCCTTTGAAAATCAAGTGCAAATTTACAAATTATGAAGGGGGCTAGTCGAGGTGAAAAGGGTTGATTTTAATCAATGTAGGATCATTTAAACATATGAAATATGTTGTTTTCACAAAATATTCGTTAGTCTTTGAAACTATTATTAGGTGTGAAAAACTATATCTATACAATTGAAACCATTGTATAATGGAGCTGGTTTTGTGAGTAGTTTAGAAATGGGGAGTGGTTTTATGAGGAAATATAATCAACAAAATATTCTTTTATTAGTTTAGATGATAGATTCTGAGGGTCACATCACATGATGTGGGTTATAAAAGACAAGTTAATATGTACAATTGTAGGTATAAGGTACCTTGCATAGGTAGGTTATGACTTGGTACTCGAGGTTAGAAAAAAATCCATAGAAGAAAAATAAAAACCAACAAATACAAATGGATTTAAATAGTGTTCCAAACACCTAAGCATACTAGAACTTGCACAACAAATTACTCTGCAACTATATGATGGTACAAATGAGCATACATTTCATAAGATGAAGGGGTCAACTTCTTTATAGGCCCTCGAGTAAAAGTGTTAAAAATTATGAATTAAAAGTTAATTTTTGGGTTTTTATAATTTTTGGATGTGATGGCGGGGTCAAATTTGATGCCGAATGCTCAAAAAATGTAATTACCTTCCAAGTTTGGAAACCACCCCCAACTTCAAACCCTTGTAGATACTGCTTCCAATGTCCGATTTGGAAAAAATAAAAGGTTAAATTGACCTTATCAAACAAAATAAACTCGATGGTGAGATCATATTTGCTCCATCGTGCTAAAAAATAAACTTGTAATGAAAAGCCACAAAGAAGATATCCAATCTGGTATTTCTATCAGGCTTTTTTGATTCCTTGAATGATAATTCAATTCAAGAGAAAAGCATACTCAACATTTAAAGAGAAACCAAAATTCTCAACCTAGATATTTAAAATAATCAATAAAAAGCAATCCCACAAATTCTAATACCATGTAAGGGTTGAAATAGAATGCCATATACCATGCAATTTTTGGCTATAGAGGTAGCCACTCAAGATCTAGGATCTTCAATGAGAGCATAAGGAAGCAAAAAAATAAGAGAATAATTCCATTTCATCAAGGTATGCAAATCTACAATATGCATGCATAAATATCGCATTAATTAAGATTACAGTAGGAAGGCCTTGGTTATATAGGCCAAGGTGAGACATAAAACAATACAAGATAATGACATGCATTTGAATTTTATGACTTGAAACACAAAGTTATAATGCCTCGAGTAAACTTAATTAAACTATCACAAATAGGAATTAATGGGGATACTAGCAAGGTAACATATCCTATTCACACATTCACTCCTAACTAAAAAATATTAATTATTTATACACAAAAAATAGAGGTTGTTTATCCACTTAAAAAATATCATTTCCTGAACATACCATGAATGAATTTATTAAGGTACCACTCTTCCTAACTCCTCCTAACGATTTGTAAATGGCCATTTGTTTGATGACTCTTTTTATCATGCTCTTAGAGCATGAAGGTAATGCCAATCTAGATCTTTAATGATTGGCTTTTAATTCAAGTATTCAATGTTAAAAGATCTAATGCTATGAATATTTTTTTCTTCTACTTTACTTAGATTGATACTTTTGGTTGGAAATAGATTGATTATTGGGATATTTTTAGGCTCCTAGCATTCCTTTTGCCTCTTAGGATTCTTCATCTCTTCTTGACAAAACTATTTTTAGTCAGGTGGAGAAAGAGAGTATTGGATTATTAAACTACTTTTTCTAGTAGCAAAGTTTTAGGCTCATTCTAAAATTTTAGTTGCTACACATGCTTATTATTCTTCATGTTGGGTTCCCTCCAAATCTTTGTAAGTAATATAGAAACACTTCTTATAGATTTCTTATAGGATTCTTCAAAATAAGACAATACTTTCACAAAGTTACTTGAAAGTTTTGTTGTGTTCCTCTTGATTCTAGTGGGATTAGTCTAGTTAACATATAATGATAGGGTACATAATTACGTGCTAAATGGAGAGTTAGAGCCTTGGATGACAATGAAGCTTGGAATATATTGATTCAACTTTACATTTCTATTAGAGTTTCTCATGAGAAAGAAGCCTAGAGAGACCTTAGTCTTCATTCAATCCTCATCATAAAGAAGCTTGTCTAAACTTAGGGTACTTTTGTCATAAAAATCACATGGAAATCTATTAAACTAAAACTTATTTAGAGTGGGAATTAATTTGATTTTGGTTTGTTTATCAACTAAAAGTCTATTTGGTGGTCTCCAGTCATCACTTGGTGAGGTTCACCAATTAGATTTTGAATATTTTCAAATTTTTGTTACTTCTATCCTTGTTGAGATGATACATGGAATTGGGATTAGGAGTTGAATCAAGTCCTAGTAGAAAGATTACAAAAGGTATCTTGATACACCATTTCATAATTACAAACTTTTTAAAGAGTATGTTTGGCTCTCTCTGCACTTGCATGTGATGCAAAAGATTGATGACATATGGGCTCTTCAATATTTCATTAGATCGTGCTAATATAATTTTCAAACTATTTAGTTGACTGTTATTAAGTTGAAGCCATTTTTCTTTATCAATTTGTATCAAGGTTTTCATGTGTTGATTTCAAATCGATCCATTAGGAGCTATCAATCCTTTTTTCAATTTTCTTGGTTAAAAAAAAAAAGATTAAGAACCTCTCCTATTTTTGTCCTATGGTTCTAAAATGTAGTGAAGTGGTGTCTTAACCTAGATACATAGACCAAGATCCAAATCAATATCATTCATTAGAGGAAATATCCAACAAGATCAAACTTCAGTCTCAATGGAGAGCTAGATGTTGTATATGATTATTTCCTTTGTTTATGTTTGAAATGGTTTGATATGAATATGCAATGACTAGGTAAAATAATGCAAAAATAGATTTAGAATAATAGACTTTTATAGAATTGGAAGCTAACACAAAAGTATAGATTTGGAAGTGAGATGTAGAGAGGAACCTGTTATTGAAATTTGGATCTAAAAGTGTTGATCAAGTGTGTTAGGCATCAAGACTTGGAGGTGCTTTTATCAACTAAAACTTTATATTTTGTATCAAGATTATTTGTAGATCATTCCCTCCAAAATTCAACCAAAAAGTGTAGATTAGTTGTGTAAATTGGCATAAACTTAGGTTTATCGCATGTTCAAAGTCTGGAACAGTTTGTCTCGGTCTACCCTTTACATATTTGCAACTTTATACCATTGAATGTTTAGCCTACACATGAAGAAGAGGGAAAAATGGTTGCGTTGTATAGGGGCTTGCCTAAGTCAAACCTCATGTTGGTGTTTCCACCTCCACAATAGCTATGATGATGAAAAAGAGAGCTTACCCGAGCAGTGACTAAATCATAAATGAAATGTTGAATTGACAATATTATACCTTAGGATTGATAATAGTGGTGGTGCAATGCTCTTTAAATAAGTCCTACAAGTGTTGATGCAATAACATGACCAATCATAACAAAATTTATCATGAAAACTTACTTGAAGATAAGTTGTTATAGCTTGATGCTCCTATACTTAG
The DNA here is from genome assembly GCF_030272615.1 of Cryptomeria japonica. Classification (NCBI taxonomy): domain Eukaryota; kingdom Viridiplantae; phylum Streptophyta; class Pinopsida; order Cupressales; family Cupressaceae; genus Cryptomeria; species Cryptomeria japonica. The sequence continues at coordinate 673,714,541 of NC_081405.1, read as the reverse complement.
ATTTGCTCTTAAATGGAGGAATTCTTGATTATTAAGACTTGGAATGAAATTGCTTAATGAATGATAAATGATTGCCTTATATAGGGTTCTCAAGCTATTTTCACATTTAAGTTGACTTCTACCAGCCATATCAAAATATTAGGGTTGGATTACAAATAGTAGGAATCAACACTCGTAAATATTCAAATTTAGCTTCCTTCTAGAGGGACTCAGTTGCTAGGTACCATAATCCACTAAAACTAGGGTGCTACTCACCATAGTCCACTATGACTACGATGCTAGGCTCCATACTCCAACTGGAAAAAAGAGCCAATAAAGATGGTTGTAGAGTGCACATGCCTAGGACATATGATTAGGTCACCTCAAGAGCATATGACAATAGTTTGGATGTAAAAGGCCAAAATATGCTCAAAACGACCCAAAAAGAGGCACACTAAAGCAAAGTCCCAAAAAGAGTGTGAAATTGTAAATGGGTTACAATTTATGACATTAAAAGTCCAAGCAATACAAATTGGATTCATGATTTTTTGAAGACTTTAGATTTGAGCCTTTTTCTTGGCACACTATCTTTTTAAGAGATTAGCCTAGAATTCTTGCTATGTTTACTTAGATGCAACATAGTTTTTGAGTGGAAATATATTTAACATTTAGAAATATATAAACTTTGCTCTCTTTTCTAGATTTATCATTGATAGTATTTTCTCCATGTATTCTTAATCTATGATTTATTTAAAAGTGCTAACATAAATACAAGTGCAATAATAAAGTTGCAGCCAAAGTAGTTCGCTTCATGCTTCTTGGCTACTAGGTTAATGCACCTTGTATAATTGCCAAAATATTTATGATCTCTCCTTCCAAGAGGGATTGATCCCCTCGTGAAGGATGCTAATGTGGTAGAGGTCATAATGCTTATATGTATTATCAACCCATAGCTTGTGGTTGTAGTGCTCATTGATGATCTTTGGCTTCTTGTCAACCTTTAGCTTCTTCTTAGCTTTGTGATAGAGGTAATCTCTTGATAGAATGTAGATTAAATAGGCTAATAATTATGCTCTTACAAGCTAAGAGTATCGTACGAGTAAGATAATCCTAATGTATGAAAATTAGACGATTATATATTTTTATTACATAAACAACTTTTTTCTTTTCTGTATAAATATATTATTTAAAATTTTAAATAAAATATGAAGTGTGACTATAAATTATATCATAGAGAATTTATACATAGATCACTATTTATCAAAAAGTTGTATGTTAAAAAAAACATTTCCATAACATTTTAATTAACTTGTAGGCTATAACCTGCAAGGAGCTTGCTATCAGAAACATGATGTCTCGCATTGGGAAATTTGTTGTCGTTGCCAAAATTTCTTGATGTTGTCACCAAAAAATTTGGATTCCTTTGCGTGGGACTCAGTTATTAAAAACATTTAACCACCTCAAACAAATATATATAACCAGTGGGGAAACTTTCAATATTCAAATGATGAATAATGAGCAACGAAGACATACACATAAAATTGGTGGTTGGAATAAAATTTTAAAACAATTAGATGTTTCATGTGTCCTAATGACGAGTACCCTCCCTTCATGGGCATTCAAAGTGATTGGAAAAACATGTTGTACAATTAGAGATCGATTCTCCCAGTGTAGTACACATTCCACACCCGCGATACCAAAAAATATTTATAGTTTGTCTTACCAATGGAAACATTTTATCTTGAGATGAACAACCCAAAAAATGTTCAAAGATGGGTAGAAAAGCATTCAAATCTAAAAGGTTTCACATTAACTTTAATGAAATTGCATGCATCCATACCTATATTTCAGTTGATTATCTTGTCCTGCAATAAGTACTCTATTTCTTACTGAGGAGAGCTTGCACAGAGCCAATGAAATTATTCTTATCAATTTAATTTCCTTCCTATTCAAATAAGGTTCTAAGTAAAAAAACCATAGAAAATGGTCGTAAGATAGGTAGAGCCACACCTTTTCCTACCATCAAATATAAATGTTAAAATTAAAAATTATAACATGACCTAAAAACAAGACTGTTACAATATGATCTAAAGATACCTCATCTTTTTCAGGGATTAATATCAGTTTTTGCATTTAGATTAATAGTTGTTAATGTTCAGGAAAATTATGAAGTTCTTAAATGGATTATATTTCAATGTGGCTAATTTTAGGTTATTTAGTGAAGTGCGAATATGACCAATTATTCTACTTTTAAACTTTGGTTGGTTAATGTGTAGGGGAAAAAAAGCGAGACTAGGCTAACATGTCCTAATCCTACATTTTGACACACATTGTGGAATACGAAAGAGCCTAGAGGTATCACACAATTGGCTACTTCTTTTTGTGGAAGAGAGAGAGCCACATGCTACCTATTAGGGTTTCTATTCCTTTGTTGTAATTGAAAGATAAAATAATGTAAGTTCAATTTCTAACCCCAAAGTGCAAGTATGAACTAATAACAAGATTGCAGAATTGAGATTAAACAATGGAAAGCTGTAAACACAAGGACAAGACAAGAATGCAGATGCATACCCGGAGTTAAAATCTGAGTGAAAATGTTCGGGACGGGGGCGCAGGCGCCACTGTCTTGATACCGCTCCTGAAACTGCTGTTTTGTAACCTGAAAAGCTGTCGGAAAATGCTGAGACTTGCTGTCTGACTGAGGGACCAGGGTGCCCAGCGCCACTATCCCAGGGACTAGGGCGTCCAGCGCCCCTGTCCTGGCAGGACCAGGGCGCCCCACGCCCCTGTCCTGGTCTTTTGCCCTAAAATTTGGTGTGTAGCTCAGTTTCTGTCTGCTTCTTCCGGATCTGCAACTCGCGGCGTCGTCCGAATCCCAAAATCTGCACTTATATCTGAAAAGGTATGGTGGGCGGCTATATAGGGTTTTGCCTTAGTCAAACCCCCACTTTGGTGATTTCCACCTCCACGAATAGCCAAGTTGTATTGTAAAAGTAGTGTGTGTGCAGACCTTGTGTGTGTGCAAGATCCTAAAAATGCAAGTAAGCAAACTAGAGCAACCTAGAAAGTAAACCCTAATTGCTTGTAAATGATAATGTAAATGCTCCAAACCAAGATGCAAAGTGATATAAAGCATGAATACAAATGATATAATGAAGCTTATGCAAAGACATGAAAACAACATGAAATCATACCCAACCCCAAGGGAGGGGTACAAGCCAATCTTCAGTCGGTGATCCCTTATTGCTCTTCAATGCCTTCAAAGCCCTAAATGGATGAATGAAATTGATGAATGCTTGATGGATGGATGTTGAATGTTATTGAAGTCTTCAAAGATCTGCTCTTTCGCTGCATAGAAGGTCCCTGAAACCAAAATTCCCATCCTTTCAAATGAAGAAAGAGAGCTCTTATATATGAAACCCTAGGTCTTAATTTCAACTTTTGGCCGACCTAGAGATTGAATCTCCCGCCAATGTCTTGGGGTTAAGCTTTATTTTATGATTGGATCGCGCTCCTAAAATTTCGAGAAAAATGTCCGAGACCGTGTGCACTCCGGGCGCCATGGTCCCGGTAACTTTTCACCAAATTTTCAGGGCCGTCGGATATGATGATTTTAGAGAGAATCCCAAAGTTATAGGTGATTTCAAGATGTTTTGACCCCCGAAATCAAGCCCCCAAGTTCAAAATAGGACCTAATTAGGGTTTTTGATTAAATGATGTATTGGAGGAATAAAATGAAAAGGGCACACTTTAATGAAAGGGCCCAACTTTATGATGTGGAAGATGATGAAATAGAACCTTAGACCTAATTAATTTAATTAATTAAGTGCTAAAGGGAAAATGTAATGCAAAATGCAAAATGCGCCAAGGCGGGTGCTAAACTAGGTGTGAAATTGTACCACCCTAGCAAGTGCGTACAATTTATGACGCTACAGTTAATATGAGCATCAGATCACATCTTGATGGGTGAACACCTCACTTTTTGCGTATTCCATTCTACTCTCTTGTACCATGCATCTTTTCTTATCCATACCACAAGGTGTATCAAAGACTATATATTTAGAGATTTATTATAGCAAGAAGGAAAATTTACATCTTAAGAAACTATTTAATCAATCAAATGTTGAAAGGTAAGTGTTTTTATGGATGTTTTTTTGTTATTACACACCATAAACATGGAACAACTCTATGATTGACCATGACTATAACTTTCCTTTAAATTCTAAATTTACTAGGCAAAGATACATCTCATCTTTATTGTATTTATCTAAGATGAGTACATTTAGTTTTATGGAGAGTTGCTTCACATTACCTACTACAAATGATGTCTTCCCTCAAAAACAAGAAAATCAAGATGAAGAATAGGGGAAACAAGATGATAATGGAAAGAAGATGAAAAAGGGTAGTTCATACAATGCCTCAATTGTTATATCATACTTCCCTCTTGGATCTAATTTGTCCCGCCTCTAATCTCTCTCTATTTCTTTCAATATATTCTTTGCAAAATGAGGTTTTGAGAAAATTTAAACCCTTAACAATAGAAGTCATAAAGCTCTTACTTTTTTTTACTTTCTTTTTGAAGCTCTTCCTTTTTCTCTCTCTCAAAACAACTTCAGACTTTCCCCTTGAAGACCTTTTGATGTCCCACATCCTTATAGAACACGGCTAATTTGGTTCCAAAACGCTCACTAACCTTCGTGTTATACACTTTTTCGAAAATGAAAGACGTAGCTAGTTTTGCCGAGCACGACCAAGATTTGTAATTTTTGTTTAACCTTCATGTTATGTAGAAATCGTGACTTTTTGGAGCTAGCTTAAACACAACCCATCCTTATACATTTCTCTTGAAGTAAATTTAACTCTCCACACTTCTCTTCCTCTTTTACATTACAAATAATTATTATTACTATTATATACAATTTTTATATTTACAATTTTGTAGCTTCCAATAATTATTCAAAATATATTTTATTACAGACTAACCTTTTTTTCTTCTTAGTGCTATAATAACAACATACACAGTGAATGATATCAAAAGAAAACCTGTTTTTAGATTTCACATCGAAGCGAGGTACTAAAAAGTTCGTGTTCTTTCTTTTTCATTTATTGGCTTAAACCCTGAAGCTCAGACTAGTACAGGTCTCCGCCAAGTTTTAATCTGCTTCTCACTTTCTGCTTCTACAAGATCGAGTTTAAGAGTTTTTTCTTTTCTGATAATTTCTAGAGAGCTTGTTTGGAATTTGGCGATATTTGTTCCATTTTAGTGGTTTTCCCTTTGTTGGACAGAATCTGCAGCCATGCATGCTCCGGTCCTTGTTCTCAGTAAGTGCATTTTCTCATTTTGGCACACACATACTTCAGTTTTTAGATCGATTTTATAGTCAGGGTTTAAAAACTATCAACTCTTTCGGGCTTGAAAAGTATAACGTCTTTCATTTTGTTCGGAGGGAAGTCATTCAATTTTTTTTTCTGTGCATATTGCTATGCTACGGTTAATCTTGAAATCCAGTGGCTGTAAGGGGTTTTTGGTTATTGCGAGTCTTAGTTTTATTTTCAGGTTAAGCTTTGGAAAATAGTGGGTTTGTTAGGGTTAGAAGCATGCTTTCAGGAGCTTTAAGTTATTTCGAGGGTTAGGAGTAACTATTGAATTAAATATTTCAGTGTTGAAGGACGCACCCGAGACTCTTAGGTTAATGTAAGGATCCCCAGTATTTTACCGGGGTCAAATTTTTAAACTAAGTATTTTGGCAATGCTAGCAGAACATTATTACGAATGCTATGTCAGTATCAGACGCAGTAGTAATTTATCTGGTCAAAGTTTTATCATATAATATTGTAAAGATCAAAGTTATATCCTGTTTTATACCCTTTTTGGGGGATGGTAAAATGTTTAAAGGATTCCTAGAAGTAACTGCAAAACCCAAGGGACGCTCATACGGGTTCTTATAACATAGGTTAAAACTTCAACGCAAGTGGAATGGAAAGGAAATGGATTTATTTATAGTCTACGATATCAGGCAACCTGTTTTGGGTCTATAGATGGCTTACATTATATGGGATTATCCCATACTTAATGTAGGAGACACCTAACTGTACTACAAACGAGGTATACATACCATACTTTCTGCCGGATTTGAACTTGTGACCTCTCCTTCAAGAGTACAAGTTCTCCACCATTAAGCCAACTTAGGTGAGAAAACCCAGGTTGAAACGAAGTGCCCTCTAGAGATTTCGGTTAAGATAGCGCTGTTTAAGACAATAGACACAAACAACTGTTATATGCAGGGCTTAGTCAGATGAGGTATATAAACAACTATCGCATGTGCACTTATTAGACAAGACATAAAAGGAATCATCTAGCAATATTATGCTTATGTGAACCTGTGGTAATTTGCAAAATCAACATATAAAAATATTTATAAGTTAGGGTTATAATCAGGAGTCTTAGGATATTTTGAGGCTCAGTGGTGATTTATTGTGTCAAATTTTAATTTTTAGAAGTTGAGTATTATGTTGGGGCTAAAGCAAAGTCCGCTCAGAAGTTTAGGGTAATTTATCGGGTTAAATTTCAAGAAATAAAATAAAAAAGTGTGAGGCTTAAAACTAAGTTTCAATCACAGGTCAGTGTATTGCAATCGGGCTAAAATTTAAGAAATAAATACTATGTTAGCATTATAATTGGTTGTCCCTAGGAGTTTAATGTTGATAACAGATTCGTGGCATTTTTTTGGGCCACTGTTTTAGAAATAACTACCATCCCAGAAGCAGGTCGATGCAAGAGTACATATCATGTAAGCCTGAAATACTTGATGACTAGCATGCTACGGTTAATTTTAAATACACTGAATGTAAAATTGCATGTTGTGAAAGCCTGAAGTACTTAATAATTTGTATGTTATGGTTCATACTGAGTGCCCCGAGTATCAGGTCGGTCTGAGTTCAGTAGTAATTTGTTCTGTAAGGAGTATCAGGCTAATCTGTGGTTTGGTGGTAATTTATGAAGTCAAAATGTTAATGTTTGCCTTTCATTTAAGAGTTTAAAAAACTTTTGTTTTTTTAAATCATGAGGGTAGATCCAAAGTGTTGAGACTCGGCATTGGGAAAAACTGGTCAAGCTCTTTTTAGTTTCTGACTCAGACTTCGTGAAAAATCTCAACTAGAACTTGGTAACTAAAAATATAATATATTTTTTTTCAATGTTTTTATGAAAATTTTTAGTTGATTTTCAAAATTAATCCAAACTTGGATGAGTTTGACAGCTGAGACTTGGGAATGTCCGTAGGCTTGTGAGTCGTGGCTGTCATATTTGGATGAATCTAAGTCTTGACTACAGACTCTCTAAGCCTTTGTAATGCCCCTTCTTGGGATATTCCCGTTTTTAGGCCTGCAAACAAGATTAATCACAAAAAACTGATATTAGAAATATTAAGTATCAAGAAATTATGATAACACCTGATCAATATATATTAGCATCATTAACAATCAGATCATGGCATATTCCATATAGTCAATCACATTGTGAATTTCTTAGAAATACTTGCAAACAGCAATATTAAGGGGGTTCATCCTCAATATTGCCAAGAGCATGCAAGGGGGGGCATCCTCCTTTATCAAGCTCAAGAGCATGGAAGGTGAGCCATCCTTCCAATTCTTGGCGAACTCTTGACCAAAGAATTCTACAAACGAGGGACGTTCTCACATTCTAGAAGACTCTATCAAATGCCCCTTGTCCGTGCTAGGAATCCCTAAAAATTCACAAACACACTTTTCTGAATCAATTTAAAGAAATGAACAAATATCGTCAGCCTTTTGCCCCAAATATTGAGCATCCACTTATTTTGTTTTTTTCTAGATGATAGTTCCCTAGAATTTGAGCTCATAAAAAACACTGTTTTTAGATACAACTATTCAAGCTCCATATCTTTCATCATTTCCTTATTATAAGGAATGCATAGAAGGTTAAGGAATTTGCCATTTTTCTGGTTGCCTCTAACCTTTGGTTGCCATTAGCTTGGACCTTAACTTCATCATCTTCATCTCTTGCACTAAATCCAGCTCCTTCTCCAGGTACTAACCCTGCAGGGCCTCCGTCAATGTTTTCTTAAGGGATCTGTCTCCTTACCCCTCCTTGCAAGAGCTAAGCAGACATCATTCTCAACCGGTTGCATTTGAGCACCATGATTTTGGGTACATAGTGCTCTCCCCAGTTTCATCTACTCTTTTTGGGACTCTGGTTTCTTTTCCCATTGATCTCCCCAACCAAGTCATAAAATTAATTCTAAGATTTAAGACTCTAAGTGGTCTGCTTTGAAAACCACTCACTTAACATGTCCACATTATCACAAAAGAGAGAAAAATTAGAGAAACTCTTCAAGGCCAATCTCCACAAAACTCAATACCAGCAAAAAGTAATCAAATATGACCAGCAATCTACCAAAGCCCATAAAAAATAAATCCAAACCAAAATTTGATAGGTGAAGCTTTCATGGAGGAAGAACTGTTCTTATTATCTCATATACAGAGTATTTCCTGACCTCCCCCAAAGTTCTACAGTTTTTCCAGTCCTTTTGAATTATTGCAATTGACTTATACATTTTTACCTTGTTCAGGAATTCTTTTTGGCAGGTAAATTTGTATGAGGGTATTGTTCATCTTAATTGTGACATTGGGAAAGATTTAGACCACATATTTAATATGTTATGTTTGTCACTCTGTGAACATAGTTCATACTCAATTGTACTCCATAGGGGACTTATAGGTTACCTTTATTATCACAAGAGTGATTTGAACCCAGGTCACACTGGTACAAGTAGCTCCTATTACCATTACACGAAAAATCCTTGGGCTTGCATACAAATTTTATGTTACTTTCAAGGGTAGGGTGTGCATTTATTGACAAAAAGTCTTCCAATCAGTTTAAATTGTTACAATTGAATTATATTTAGAACTCTGGACCTTTGTTTGAATCCATAATTTTGTCATAGATGAATACTTCTGTCTGCCAGAGCAGCCACACCCATTGGCTTCCCATGTTGTTAGGCATTAATGATGATTGTTCTGCTCATGCTGTAGTGATTGTCAGGATTCTGATATGACCGTCTTCACAGTTATTTGTAGTTCTGCTCATTTGGCTTTGAATCTGTCTTAGTGTAGCAAAAATCCCTACTTTTTTGTCAAATCTGTTTTTCTTTGTTCCTTTTGCTGAAGTTGTATAATTGTGTGACTTGTCTTTTGTTATGTTTTTGAATTAATGGCCTTGATATACTTATTTGTCCTGGCTGGAATTGCAGCATTTCATTTCCTCCTCTCTTTGGATCTTCTTTTTGCTTGATAATGCTATTTCAATTTTAGTCCTATTGACATATTCTGGTTGACCGTGCAAAATAATCCTTTCTAAAACTAATATCAGCATATATTACTGCAATTGCAACATCAAGTATTGTCTTTTCCAGTGCATGATGTTCAATTGGAAGAGGTAGTAAAGATTTGTAGTTTATTGTCTTGAATGGATAGATATGGTGGAAGTTTTCATTGAAGAAAGTAATTTATTTTTGTGAAATGGTAGGGATTTTTTTATTCTATTCGTAGGAAGTCATTTTGTTGCAAATGTTCTGTTTAACAGATGAAGGCATAAAGCGGGAGACAGGAAATAAGGTCCATTATGCCAATATTCAAGCATCAAAGGTGAAATGCAATGCATTTTTATAGTGTTGGTGTGATGTTTTACATGTTTGTGTAATACTTGTAAATTTCACTTTAAATCCATTGTTTTGTCCTTTAGTTTTTCATTATATTTGTTCTTGTTGCTTTTTGGCTGTATGAGATTAGATCTGGGTGAAATATGGCAAAATCTTTGGCATTATGATTTACGTTTGCTAGAAATATAATAATAGGAGGTAAGATCATAACTTTGTTGTAAAGTAAAAAATATTTAATCAAAGGTTTCCTGGGTTCATCAATATATGTTCCATCTTTATGTTGGAAACAAAGATGTTTGCCACACAAGTTGCCTAGTAGAGCTGTGACGTTATGTGAGTTGAAGTACCTCTAATTGTTAAGAACAAATGCTTGATTTTCTACTTATTTCTGTTTCTAAATCAATCCAGTAGAACAAAGTCTAATGTTCTCTATTCAAGACATGGCTTTGATGAACATGCCGTGAGATTGTTAAAATTGTTTCTGTATTTGGTCCTTAGGTAAAGTGACAGTATATTAATAATAATGAAAGTAAAATATTTGAAAATCAAAATTAATCTGTATTTGGTCCTTTATAAAGTGACAGTATATTAATAATAATGAAAGTAAAATAATTGAAAATTAGTTTAAAAGTAATCATAGTTAAATTAATGTTTTATAACAAGAAATTTAGGAGGTAGGGAAGAAGAAAAGAAGCCATGGTCTGTTATGTTTCCCATGAAAATGGTATCTGAGATTTAAAATTATGCACGTTTGCATCTCACTAGTTGGTGCTATTTTTGGTGAAGGATATGCATAAAATGCATATATTCACTTAGGCGTGCATGTAGATGGCTGCCACTTTTGATATGGGTGCTCAACCTTATACTGATTGGAGATTTTATATATGTCCTGAGTTTTGTGATTCAATGGAAAAATAACCAGCACCTTGGCAAAAGCAATAATTTCAATAACCTGTTACAGGATTTTCAAATTGTACAACCATCACTTTAATAGCATCCAACTACTTGACAAAAACAATTATTTGAATAATCTGTAGGATTTGGACTTTTTATTTTAAAAAAGAAATTATATCGGGGTTCTATATACAGGGCCCCAACCCAGCAACGGAAAGAACATTCATAAACCAAGTTGTACAGCTACAGCTATTACAATATAGAAGGATTTAAGCTACTCCCCCTACACTATGAATCAGATGCACTGCAAAACACACTATACCATCTTTGAAAATTCAACAAGAACTAATGTAAACTTCTCCCAGAAACCCCAACTAGGCAAGCAAATATACTATACAGCAAAACACCTAAAGAAGAATTGGGGAGAAACTGCCACAGACCACCAGACACAGGAAGATACGATTACAGTAAGATTTGAACTCATATTTGGGCAATATTTTCTATTCTCTTAAAATGAAAATGACCATTTTCTCATCTGATGCCACAAACAATTTTACTCTGGGAAATCAAATAATAATGTAACCATTGTTGTACCATTATTTTTTAGTTGATATTGGCTGAAATCTCTTGGTAATATTTTTTAATCTCTTTCTTGGAAAATGCAAAATATTACTCCTAGTATTCAAACTTATCATTAGACCAGATTTTTTTGCTTATCCTTTTATCATTTATACTAGCTGTTGGTTAAATTTGTTACAACTTTACAGGCTGTTGCAGATATTATTCGGACTACACTGGGTCCCCGATCCATGTTGAAAATGCTCCTTGATGCACAAGGAGGTATTCTTATTTGTTTTACTTAAAGTATCAAGTGTAGTGTTGTTGTTGATGTTTTGGATATTATATATCTTTACTTTGTTGGTATTTTTTCTGATATAGTGCAAAAGCAACTATGCCAAAAGTAAGTCGGCTACAGATTACAGATTCTTGAAGGCTTGCTTTTTAATGACACGATGACACACTGGTGCTACAGTAACTCCTAAAGGAATAATCTTTTGTAGCAAACCATGTTCCTTGAGGAATCCATTTTTGTTGCCAATTATTCAAATCATGCTGGCAAAGGAAGAATTTCAAGATGTCATGATCAGAAGTTTGGTCATCAACTTCATCTGCCATAACCACATGGAGTGCTATTGAGCAAAGCTTGCCGACACCAGATAGAGATCATGCATCATGTTTTGATTTGAAAAACCTTTATTCACTATCAGTCCATTTTTGTCACTATCAAATTGGTCTAGATAAGTCCTTGCACTTCAACGGATGGCCATACAGCATGTGCAAAGGGTTTGTCATCAGCTGCAACCACATCCCTGTAAATCTCAAACCGGATACAGACCATGCATCATATTGTCTTGAAAAACCTTCATTTTCTATCATTCCATTTTTGTCACTGTCAAGTTGAGTCCTTGCACTTTCAACAGACATCCATACATCATGTGCAGAGAATTTGTCACCAGCTGCAACTACATCCTTGTAAATCTCAAACCTGGGATTATCGAGTTGAAGAAAATGTGACACTGCACCAAGGCCTATCGGTTACACTAAAATTTTACCTTTTCTGCTTCATATATCGAAACAGTAGCAGTGAAATTCATCTGAATGCTGAGCTCAAGTTTTGGAAATTCAAAGGATGCATTATAAGTATCCACATAAAGCACTCCATTCTATTTGATAAAGATCTGTCTGTGACCCTTTTAGCATCTTGCAGTGGAGTTGAACCTATTGACCCAAAGAGTAAATCCTGAAATCTGACTTGAGGAGAACCCCATGCAAAAGTAATGACCTCCTTTTCATGAGGTGGAACCAGTATAGAAGCTAAAACTATATATTTCCAATTGACAACTTGTGCAGGGGCACCGGGGTCGACTGGCAATCAGCACTAGCCAAAAAAATATTTTTTCTTGTTTTTCTTTAATTTTGGTTTGTTTGGTTATCGTTTGCTGAGTGTGGAAGCATGGACAAGGCTTATAATCTGTTTGATGACAACACCGAAATAGAATTGTTACTGTTAGAATACGAAAGGTAAGACACAGCAATCTGAAACTTAGAAAATCTTACAAGAACAGGATGCACATAATTTTATCCTGGAAAAACCCTCCACCTGAGGGTGAAAAAATGAGTCACACCAAAAATCAAACTTTATTGAAGGTACAAACTTGAGTACAATGCTCTCAAACTAAATGATCTAAACACAATTGCTAACACTTATCATCTGAAACTGAAGGCTTCTATGATATGACCAGCACATAAGCTTTCTGTAACATGTATTAATCATACGCTGAAGACAGAGAAGAAATATACGCTGAAGAAGATACAGAGATGCTACAGAAAATACCATCGAAAAACTCATCCTCTGAAAGATCACTGATGCATATATAAAATAGTCTCACACAGCTGAACTTCACCCCCCACTCGAAAACAATTCGCAACACACTTAAGGAGACAAGGCAATGTGCGAAAATGGCCAGTGCAAAGGAATATGAAACACCCATACTTGTCGCACGAAATATTCCTGTCAGCCTTTACAATACATGCCGCTACATAAACGGTAACCAAAAGAACCACGAAGGTGATGATTCAACCAACCCTTTCATCGGATGGAATAGAAATAAAACACTGCCAGCAAGGATGCAGGTCGGTGACAGTTATCAAGGAAGCCGTTACACATCAGCTTCTCTTTGAAGTGTAGGAAGAAACCATCGCAGGCATGATGAAATCTCCTGTTGCTAAAACATTAACAAGAATTTTTGCAGTATTTTGAAAACTTTAAGCAAATGCAAGTGGTTGGTGAAATGTTAGTTTCCATAACTCCCTTCCAGCCCATGCCAAAAAATGGGAGCTTTGAAACAGAGCTGGACATCCATCAAGGCATCATTGCAAGCGTTTGGTTGCCATGTGTATAAACTTGGGCGCATTTAAAAAAATGGAATTATTGGAAAAAATCTAGAAATTGATTCAACTCCCAGCCAAGCTTGAAACTATGAGTGAAATGTACAGCCACAAGGGGGAATCAAATTAAACATCCAATCAAATTGCCGAGGGATTCAATTCGGCTGTGATAGTAGTTAACTGATATATATATATATATATATATAACGTTTGCAAGATGAAGGGTATTGGTCAGGAATGTAAAAGGCATCGATAAATGGCAAGTAACTTAAAAAAAATGAGTTGGAAGAGAACATTACAGCACTGGAAGAAAAGACAAAGAAGCACAACAGGCATATGGATTGATGCAAACAAAAGAACGAAAAGGCAGAGTATGCAATACAGGGGAGAGGCATCAATTGGGATCGGTCCAATAGAGAGGGCAGAGTTGTAGTTCAGAGCAGGAAAGCAGAGAGGGTAAGACTTTAAAGTTTGGCAATAGAAATTTGGTGTGCAGTAAGAGAGAAAACAAAGGCACAGCCAAGAATTACGTGTATGCAGCCAAGTAAAAGAAATAATCTGACAGAAAGGAAGTCTGCAGATGTGGAGGAATTAAGTGCAGATTTAGGAAAGAATAAGTAAATGTTTTGCAAAGCAGGATGAGGAGCCAAAGCTGAATGCTAGGTGGAAACGTAATAGATTGGTCCATGTGAGCATAGGAAAGCATTTTTTTTGGTTGCAGATTCATGTAAAGACAGTGTGGATGATAATTGAAACAAAATCTTAAATAGAGTTGTGTATGTTACGACTTAAATTTGTTTTTGATATAAGATACATTGGAGTTTTGATTGTGGTTTTGTTTAGCTGCATTCGGTGACAGTCTGGCAAGACTTTCTCTTTGATCTTCCTCCTGCATCATCTATCTTCTATTATTTTAGCCTGCATGTCTCTAACTGAGAAATCTGCATTGTTTGTAGAAAGTGAATAGTAAGGGCATAAAGATAAATTACCATCAGTTTTCTGCTGAGCTGCTGTATCAAATATTTCTGATGTCTTTGGAGAATGACTTTTTGTTGCTTCAGTAGCCATCAAGTGCCTCATAACGTCTCTGATTTAGAATTTTTGGGATATAGCACAATCAGCTGACCAGGATCTTAAACCATCATACAAAAGCAATCATTTTGAATTCGAGAGAAAGTGCTCTGTGTCATTTTCCACAAATTATACCCTTCACCTTTTTACCAGAGTGATCAGATGAAGTCTGCATGAGCTTACCTTTTTTGTGGCTTGCTTGGGTTAGGGTACCTAGCTGATCATAGCTCAGAATCTTTGTTAACTACCACTTGCCTCATCTTTGTTAACTACCACTTGTCTCCCTTCCGAAAAGCATTTTGGATTCTATTGTATTCTTTTTATTCTTTGTGCTACCTTTCTGAAGGTTATAGCTTTGAATAACATGGTGTCAGACTTGTGAAATAGATTTTTGTTGCTACTTATTTCCTTATTTTTTGAAGTGTAATCCAATGGGCAATCAAAGTGTTCACTTTCCATTGCTGACTTGGGAAACATTTGAAAGATTTGTAGCAGCATCGTCATTCTTGTAACCCAAATTCTTGAAATGAAGAATAATAATGGAAAAAAACCAACTGAAGCATCCTTTACAAATTTATGCCCATCAATAAAGATACCTTGTAAATCAATTTTGCCTTGCAATGGTTCCATCTCTTCAAGGCTTGTAATCTTGATAAATGTTCCTTGGACACTGCTAGATGCCATTGGAGTATCTCTTTCAAGTGTTTGATCTTTTCATTCAATATGTAATATTGATATCTCATCGAGTTCACTCAGACAAACACCCCTGGTGTGAGAACTCATTGATATTGTTACTATTATCCAAAGTAGAAGCACTAAGTTTTCTCACTTTATGTTACAAATCTCTCACATCATCCTTTGGATTGCTATGATGTGCTCTTCTGCCTGATACTTCTTCTCGAGTATCCCCTAGAAATTGTCAAAAGTTCCTGTATCTCTTAAGTCTTACAATTTCCCTTGATACTCCATAAAAAGCATATTTAACCTGTGGTAATTATTGTAGAAACTGATTTTCTCCCCTTTTGCAAAAACTAAGCCTGACAGATTTTGACTCAGACCTGTTTGGCTAACTGCTGGTGAAGTGGAGCTCCCCTCTCTTTATGATGTTCTACCGAGATTTGGTTTTCCTATGTTACTTTGAAGTTGCAACATCTGTGCCAATAGCTTTGCCTTTCTCTCTTTACCCTCTGCATAGTTATCAGTGTATTTTGAAACAGGTCTGCCTTTTTCTCATCCGTTAGAATTCTCCTGTTTCAGTCCATGGTTCATACACTGGAAGGAAATTGGCTCCGAGACCACTGAAATGAGCCTTAACTGAAAATAGACAGGATAACAGATCCGGAACAACTCTAATCAGCAGCTATTTATGTATATTGATTTTTTTGTTTCTTTTTCACTAATATACATACAAGCACAAATCCTTTGATAAGCTTACCCCGCAGTCTGCAAGTCTGAATTTGTTGATGATCCTGACAGCCCTCTGTACAAATCTGTTCTCACATTGTCCCATATGCAACTCCTAAGGGTTTTTGTCCCTGAGATGACCAGGGTCACTTATGTAGGGTTTTGCTTCCAAGCAGTCAGCTGCTTTAGCAACGCCACTTTTCTGGAAATGTGATTTAATGTTTTAAATTTCAGAAGTGTTTTCTTTTCTACTTACAGTGCTTCATATACTCCCATGATCCTGCAATCCATAATCATAGGTAGTTCATTTCTTAAACGGTGGCAGTTAACTAGTACGTCCATGCCTCAATCAAAGGGGTTAATTGGCCAGAACTGAAGGAGTTGGCCTCTTCATTTCTGAAGGCTCAGCCATTAGTAACTGGAAGACATAAGAACAATGATGCTGCCTATGCAACTGCCACTGCTACCTGTTGTGACCTATCTCACACATCGCCCCATCGCAGATGGGGAGACCCCACTATTTTTGCTTTTTAAGGTTTTTGTCCTAGCTTTGCAATTTCATAAGTTTGTTTTTGGAGAGTTTTGAGTAGAATTTCTGGATTCATCCCGAGCCAAGTTGAGAAGTCTTGCTTAGAATCATGTTTGAACGTTGTCAAAGTGTTTAGAAGCCTGAAGGATGGAATCGCAATTGCCTTGGATCATTTCTGACAACTTTCTATTTTTAGGAATTTCTGTTTTTTTTGCTTTTTTGAAAGTGGAACTTGGGTTTTGTTCCTCAGGTCATTTGGTCATTGCCCATGTTGTCGGAATTTGAAAATCTTGTCTCTCACTATAAAAGGCAGGGCTTTGTTTTTCTCGCTTTTTTTTGAGATTAGGGTTTTGATCTTTAGGCCATATCATTACTACCCATGTCTTCAGATTTGAAAATTTTGCCTCCAAGTGCAAAAAGCAAGGTTTTGTCTTTTTTGCATTTTTTCGGAATTAGGGTTTTGATCCTCGAGCCATATTATTGCTACCCATGTTCTCAGAATTTGAAAATTTGGTCTCTATGGGTAAAAAGTAGAGTGGAAACCCTAATTAGGGTTTTGATCTAGAAGATTAGCCATATGATCAGGCACATGTCCTCAGATTTGAAAAATCACGTCTTTAAGTGCAAAAAGCAAGGTAAAAACCTAATTAGGGTTTTTGTTCTAGATGAACGTGGTAGGTCAAAAATGGACATGGAAAGTCAGAGATGGATATGATAGTTTGAATAAGTGTAAAAAATGGCTGTCCAGATAAAATTCGTCCAAGGGAAGAATGACAGAGAAAGAATGTCTAGAAATTTCGCCCAAGGGAAGAATGGTAGAGAGAATGTCTAGAAGCTAGGAAGATGGTAGACAAAGCATGAAGTCCGCCCAAGCATACATGGTAGGAGACCTCTCAAGTCGGCCCCAAGGCAAGAAGCAAAGTTGTCCAACACTTGCTAAACTCCTACCGCTAGTTATCTAACTATGGCAAGGGTCAAGCAAACTCCTACCTTTGGTTAAGGTCAAGCAAACAAAGATGGCAAACATTCTTCCAAGTCCGCCTCATGATCAAGCAAAATTGGCAAGCACTTGTTAAACTCCTACCATCAGTCAACTAACTCATGGCAAGAGTTAATCAAACTCCTACACGAGGTTAAGCTACCATGACCAAGTTGAAGGGAGAGAAATAAAACTAAGGCAGGGAAAGTAAAACAAAAGAAAAGAATGTCCAAGGCAATGCAAACTTCGCCTTGTCCAAGCCCCTTCCAAATCCGCCCTAGACACGACACTTCGCCCTACCAAGTCTGCCTTGGCATAAGGCACATGAAGTTTGCCCATGAAGCAGATGTCCAACAAAAAGTGAAGTTCGCCTTGCCTAAGACATGACAAAGTCCGCCTTGTCAAAGATGAAGACAAAGTCCGCCTAGCAAAGGCTTTAATAGGATGGAATAAAACAACTTGGCATGAAGTCTTCAAAGTCCGCCCTATATTGGTATTTGGAAACATGTCCAAGGAGCCTCCAAGTCCGCCCTCTAAAAGAGAAGCACCAAGTCCACCTTGGCATAAGGCACATGAAGTCCGCCCATGAAGGAGATGTCCAACAAAAAGTGAAGTTCGCCTTGCCTAAGACATGACAAAATCCGCCTTGTGAAAGATGAAGCCAAGTCTGCCTAGACATGGTGGAATAAAACAAATCCAAGTTGGCTAACACATGAAGTTCGCTTAGGCTAAGGAGAAGATGAAAAGGATTGCCAAGACATGGCAAAGACCAAGAAGACATGAAAATTCCCCAAGGAAGATAAAATTCCCTAAGGAAGATTGTCCAAACATCTTGGAAATTTGATCAGATACAAGAAAAAAATAAAATCACACAGGCATTCCAAATTTACCTAGGCATAAATGTAATAGGTGAAGGTGCCTAAGCCAAACATAAAAACTCGCCCTAGACTTGGAGATTAGAGAAAGAAAAATCAACTTGCCACGATGGAGAAAGAAAAATGGCTAGAAGAAAAATATTTTTGATAGAAAAAGCACATGAAATCAAGGGTCCATCAACGAATGGGTTGGAAAATAATTTTGACACATGAAATATTTTTAATTATTTTCCAACACTTAGAATTATTTTCGGAAGGAAGATATTTCCAACACTTAGAAATATTTTCAAAAAAATTCAATTTAAAAAGAAAGTACTAGAAGATTTCTTAGTTAAGGATGAATTTGAGAGAGAAATAAAACTTTACATTTTGGAAAGATTTAAAACATTGAAATACAAAAAAATAATAAACAATTAGAAAAAAACAAAAAAACACAAAGAAGAAGCTTCCAAGTTTTAAAACCTTAAAACTCTATATATTTTCAACCAGTCACTTTCAAAATTCACTATTCAGGTTGAGAATTTGGAGAGCAATTGAAAAGGAGTTTTCTCTCAAATTTTTGTGAAAATTGATATCTTGAAGAGAAATTTTGAAGAAGTAAAATTCTTCTAAAGTGTTGGAAGTCGAGAAATTAAGTGTTTTTTTTCTGATTTTAAGACAAAATTTCAGAATTGAAGGTGAATTTCAGTCACAAAGATCAATTTCTAAGACACAAAATCTGAAATTGAATGAGCTTTTCTATTATTCTGTCTCATTTCTATCAATTTTATCAATTTCTTGGCCAAACCCTTCAATTTCAGTCTGCTTTTTCGCAGAAATTTAATCTTTAAACAGGCTGAAAGTGAAATTTTCAGATAAAAGGGTATAAAATCAGACTTAAAATCTTGTAAGTAATATTATGTTTTCATGTGTTTTGCAGGTTGATGACCACCAAAGGAGCACCTTCCAGAAAAACACCAATGAAGTTTGCCAGTAAAGGAGTACAAGCGGAATCCAAGATCAAATCTAAATGGAAGAATATCACAGACACTGACCTTGGACATGTGGATTTAGAAGAATTCAAAAAGAGAATGTATGGTCTTGATGGATTCCTGTCGACACCCATTGCCTACCGGATGATGAGAAATGGCATCATCTAAGTAGCTGGATTTCCTCTGGCTAAACAATGTGTTGAGCTGATGGTCGAGTGTGCTGAACACTACAATGCACAGTCAAGAGAGATCATTGCACCTGATGGGAGGGTTTTAGCCAATCTTTCAGAGTTGTCCATTCAAGAAACATTTGGAATTCCTAACTACAATAAAACTTCCTACAAAACCAAAGAAGATACCCAAAAGATTTATGATGCCTACTTTGAACTCTATGTGGCAAATGTTAACAAATCATGGTTGGAATAGAAAAAACCCCAAGGAAAAGTGCTAAAGGTCCTGCTACGCCATACTTCAAGGAAGAATATGGTGACATTATCTTATTGCTGAATAGAGTAATGGACAGCCCTAAGGGTGCACCATTTGAGACATGGATGTATTACTTCATAGATGAAATTACTTCGGGAGTTAGGATGTTCAATTGGTTTCGCATAATCAGAAACAACCTTCATGAACAATTGATAAATTTGGAGAGGACAAAGTCATTCTACATGAGCTCCTACATTATCTACTTGTTGGCTAGTACTTATAGATTTTCCGGACTGATTTGTAGAGGCGTGGTTGGTAATGGTGAAGGTGAATTTAGATCTTATGCTTGTTACCCGTAGTTGCAGCTTAAGGAGAAGAGCTATCAAGCAGATGATGCTTTCTTAATGTACATCAAGAACATTACAAGGTTATCTCTTGAAGCCAAAAGTTTAATTAGCAAGTCTGGATCTTGGTTTATCCAGTTTCCAAAATTTACATACATAAGAGCCCAAGGTTTTGACGGTTGTCCTTATCGACTTCTAATCTACCCAACCAACAGGATGGTTCTACTTGAAGTTCTCATGCAACATGAAACATATCAAAGCTTCAAAAGAATAAGACAAAAGGCATCAATTACCTTTTCATTCTTTATTGGAAATATGGAGGAGTTTTGTCCAACAACACAAGTAGCAGAAAGTGCTAGGCAAGAAATGTAGTGGTATCCCTTTACCTTCTACCGATCCATAGCTAATTTTGATCCTCTCAGCAATATTAGATTCGTGAATGGAGAAAGATTCAAACATAGAGTGGATATAGAATATTTTTGGGCAAATGCTACAGATGAGTTTGACATCAGGAAAAGATTATGTTCCAGACTGCCAGTAAGCTTGATCAGAACGACTGAGCCTTTTCTTGTGCCTGATCAGCTAGAAGATAATGCAGACTATATTCAGCCTGGATTTGGTGAGCATGCACCTCTTTCTCCTATCAAATGGTCAAAGCCAGAGCATGCAGGCTTGACCACCTTGATGCGGCCAGTTATGAAATATTCTAGGTGGTGGGTTGATCAACAGTGTCATAAATTAAGACGGGCAAATATAATCTTGAGTTATGACCTGATGGGTGAAGTAGAAGGATATTCTTCAAATGAGGAAGCAACTTAAAGTGCCAGATGAATTGAAGGTGCTAAAAAGAAGGGGAAGGCAGTTGTGAATGAAGGACCTGTAAAGAAGAAGCAAAGGATAGAACCATCTCGTTCTGCCACATCTAAGAATGAGAACTATATATTAATTGTTGATGAATCATTGGTTGAGATAAAGATTCTTTCTGTAGTTCATGAAGAAAACATAGAATTAATTCATCAAGAGGATGAGCAGCCTCTGTCTCTTATCGACACAGAAGTAATGGAGTCGAACAATGAAATGGATGTTGAGGAAGGTGAATTTCAAGAAGGAATGATTTCCGCCCTTCGGGATATCATGTGTGAAAGGGACAATCATGAAATGGAAGGCATTGAGCAGCCCACTGTTCCTAATTGCCTGAAGGAAAGGTTGACAATAAACACACAAGTAGTAGAAGAACAAGAAGAAGATGACATGGCTGATTTCTTAGCCAGGTTAGAGCAAACTGCAGTAAAGAAGCTAGCCAAAAGGTCTTCCACCATCCAAAGAGATGAAATAGGATGCATGACAATATAGATTGCCGTACCAAAAGTAGATAAGGCAAAATGAGATATTGCTTCTCATGAATACGAAATCATTACATTCAATTTGGGACCAACTACCAAGAAGCAGGTAGATGAAGATTTGGACAATTCAGTGGCTTCCATGAAGGCAAGACTGGATAACGAAGTGGGAAAGAAGAACAAGTATAAGAGAGAAGCTGAGCGCTTAAGGGATTATATTCAACATTTGACTAAGCCACTTGATTAGGCAAATCCAGATACTCCTCCACTTTTGAATTCATGGGAAACAGTTAGAAGTTCTGAGGAAGAAGCAGTGACAACCAAAGAGACTAAGGCATGGATGGAAAGCGTAGGTAAAGAGGCAGCCACATTTGCAAAAAGGTTAGCATTGACATATGGACAAACTTCCTTTCTACTCTCCAAGATTGCAAGCATGGTAGAAGCATGGGCTGATCTTCAGAATCATTCCTTTCCTTAGAGTGTTGAAAGGAATGTCAAAGCAAGAGTTAGTTGATGGCAATATAATTGAAGCAGGAGCGGCATATGATTTCAGCGGTTGGCACTGGACATTGGTTCCACGCAATGAAGTCTTGGAGAAAGTGAAGCAGAAGAGCTTATAATAGGAGTTCAAGACAAGGTTTACCTTGTAGCTGCAAAGGTACTTGAAAAAGAAACTATTCGAGAAAAGGATTTGGGGTCAGAAAATCTAAAAGCCAAGACATAGAAAATCTTCTCCACTGAATTAGAGATGCTTCCAAAAAACAGGAATTGGATTGGGAAATCACTTTTGCTGTATGTGCTGATGATTTGGAAGGATTAGAATTCAGAGTCAGCGTGTTGCCACGTATCACGATAGAAGAGGTTGTTCAGATTGTGTCCAAGTTCATTGAATTTTCTGCTTCTCAATAAAAGAAGGGGGTACAATCCTAAAAAATAGCAACTCTTGCCACTTGTTTCACTTGCATTGGATATTCATTTTGAAGCAGTCACCGGTGAGGAGGGACCTCAAAGAGATCAATTCAGACTGGTCAGCAAGAGTAAACACAACAAAAACACAAAGATATGATGGAGGCAATGTAGAATAGATTATTTTATTGCATGAAATTTGATTACATCCAATTGGTAACAACCGGGTTACAACATATCGACTCACAAGCTTGGTAGAATAGGTCACAACCGAGACCTTGAATCTTAAGATCTATCTTCTACGCATAGTCTAGCTACTTGATTCTTTGATTGACTCCATTCTAATGCACAATTACAATTATATATATCGATCCAAAGGATCCAGTTGGCCCGAAAGGGATCAAAACCCGAAGAACAAGACCTAACGTGTAAAATAACAAGGTCAGCCTCCACCAAGAGATTCCTCCAAAAAATCCAAAGGATCAAACGTAGATCGTGGGAAAAGGTCGGAAAAGGAACATCAGAATCAACGCCCGAATCAATGCCCAAGGCTTCGCAAGCTTCGAAAGGGATTCCGGTAGATCACCAAAATTGGTCCAGGCAATCAGTAACAAAGGAACAACTGGTAACAGGAAACTGTCATGGAAACTAGTAGCGATATCTTGTCGGAAAATGATCCAAAAGCGATGTGGTCTGAAAGAAAGAAAGATGATCAAGTATTCAAGTAGAATCCAACTCCACAGGATCTGTCGAGCCAAAACCGGGACACATAGAAAGGAAAACTGAAATTGCAAATAGAAAGCAAAACAAAAAGGAAAATGTTTTTGGTTGATGCAAGATCGCTATGAATCGGGGATGCTCCTGCATCACATTTTATTTTGGGAAACTCTAATTAGGGTTAGGTTGTCTTAATCTCGACCGTTGATCTTAAATTGATCTCAGCCTTTCATTTGTTTTTCAGAAACTCTATATAGACTCTTTCTCTCATTTCATTTCAGTGTCGAAAGATTTATGAAATTGTTGCGTAGAGCTACTTGGATAATAAAAAGTTCATTATCAGTATTGTTTTGAAGTTTTATTTGTTATCAAGTGGTTGCATGGTTGCATATTTTTTTCAACACTTAGAATAGATATGCCATAAGTAATATGTTTTGAAGTTGTTAGATGAATGAAGGATTGATAGTTTAGATTGGTGAAATTTTGCTCATACTTTTGTTGGATGGATAATTTTCATTCAATGTGTAAAGTTAGCTTGAGCCTTTGATGTGGATGCTTAACTTCTACTTTGAGTAATATTGTTCAATTGTTGGTATTATTCATAAGTGTGAAAATCTTAAGCACAACCCTAGAAGATTGCACCCGCTTTGCGTAGTTGTCCAAGTGTGGTGAAACAAAGTGTCGTTATTAGTTTCACCCAGTCTTTACTGCTTCTTGAGTTCATAGGAATAGTTTAGAAGTAGCATAGAATTCCTAAACCCTTATCCCTTTTTATCTTTTTTGAAATCCCAAATCAGAAAAAAAAACAAAAAAAACAAAGAGCATTTATTGATAAATTCGCCTAAGTCTACCTGGTGAATGATACTAGTTGTTAAGCGTAAGTCCCCCTTTTATTTCAGCACCCAAGAAGCTATCCACATAAAGTCGCTTGCTTGCACATATAGACGTTGGAGTTGCCTTGTGGTCTTTCTCGCAATCTTGGCACCAGTATTGATTTTGTTTAGGAGAGGATAAAGTATCCTTGTATATTTTATTCTAAATGTTCGGTATATGATAAAACGTACACCAACAGTACCTTGCTAGAATAGTCACTCAGCTAGCTTCCTTTTACCATTATATCACTTTACTAACTGGTAGTTTTGCAGTTTCGTTTGACTGCCAAAATTAATAACGTTGAAAGTAACTCAGAGTATGGAGTAGAAAGGGGACATTGCATATTGTATTCTCCTCAGTATTTAAAGGTGTAAATGGAACCCCAAAAGCAAAAAAAATGAAACCCACAATATGATTGCATGGACCTTTAAAAGGTCTAAAAACTAAAGCATGTGTTGTTTTTATTAATGTGAAGCAAGTATTTATTGCCTTTTACAGAGAAAAGCAGTAGGTAATACTTCAAGACTTATTGTAAAAATAATAAAATTTGAAAACTCCAAATGGTTGTAGAAATCCCCATAACTAAAAAAATATAAGTGAAAGAGCAGCATACAAACTTAAAACAGCAATTGCGCTAACAAGAATAACACAACCATCAAAATGTCATAATTTCCAGGCATATACTCGTTGGTCAAAATTGTGTGGAGAACTAAATAGGGGAAGAAGTTAGGTAATGATGGCATTCCTACCACATTCTTTTCACATTCCTAACTGAGTGGCACTATTTGTTCAAGTCATTTGCTATTTAAGATCAGGCTAGGAGAACCTTTGCAAGGGCAAGGTAGAAGGATGTCTCCAAGGGCTTAAATAATGTTATGGGTGAGAAGAGATGAAGTATCATCATAGATCAGTTACTCTCGCATTTGTACTTTCTTCTTCTTCTGACTGTATAGCAGGAAGGTGCAGGGGTGTTTTATTTATTCTATTTGTGAAATGTGATGAATGAAACAAAAATTGGTGTGTGAAGAAAAAGCGAAAGAAAAAAAGAGGCTATGTTTGCAAAGGGTTTTCTTTGTGCACGACATTTGGACCTTGGATTTGCTTGAATACGTCCATGAGCATACCTGGTGGAATTTGGGGCCCAAAGTATGCACCCAACCCTCTCCCACAGGAGACTTGACTGCAAACCCAAACTGTGAATGAATTGGACCTAGATTCGGGGGATTCTCAAAGTGAATTGGTAACTTGTTAATATTAATTCTTTCATCTTTAAACTAACAATTATCATTAACTAAGAGTTGGTTCTCTATCATCACAGTTAGTCAGATTGAGCTTGGATCAAATCAAGCAGTTGTTTATATTGGATCCTCACTTTGATACCGATTGAAGGAGATGACTATGAAGTCTAGTAACTTTTATCTAATATTTTCCAAAAATAGCTTGGTATTAGAGTAGAAGGAAGTGTTTGGCAATATGAAGACAAATACCATAATTATCCTCTTTAACCAACATGTTGTCATTTTTTGAAGCATGAGAGCTCGTCAAGTTGGAATACTCAAAGACACAGTTGTGAATTTTTTTTTGTGTGAATTATAATGTTTGATAGAAAGCTAGTGATTCAAATGACAGTGTAGTTATATTCGTTGTTGACATTTTTAAATTTAAATTTTTGGTCTAGAAAATTGAGAGAAATTTGTGGGGCAAGGATAAATTGGTGATGTTGAAGCATTAATATGTAATGAGGAAACAACAAACCATTAAGTTTATAGTTAGAGAGATTCGAGATAGTCAAAACCTTAACCTTATTCTATGTAATTATTTATGCATATAAGTTTTTTTTTTCGAAAAAGGCGAAAAATTTATTAATCAGAAGCAATCAGTACATAGCTGAAGAAACCAACAAGCACAATGATGGACCACAATCCGGGAAAGAAAACAACCACTTAGTCAAAGACCTCCTAAGGTCCCCAAAGAACCTCTCATGTCCTCCATAACGAAGTCTTCTAACATCTGAGAACACTCCATGGACAAGTGTCCACGACTCTTTACATCCCCATTTGTTTAGAAGCCCATTTTGCCAAGCAATTTGCCACCCAGTTCGACTCTTGAGGAATGTGACAAAATGTAACGGAGTCCAAAAAATTATACAGACTATGAATCTGATTGACTATCGAGGCCAATTGCCAATTCATTCCATTGCCACGTATTGAACATATTGATCACTACCTATGAATTGGATTCACAAATAAATTTTCTCCATCCAAGGGCACAACCCTTTTCCAAAGTAAAAGGAATAGCCAAATCTTCCATAATGTCATTAGTTTGATGCCCTTTATACATAGAAAAGAACAAGACAACTCCTGAATTGTCTCTACCAATATTGCTAATCCTAGCATGCCCTGGATTTCCTTTGGAAGACTCATTAGTATTAATTTTCAACACATCGTGAGGAGGTAACCAACAACCATCTCGATGGATCTTCCTTTTGGCATGCCAACCTGGTCTAGGCAAGGAGAATCCCTTGGCATGGTCAACTAGGCCCAATTTGTGAACCACATCGAAATCCTCTAGATCCACAGGAACAAATAAATCACATTTTGTCAATAAGGTCTCTTGAAGAACTCTAATGATGCTTAGCTAGAGTTGATGAACCAACATTTTATCTTGGAAAATCCTAGGATTTATTTCAAATCATATTTGCCAAATAATAAAAGTGGGCTCGATACACCAAGCAATATGAAGAAAAGAAGTCTTAGCTAGGGGACTCCGTAGATGACCCTAGAATTCAACCAAAGAAGAGTCACGACTACAAGTTTTATTCCAACTCGCCCCCTCATTCCCCCCTGCCCTCCTTTGCAAAAGTGCCAAATCTCCTTAAAACATATATAGTAGAACCTTGAAATCCTGTCTTTCATAAGTTCTCCCAAATGAGGCATCTATTCTGCACTGTCAATCACATGAAAAATTCCATTTAGGCCAAGTGAACTTGTTTCCACCAAGGAACAACAGTTCTCCCATGAATCTGCTTGTTTGATTTTTGATAATCTGAGGCAAGCAGAAATTTGCCCTTCGGATTTGGGCCGTAGGCAAAAACATCTCTCCCCACTAAAGAATTGCAAACTTTGCCTACCAAAATATTAGCAAGATCTTGATGAGCCTCCTCTGAGCCCCTGGGCAACCACTCATGAGGTTCTTTCCATCTAAACACTCTCACTTGGCTCAAATCCTATGTAGTTTTGAACTTGTCCACTCTACACCAACTAGCTTCAAGAAGATTGTTATATGGAGAGGGTGGGTGTATGGACATGATAGGTGGGTACCCATCCCAAGAAACAAACTATAATATAGCCTTAGAGCCTCTATTACAAATCCAAAATAAACCCCGTTTGATTAACTTGGCACCCCTTAAGAGTGCCCCAAATCATAGAATCTTTGCCCAAAAGGCTGAGGAACATCAACTCTATATCCCTCTCAAATACTTAGAAGTAATGATCCTAGCCTAGTCTTGATCTTGATTAGTGCACTACCTCCAATAAAGCTTGGTTGCCAAAACTTGACCACTAAGACTTGCCTATCGAAAACCAAGGCCACCTTCTTGTTTCAACCTACAAACAAACTCCACTTCTTTGAAAGTAGATTACCAGCCCATAAGAAATGTCTAGAGAGAGCATCAAACTCTTTAATGTAGCTTGAAGGAGCCATCCGCACAAAACATTTGCATATGGGGAGAGCCTGAACGACCGATTTCAAAAGTATTACTCTCCTTGTAGTTGAAAGTCACCTATAGGTCCAATGGCTAAGTCTCTTGCAAAAATATCTGAAACATCTTACTTGAATCTTATAGGCAAAGAGCCCACAACAAGAGGAATACCAAGATAAACAAAAGGAGGGGAGCCAATTTAGAATCTGAGAATCTAAGCAATATTGGTTTGAAGTTTAGGAGTATTAAATAAAAAGATGGAAGACGTCCTCATTAATTCCTTTTCCTCGATACCACCAAGTAAATATCTATAGCCTTTCTTAACTTAACAACCTCATCGACTCTTGTTAAGCCCATCAAAGCTGTGCCATCAACAAGCTGTAAATGAGAGTGGGGAGGCAAGTTGTTACCCCAACTCTAGCCTTGGATCAAATCTTGCTTGCCTCACACAAGACTTGATAAATCTCCCCAATGTCTTCAGCCATTAAGATAAACAAATAGACTGAGAGGGGTCACCTTGTTGAAGACCCCTAGAAGCTTCAAAGAGCTCAGAAGGCTCGCTATTAATAAGAACTGAGAAAGAACAGGTGACACAATTCATGACCCACTTAATCCAGTCATTGCCAAGCCCAAAAGCACCTAGAACCTTATGCATGAAAGTCCATTTAACATGGTCATAAGCTTTGGCCATGTCTAACTTGATGATCATTGCCTTCTCTTTGGAGGTCTCCATGGAATGAATAGCTTCAATTGCAACAACAATCTTGTCTAGAATGTCTACCAACAACAAAGCCACCTTGCTCAGAAATTAAATTGCTAAGCCATGGTTTGAGTCGATTTGCTATTAACTTAGTAATAATTTTGTAGACCACATTGCACATGGCTATTGGTCTAAACTAGTATACTTATATTCTAAAAAAAATATATGTAAAATAATGCTGAGAGATATCACATAATTATCTTGCATGTGCTGAATAATGTTGCATTCAGAGTACTAAATAATACTTATAGAGAAACTGAAACATGCATGCATTTGCCCGTCTTCTACACATCAAATTTATTCAAAATCAATTTTGTGTTTACGGATATTTGTATGTCATTGTAGATGCCTCTCGGCATAAAGATCCAAAGAATTTTCTCCTTCTCTTTCTGGGATAAGAGTGAGGGATGTAGCATTCATGGCTCTTAACATCTATTTGTTTCTTTGTGATTTTTGCACAACCTCCAAAAGATCAAGCTTGATAATCTCCTTGAACTCTTGGTAAAATTTAATAGGAAGTCCACCAGACTTGGGGCTTTCCCGTTCTTCATCTGAAACACAATCTCCTCTAATTCAGCCACAGTAATAGGTTTGATCAAGGAATCATTCATCTCATTAGAAACCATAGAAGGAATACACTCTAGAATGAGGTTTTCTAACACTCTAGTAGGGGGAGAGTCGTCAACAAGCAGAGTGGAATAGAAATGAATAAACACTCTTGAAATTTCACAAGAAGTCCCCTCAAAGGACCTGAGTGAGGAAATTAGATTCCCATGCCGTCTGTCCTGAAGCCAATCAATTTGCGACTTTTACTTCGAAAATATTTGTTCACATAACTCTCATTCCTCCAACTTCTTCATAGCTGCAAACTCCATTTTACAGTTTTTGTCAGTTAAACCATGATCTTTATTCTGATGAGTAATGGCATGCAAATGGGATTGGGTATTCGTTTTAGCCAAAAAAAAAAACATTACCAAAACATTGCTGATTCCATATTTTCGGCATATATTTGACAAACTGGAGTCCTTAGCAAAGAAGTACATTGTCATGCCATGAGTAGGCTTCTCTTTGCAACATCATTAAGACATAAGCACTAGAAGGGCATAAGTTGAAATTTGAAAGAGGGCTTTTTTGAGTTTCTGAAAAAATTAGTAGAGAATTTGATTGGTCAATGATCATAATCTCTGCAATCGAAAATCTCTGAACTGGTTGACTAGCTGTCACCAACCCAAAAGCTGGAAACAAGGAACACGTCTAATCTTCCAAACTCAAAGCTGCCATAGAAATAGATGATCTACTAGAGATCCACCAAAGAGGAACAACTTTGTGTGGGTCCCGTTAGCAAGCAACACCACCTTAACACCAACTTTGTATGGGTCCATAGACAACTTAGTCTATTGGATTGAAACAATATCAATAGAATGAGTCCGAATCAACTCTCAAATAGCCTTTTGATTAGAGATGCTATTCATATCCCTTACATTCCATGAAAGAACAATCATCTTTGAGAAGGAGAGAAATGGGAATCAATGGTTTTCATTGACCTAGATTCCACTAATGTCTCACCAATTAATTTCACTTTTTCCTGATCTTTGTTGTGTCCCCCCCTTGGGAGACTTCTTTGGAACACCCTTTTTGAGGGACTTTTGTTGTAACTTAAAGATCAGCAGAGTTCCTCTACTTTTTGCAATATTCACAACATCCTTCTCTAAATTAGACCTTGGATCAGCCAAGGCTGAACCATCTTGCACCTCCTTACACTCACTTGTCTCCAACTCACTTGGAGCCACATGGGGCTGATTTGTATCCATTTGAGCATCCTGGCCTCCAACTTGTGATAAGTTGAGGTTATCAATATCGTGAAAATCCGAGTGAACATCTCCTACTGAATATATCCGCCGAATTTCAACGAATTTTTATTAATGTTTTGAAATCCGCCGAATTTCGAACTTCATGACTGAAATTTGCCGAATGCGGTGACTAAGGTCTTAGCTATAACTTATTCAATATTGAATGATGTGGATGTGTCATTCAAAGTTTGATTATCTTAATTTACACTCTATTTATTCCAATGTTGAATTTTTAGACCTTTATTAGCTTAAGCAATGCTTATATCTGATGATGTAATTTTACATAGACATGGAAATTTTCTGCAGGATTCACGTGCCTTTGCTAAATCTTAGGTTTTTGTCGTGAAACTATTTGTAGTTCCTTGGTATCATTCAAAATATTGCTTTTGCTTATGGCTCTGGCAATTGTTGTTTCAAACAGGTATTGTGGTTACAAATGATGGCAATTCTATTTTGCGAGAGCTGGATGTGGCACATCCAGCTGCCAAGGTTTGTTAGTGTATTATATCTTAAAGTCACATGTTTTATCGTCACATTCTTTCTTGGACGTTGGAAATCAGTGGATTTTAATGTTGTATTTTTCATGTAAACTTTAGAACATGTAGCTAACATACCTATAATCTGTTTTTTGTTGGTCAGTCTATGATCGAGCTAAGTCGCACTCAAGATGAGGAAGTAGGTGATGGAACCACCTCTGTTATAGTCTTAGGTAGGTCATATTTTTGTTTGGCTTCACAAACTATAAAATATTTTATTGTTCATGCCTTTGTCCTTTAGATATGTAGATTTTCTTTTAAATCATGCTGTTTTGCGTTATACAAAACTATATGGATATGATGTGGTGAATTTAACATGAATACAGACTGCCCTTAAATAAGAACTAAGGAGTTTCAAACCACCAGCAGAATAACTGGTGTTCAAACGAATTTCAATTATTCAATTATCAATTTGCAAGCTGTTTTTTCTTGCTGATTTTGCATGTTGATGAGTTTCATTAAGTAGAAATATAATGTTAAGGCACTAGAACAGGTGACTCAAGTCACTGTTGAGTTGTAGAGTTAATTATTGATTGGATGCAAGTACCTGTATCTGAGAATCTGAGGCAGTTTCTGTGAGCCTGGAGTACTGGGCCTTAAAACAGCCAAGTAACTCTCCAAACAGTTTTTCTCCATTTCAATTATGCTGTGTGTGTGTGTTTTCTATATCAGTTTTGTGTTAAAAAAAGCATTTTTATGAATATAAAAGCGGCTTTTCTTTCACACAGCATTCAAGTTACAAGTGCACCAATATTGCATTACTTACACATTTCTATTTTCTTGTTATATACATGTGTATGATAAATGAAATTGATTAGTTTAAAGTGTATTTGAAGTTGATTTGATATGGAATGCATATCAATGGTTTTCTCCCGTAAAATTCACTCTGTAAAATATGTTAGAATTTTTTCACCAAATTGGAATTTGAGTTAAAAATTGCAATGTTTTTGTTGAGTCTAAACCTCAACAGAAGGAATGAATCACTCTTTGTGGTTATCTGCTAGGGATTTAGAGGAAGGGACAGAAAGAAACTTGTTCTCATGGTCCGCAGTTTTTGACTTTTCTTGAGTACGTTTTGTCAAATCATGTTTGATGACAAATTTTATCTCTTAAAAAGAAAGACTTTCTTATGTCAGTTACAGCTACTTGTTATATTATTGAACCCATGCAACAATTTGATATATTTATCAAATAGTATGGTTGCCAGTTGCTTGTAGTTTTCTTTTTCAATATTTTTTTTAATTGAGGTTCAATTTCAGGGGTCCCTTCCCAACAACATTTCAGAATGAGAAAGCTAAAATACTGAGTAAAATCTTCCTATAACAAATCTATCCAGGCACAGTGGTCGTTTACTAAATAGTAAATACCTATGCCTTACTTTTTTCTTATGCAACCTCAAAACCAAATGCCAAAAAGATTGTTTCCTTGCAGTGGCCTTCCTTTTTTTATAACTTCTGTTCAACTTTCATTTTCCTCTTCTTCCTCATACTCTGAAGAAGCAGGCGAAGGAGAAAGATATTAATTTATCCTTTCTAATGAAGAGACAGGGATATTAACTCCCATCCCCTATTCCTCGGCCTGAGATAAATCAGAAGGCGAAGCACCATTGGAAAACCAAAAGGGGGAATGACTAGGCAGCTTTGGTCTCATTAATTTGGGAGAATCCTGCATTGGGTCAGCAACACCCGTAATAGTCTGCAAACTCTGCAATTTACTGCTTGCCACACATTTATTGTTTGCCTTTTCTGTTTGATGCTTACTGTGTTTTTCCTTACCAAGAGAAGATTTAACAATTTTTGAGTACCTTGGAGGAAGAAGTCAGTGTACCTTTACCTTTGTGACCTGATTGTTTTTTGGATTTACACAAAAACCCATTAGACAGGGAACCCTCTAAATCCATAATGGAAATTGGAGCCAAGAGTTCTGCTGACAAGTGAAAGAAGTGGACATCTTGCCACCATGTCCACCTGCTTTGAGGTTTTGAGTTTTTCGCTCTGTATTTAGTTGCTATATACCCTACCTGAAAGAACCTTTGGCATCAAAATGAAATTGTTTCATTTTGTTCTGTATTTAGTTGCTATATACCCTACCTGAAAGAACCTTTGGCATCAAAATGAAATTGTTTCATAGTCTTATACTGCTTCCAAATTCTATCTTCCACCTTGAGCCATATCTCATTAGGTAATCCTTTTAAGATATCTGATTCCTTCTGGATTCTTGACGATGCTGAGTGGATCAAAGTTCAAAGTATCTGTTTGTGGATCAATGGCCAAAAATCCACCTGACATATTTACCATACCTTAGAAACATGCATTCACCCAGAATTGATAGAGAGAGATATGGAAGCGTAACCCATATAGGCATAATTGAAATGGATTTTGTCATTGGATTAAAACAGGGGACCATCGCTTGACCAATAATACATTTTTATCCTAGAACCATGGCACATTCTTTAAAATAAAGAATGATTCTGCTATACATTGACACAATAGCATAAGAAAACATTGGGTGCTATAATATATCTATATCATGTCTTTGATCTTTGCAGACCAACATTTTGAAATTCATGTATGTAAATCACCAAGATTAGGCAAATCGATATTGAATTCGTAGATTAAACCTTTCATGGAGAACCTTTCTTCCTCATAGAGGACTTCTTTACCTAGGGAAAGGACCAGATTCTCACTTGTACAGTGTTTAATATTTAATTGATCCGAGACTTCAAAGCTGCAACATTCTCCTTGACCTCTGCATTGAAATCTCCAGATCCACCAGAATAATCTTTTCTTTTGAAATACAAAGCCCATCTGATACATTTATTCAGATTCCTCTTGATTACTACCCTGAAGGTCCTGTTTACAAGGTGTAACAGGGGCACAGGTGCCTGGTCCTGCTGCCCACTGCTCACCATTCTTTACTATCTGGTACTCTAAAAAACAGAGCATTTTCTGCACCATTTCCACCTTTGATTATCACATTAAGGTTTGTAGAATAAAGAGCTGGAATTGAAAATTTATTCATATTTACTGCTAGGGATTTAGATGCTTGTAACTTCTTTGCTGATTGTCTTCTTTAAGACTTTTTCTAAGGCTCAAAATATTGGATATGCTCTAGTGAATACATTTAGCATGCAAAACGTATCTTTCTAATGCCTTGTTCTATGAAATATTCACATTTTTATTTTGATGTAGAATAAGTGTCCTTAAAATAACAAGAAAGCTGTGGGTGCTGGAAAATAGTATACGGAGTCAATTGGTAAAGCTTTTTGATAAAACTGTGAAGATATTGTATAATATGAATGTCAGATTGTTGGTAGTTTGTACATATTTGGACTATTTTAATAATCAAGTATGCTGAATATTTATCTGGGGTGCCTAATCCTTTTTGTAGCTGGTGAAATGTTGCATGTTGCTGAAGCTTTCATTGAGAAGGCATTCCACCCCACAGTAATTTGCAGAGGTGACCTCCAATTCTTTTATATTGGCTTCGTCTAATGAAGTAATCTCTATGCAAATTCATATAAAATTATTAGCCTCTAATTCTGTAGATTGGCTTGATCAACTGAAGTTCTGTTTATGCAATTCTTTAGTTGTTAGTAATTCCTTTTTTATTTTTTTAATTTATAATTTGAGTCTCTTTCACTGCAGCTTACAGTAAAGCTCTAGAGGATGCTATTGCTGTTCTTGACAAGATTGCCATTCCTATTGATGTGAATGATCGTAAGTTTTCTGGCTTGACTTGTTGGAAGTAAATTTTTTTCTGTAAGTTCTGAAACTCCACAAGTTCTGCAGTTGTCTTTGAGAGGGTAGAACAAAGCTTCTTATCTCTACGAGGGAAGACTACTGTTTACATTTTTCAACTTTTGCCTTCTCAGATCAAATGATTTTGACTTTTTTTTAGTACTTCCATGTGTTATTGAGCATTAACGTATTATGGTTCATCTATTTTATGGGTTTTTTGAGTACTTATTCTTTTCTTATTTAAAAAGAAAACTTGTACTAATACTTCTACTGATATTTGCGCTTATCTTATTGGTAGGGCCAACTTTGTTGAAAATGGTTAGAAGCTGTATTGGCACTAAATTTACTGGCCAGTTTGGAAATCTGATTGCGGTAGTGAAACTCTCCTTTCTTCTGTTCTGGTTATTATATTGTCTTCTTTTGGGGCTATAAATTGTTCCAGGACTATGTAACAGTCTATGTTTTTGATATTCTTATATGTTTATAAAATTGTTTGTTAAATTTGTTGGAATAGAGAAGAATATCCTCATCTGGAAGTAATGCATGAGAAATCGATTTCAGCTATACGCTAAGTAGTAGATTCTTTGCTATACGCCGTCCCCAAACTTAGTCTCTTGGTTTCCCCATCCTTGAAACTCGTCCACCCATTCTTCTGTTAGGAAATTCCATGGAACATAGCTTTTGAGTACTCTTTTCCATTTTCATGTTTTTAGAAAGAGTAGATGGCCACATTTTCACACAGACTACTTGACTTTAATTCCCTTACCTTAAATGATTTCTACACATTGGTATGTTGCATAATCAAGTGCCTTCTTGACAAAATGGGACATTGAGAACTTTTAATTTACTCGGTAATCTAAATTTCCAAGTTGGTGATATCTAAACAGATACTTACATGATTATGGATCAAATTCTCTGCTGTGATAATATTAAGAGACAATGATACAAGTCCTGCCCTGCACGAGTGAGAGACAAATTGTCCAACAGATTTTCCAATGAATTGTTCGAAGTTTATCAACTTTCATGAACCATCCTCTTTCCAACATTTACAGTTCTGTTTAGGAGGAAACAAAACCTGGTTTTCAGTATTCTTGAATGTTTTAATACACGTGGTATTTTTCAATTGTATCAAATTAGGTGATGATCTATTTTGATTCAACTGCTTAGTTTTGAGTCAATCTTCATCATCCAGATTTTATGAATAATGATTTAAAAAAATCAGCTATCATAACCGTTTATGCTGCTCTTAGCACAATTTCTAAGTGATGATCATTTGGGTGAAGCACAGGTACTCACTGAGAGGTAACCCATCATGGTACTACACGGGCCTGTGCTTAAGAATGTAGTTCCTTCCATAATCAAGCCCATGTAATAGGGCTCCTTAGCTTATAAATTTTGTATAAGTGGTGTTTTCAAAAGTGTGGAATAATGATAGGAGTTACTAGGATTCAACTATGTAGTTATGACTCAAATCTTCATTCATCCCTATTTCATGAGTAGTGGTTTACAAGAATCCATCTTTCATGAATGGTCCCACTTAGCATTCATTGCGTCTAAGTGATGCTCATCAGGTGAAGCTCTGGAAGTTCTCGTGTGCTCACTCACCCCAGTACTACCCTGGCTTAAGTGTTCTTATTATGATCCCCTTTTAAATTATATTCCCATGTACAAATAGATCAAATTTTCCTTTATGAATAATGAATAATTGCTGATTAATCAGTCTGGTTTATTTGCCAGTTTTTAAGCTATCAGATAGCATCTGCTTACTTTGCTTAAAGGAGTAGAATCAGGACTTAATGAAGAAAGAGAGTCTCCTTAGACATCCCAATTGCATTACTGAGGGAAACCTGGTCAAAAGAGTCTCAAACTAAAGGAACTAAAAAATGTGGCAAACCCAAGACCTGCAAAGTGGTTATATTTGTCCATTTCTTCTTTTGTTAAGGCTATCTGGGTTTATGGATGAAACACCTGCAAAAATTAAAGTGACAATTTCGGTCAATGCTTGTGATAGTTTCAATATGGGATCTTCTAGTATGAAAGAGGTGAATGCATAAAATTGCACAGTTTGTTTTTTTATAGCTTTGAGTGAGTCATGTAATGTTTATCTGTTTGGATGGTTTCATTCTCCAATCTCTATATAAGGAGATGAACCTCCTTAATATGGTATTATGATCTTTAATAGAATATTAAAATATTGTGTTCTATTATTTTTTGCAATATTGAAATGCTAACTTATCCACCATGATTATCACAAGCTGCAGAAATTCATCTCTACTGCAGTTCAAGGTCAGCTGAAAATTGCACCTGATGAAAATTTCTGGACATGAATAAAATTTTGAAATGGACAGCTGAAGATTTTGTTTAAGTGCCTTTCTAACTAGAGCAGTTTATTTCCATAATTTATGCTTGATATTGTTTCCTGTTAAATCTCTGAGTTAGTTGCTAAAATATTCTGAACATTTAAGGATACAGTCAACCCGCTGAACTCACTGCTACTGAATTCCTGAGAGTTAGTTCAGTGCCCAGCTAAAATCGCAGGGTAGGATATTTGATAGATTAGGAAATAGGCAGCTCTATCTCTTCCCTACCTTGGTAGGAAATTGTAAAATCATTCAGGCAATAGAAGCATGGTCTCTATGATGAAGCTTCAGTGTACCAAACTTTTTTTCGTGTGTAAAATCAGAGTCTATGCAT
The DNA here is from genome assembly GCF_030272615.1 of Cryptomeria japonica. Lineage (NCBI taxonomy): Eukaryota > Viridiplantae > Streptophyta > Pinopsida > Cupressales > Cupressaceae > Cryptomeria > Cryptomeria japonica. The sequence continues at coordinate 673,677,306 of NC_081405.1, read as the reverse complement.
GAGTTTTGATCAGGTGCAATTTTCAGCTGACCTTGAAATTGCAGTATATGAAGTTGGGCTGGATAAGGATTTCCTAACAATATTCAACGATCCATTCCAGTTGCAGAAAGATTAACTCAAATGAATTTTATATCCATATGTAGGTTTGTCGCTTTGTTTGACTGAAAAAATTACAAGTTTCTCTGCACACATTATTTTTGTGCTGATAATGCATCTTCTTTTTGCCAAAAGAGCATGGGCACTCATGATTGCCCTACAAGATGGATTTTCATTCATAGTGAAGCTTAAATACATAAACTTCAATTCATGACTATGGATTCTTCACACGCAAGCTACAGATGCAATAGATATTTGGCAATAATTGATAATCTAGATCACATTAATAAAGTAGACTTCTTGTTTCTGATAGGTTCAGTGCATATGTACACTTTTTCACATAACTATTTCTTACTGCCATGGATGCAGATGTATATGCAGGTGCAATACATATCAGTGCTCCCTAGGGGTGTTTACCCTGCCCAAAATGACCCTGTATCCTATAGGGGATGTTTCAGGGATATGGGGATGGGTAAGGAATGTACCCACCCACCCCCTTTTTTCCCATAATTTAAGAAAAGCCCCCAGGACGCCAAAAAATTTGCAGGACATGTTAGAGGGTAACTAGCCATCTCAGGAAGAGCCAGGGGAAGTCCAGATGTTCCCCATCTGTCCTGTGGACAGCTAGCCGTCCCTTAACATACCCAGGGACATTTTAGTTACTTTCCAAGAAAAAAAAAGGTTACAACCTTTCAGTGTTTGTTTGGTTTATGACATGCTCATCTAGGATTTACAAAGAAATATGAAATTGGTGTGTGGCATCAAATTATAAGTTTGACCAAGTAATAGACAATGATGAATCATGATCATAAAATACATATCTCCTATTGCAAATCTCTGCATCTCTGCATCTTCACAGTCAAAGCCTCAATCAAGGATTTTCTTATTTCATACTTTGGACAACTTGTTTAGTTAGTATACAAGGACTGTGATATACAAAGTTGGCATGCTACAGTCATTATACTGCTGAATATGAGCTAAGTCATAGTTGGCAGGAAATGCCATTTTCATAATGCAGAAATGTATCAATCACGCCTTGCACAGACAGCTCATAGAACAATCCCATCTATTATTATCCTAACTAAGGTAAAAAACTGGAACATAACCGGCTATCTTTTTACTTAACCATTCCTCTTTGTTAATGAGTTTGATAACAAAATATGAAAAAATGAAAGCTTCAAATTCCTCTCTTGAATATACACACCAGTTAGGTATGTCTGTATTACTAATGCTTATATGTAAATATACAGAACATCATAATTCCTATTCAATTACCCATGCTCACAAAGGTTTCATAATGTCTATGATGAATGTTTTGTCAATGTAATCATATGATCATTTGAAATTAAAATATCTTTATATTTTAAAAAATTTCTAATTTTTTTAATAGCTGTCCCCTGCCTTACCCTTAAAAATGATAAAAAAAATCTGTTCCAGAAACATGTCCTGCCATCCCGTAGCATCCTTGTTCTAGGAACTTGTGGGAGCATAGATATATATTGAATTTCAAAACCATCCTAGAAAGGGTGACCTTAGCATAACAATCCTTCATGTACCTTCCACTGATAGGGACAATAGAGCACAGATTTTCACACATGCCATCTTCTGAATGCACTTGTTTTTCTGGTCTTTTTTCTTTGAAGTGTTATTGTACTATAGTTTATGCACTTGGATTCTTCACAGTAGACTCTTGTTCTCTTGCACTTCTTTCCCAACCTTATTCAATATCATAAAGTGTCAACAACAATCTTATCTTATTCAGTTCTTAAATAAATTGTAAGATTTGAGTGCAATATGTGAAATCAAACTTTACTGCATCTCTCTCTCTCTCTCTCCCTCTCCCCCTCTCTCTCCCTATCCATTTTCATCGAATCTTTCTGATATAAATGGATGCTTTTCAGGATTTAGCCATTGATGCAACAACAACTGTGAGTGTTGAAACTGGGAACGGTATGCACGAAGTTGATATAAAGAAATATGTTAAAGTTGAGAAGGTTCCTGGGGGCCAATTGGAAGATTCCAAGGTTCTTAAGGGTGTTATGTTTAACAAGGATGTTTTAGCACCTGGAAAAATGAGGAGAAAAATCTTGAACCCAAGAATCATTCTTTTGGATTGTCCACTAGAGTACAAAAAGGGAGAAAACCAGACAAATGCAGAGTTGATTAAAGAAGAGGACTGGTATGTGCACAGTTGTTAAACTTGTAACTTTATTTGAAGTTTGGTGTTGTTTTCAATTTGCATCTATTAGCAATTTAGCATTATGTTTTTTTTTCCTAGCAAGTATTGTCTGTCAGACTAGGTCACGTCTGTCAGATAGCAGTTATTTCCTGAACTTTATGTATCTCAAGGTTAGCTTCCTCTGTCTAATTCTGTGGAATATTGTTCTGATGATGCTCAAAAAATATGTTTTTAATATTGTTTGATTTCCATTTATAAACCAGTGTGTTGAAAGTGAAACTTAAAAAGGAGTTACAGATGCGAATCCAATTCAGGCTCGTCTAGTCTGTGGTCTCAATTGCAGTTTCTTCAGTCTGATTCAAAAAGAGCTAATAAGTTTTTATCAAGTTCAATATAAAGCAGTATGGTTTAAATTTTCAAACATTATATAATGAATAACTTTATTTGTGTACTGCTGCTCTAATAGAGGTCATTAAGGAGGGGCTTATATTTAAGAGATGGTCAGAATTCAAATGTTGTGGGTAACTGTATAACCTAGTTATGATTTCTGCCAATAGTCAGTATGTTTTTGAAGTTCGCTACAGTGCAAAAAGAACAGAATAACACAGCATGTCACTGTAAGAACCTTCCCTTTTCAGGCTGCATAAGGCTCTTTAGAAAGAAAGACTCTGAAATGCTTGATGCTATTCTCTAGCCTAGGAGTATACATGCTTTTTACAGTGTATCATGGGAGAAATAAGTGTCATTCTAAGTTCACCAGATACTGCTTATAATTATTTCTCAGAGAGAAATTGACCTCTAAACCTTCTGCATATTAGCTGATATTATAAAATTAATGTGCATTGTAGAACATATTTATCGAGTTTAGGATTGGTGCACCATGCAAAGCAGTAGTCAACAGTATTTGACTAAAGATGGTGTGTAGATTTCCTTTCAAACAAACTGTAGATAACTGCTTGCGGCATCTGTGTACTAGATATCTAAGACTGCACAGGAGATGTTACCCTAGGGGTGAAATCCTTTGAGAGTTGCCATGTTAATATTGAAAACAATGTTTCCTCTTCTCTGTGGTGGATGAATTTAAGGTTACTTTGTTGTTTCCTGAAATTCCTTGGCAATTAGGTGCAGTTTACTAGATCAAATCCTTGGAATTTGCTGATTCAGAGTTTCCATGGAGGAGAGCATGACATGTCTACATTTTAGTCTTTCAAATTTCATCTCATTGTTTTATTATTCTGTTTGTCATATTTATGTTTTGCAATTTGAATATTAATTTTAAATTATTTACCCTTCTCAAATATTGTTGGGTTTGCTAAATTTTCAGGAATATCTGAATAAAGCGAATGCCATTAAATATATGTTTTTACTTTTAATACCATTAAATTTTTTATGCATTTTATTGGTTTTAATCTATACAAGATATCTTAGGCATTTAGTTTGAAAATTTTGTAGGGGTGTCCTGCTGAAGATGGAAGAAGAATATATTGATAAGATATGTTCCCAAATATTAAGCTTCAAGCCAGATTTAGTCATCACTGAGAAGGGCCTTAGTGATCTTGCAGCTCATTATTTGAGCAAAGCAGGAGTGAGTGCCATTCGAAGGTTGAGGAAACAAGATAACAATAGAATTGCCAAAGCTTGCGGAGCAACAGTTGTAAATAGACCAGAAGAATTGCAAGAAAGTGATGTGGGAACTAGAGCAGGATTGTTCGAGGTTCAAAAAATTGGTGATGAATATTTTTCTTTTATTGTTGACTGCAAGGATCCAAAAGCTTGCACAGTTTTGTTAAGAGGTGCAAGCAAAGATTTATTAAATGAGGTGGAGCGAAATCTTCAGGTAATTGTTATTATTGTTAAGATTTCATCATTTCTATGAATGATTCTCCTACTCCAAATCATTTGAGACATTGGGCACAATAAACTTAACTAAAGTACATTTCTGTGACACAGGATGCAATGTGTGTTGCCCGAAACATGATAAAGAATCCTAAGCTCGTTCCAGGTGGTGGCGCAGCTGAGCTTACTGTATCGGCTACATTGAAGCAAAAGAGCTCATCAGTAGAGGGTGTAGAAAAGGTATTTTGGTGGTCATCAAATATATTCTTTGAATTTGATCTTATGTTTGAAGTGATAAAATTGTTTTCTATCATCTCAACAGCTTTATTTGTATGTGTAACAGTGGCCTTATGAAGCAGTGGCACAAGCTTTCGAGGCAATTCCACGAACTTTGACTCAGAATTGTGGTGTGAATGTTGTTAGAACCATGACAGCATTGCAAGCAAAGGTATTTGTATTATCTGAATCATCATTGCTCATTTTTGTATATTAATTGAACCTAATTAGTTTTTGCCTAAGCTTATTTGCTTATTTTCTATAGATTTTCATGGTGCTTGTTGGCCTGTAATAATATTGGATTGGGCAACTTTTATTTATTTATTTGTATATGTAGCATGCCAATGGAGAAAATGTGTGGATTGGGATTGATGGAAACACTGGAGAAATCACAGATATGAAAGAACGTGGGGTATGCAAGTTTAAGTACTGCTTCCTTTAAATCTTTTTAATGTTTTGTAGTGTATTATTTGAAATGAAATGCTTTTTTATTCTGCAGATATGGGATGCTTATAATGTGAAGGCACAGACATTTAAAACAGCTATTGAGGCAGCCTGTATGCTTCTGAGGATCGATGACATTGTGAGTGGCATAAAGAAGAAACAACCTCAAGGTGGTCCAACAAAACCACAGTCCCAAGTAGAGGATGGTGAAAATGTTGACAGTGAACAGATGATTCCAGAGTAATTGGCTATGTAGCTACAATGAACTGAAGTTCAAAACCAGCGGTTAACCTTGAGCTTGGTATGGTGACATTTGTTATGAATAGCCTTTATAGCCTTTTCTAATAGGGGAACATAATTAATTGTTGAAAGGCATCATTTTATAATGATTAAAATTGAGAGTGAGGACTTCATTTTATTTTGCGGGGTATTATCAATTTCTGCCTGTTTTATGGGGGTTTTTTCTCCCTGTTTTTGACTCTGTAAGTATGTATTTTTTTTTTCTTATCTAATTGTGGAGAAGTTTATTTTGGAGGATTCAGCTTATTTGATTTTGATTGTCATTTGGATGAACATTGTTGATGTATTTGATGTGCTATAATAGCTTGACAGACTTGTTTCAAAATTGATTTAAATGAACTACATTTTTTTCCACATTGTTGAAATTCGCATCAAAATTGTGCTATGTTGTGATCATGGATGCGCTTGTGCATATGCTTGATGTTCTTTATGGTCTTCTACTTTTGTGAAATTTCTGGATGAACATATGATAAAGGTATTCTATCATTTTTCAGTGCAAACACTTTATATCCGTAACTTCCTAATAGGAAAATAAATGGTGCATTAAGAAATGCAGGGGATATCAAGCTTAATGGATAAAGAGTGATCTGGAGGTACCTTTTGATTTATAATTGTAGTTAAACGTGAAACCTCGCACTTCAATGCCTTAGTAGCTGAAATTGTCAGAGCCGAAGTCAACTCAATGCTTTTACATTGCATGCCTTTTCCGCCAGAAAGACATTTAAAGATCTATGAGTGCATTCAAGTAGACGTTGAATAGGATGTAAATGGTTATGATCTGAAATATGATCAGAGGGATTATGATTAGCAAGAAGTATAAACTGACCATACCAATAGACAGCAATTCATGTAAAATCTGCAATTGATTAAACTCATTCACTCCTGATATGATCTTAAGGTAAAACTATTAATTCACTTTTATTGTCATGTGTGATTAGAATTTTATAAGTATTAACTCATTGTGATTGTCATTTGTTTGGAATTTTGTTCAAATATACATTTTTTTTGGACAATTGTCTTTAGCTTATGAAAGGTAGATTTATTTGCCTTGGTAAAATTTGTACAAATATGATCAGCTTCAGTAGAATCTAACCATAGCGATAAACAGCAATTCATGTAAAATCCACAATTGATTAAATCTCATTCCCTTCTGATAACCTATTAATTCATTGTGATTGTTTTATATGATTAGTAGTTTTGCTCAAATATATGTTTTCAGGACAATTTTCTTCAAAGCTAGATTTATGTGCCAAGGTAAAATATGTGCAGATGTGGCAGCTAGTGGTTTCTTGTTTGAAATTGGTGGTAATTTGATTTTAAAATTTGTTTAGAGGCGTAGGTTTGTGGAGATATCTTACTAAGAGGGAGAAAAAAAATATTTGGAGATGTGCGAATGGAATACCGTCAGATTTGAAGAGTTTGTGCTTTTAGGGCATTTATATGTTGAACCAAAGATAAAAGGTATATAGTTATTTATTCTATTCTGATATTAAAGGTATTATTGTAAAAGGTGCATGATATTGTGATGGAGAAATCATATGCTATTACTTATTTGATGCGCATAATTTTCATGTGGAAAGGCAATGAGCTGGTTTTAGTTGAAAATGATCTATGGGATATGTGTGGTCGGAATTATAACAAACGGCATATAAAATTTATGAAGCTACAAAATGGGCAAAAAAAACATTGATTGGTTTCAAATTATTTGATGCATATTTACATCAAAGAGATCGTAAAAAATATCAAAGCAAATATAAGATGGTTTCACTACATTATTTATCTCTCAAACTTTAGCCCATATCAAGAGGAAAAATATTGTTTGTTTTGATCTTTCTTAAATCAACCAGGTGGTATTAAAGCAATTTTATTGGGTCGTATGCTTGCAAGTTTTGATAACGTTGGTATTTAGATTAACAAAATTGATCCAAGATTGGAAATTGTGATTTCTTGCTTGACTAATTAGGAAAGCAATCAATAAAGTGACTCGATTACTAAAGAAACGACTTTGCTTATCAATAAGAAGTCACCATTATAAAACGAATGAATAAAGCTTTTGAATATTTCTATTGTAATCAACGTAGACATATATTGATGAATAATATTTATTATGCCAAGGAGGGGATTATATTGCTGAATGGTACTTGATGTGCCAAAGACTTTACTAATGGAAAGTTGAATACAAATAATGCTTGAAAATTGAGAGTCTGTCTTTCTTTCTATTATGATAGTGAGGAGGAATATCTTTATTAAGAATTAAATAGGTCATAGAGGAGATTCGAGGAAACATACCTATTTTTAGCTAGCTCCTCACTTAGATATGGTACTTAGCATAAGAAGCACCCATTTTTCTTTTTCTTTTTTCTCTTCTTGGAGCGAGGGGGTTTAGTAGATTTATGGTTTTTGGTGATAGTCAAGTATGTGATCTAGAAGAAACATTTTGTATATGTAGATAGTTGAGTGGCTCACCACATACTTGGTGATTTATATATATGGACAATGAAGCATGTCGCGATCCTAGAATAAAAGAGTGTTGTTGTGGGTAGTTGAGTGTGTTAGTTCACAATTAGTAGTTGTTGCACTGTGTATAGTTGAGCATGTCTTGATTCATATACAAAGTGGTGTATTCATGAATAGTTGAGTATGTCTTGATTCAAATGTATTATTGGGTAGTTAGAACATCCATTAACACAACCAATTTGTTGTGTTTTAAGTGAGTGAGGAGATTGGTGGAATTGCTTTACCAATTTTTTAGATGGTGGCTATGTTCAATCTACGTGGTGTTTTGTCCCTTTTTTTAGATTGATTTCATAAGAGGGAGGGGAGGTGTTGGACTTTATATCATATATGGAATAAATAAATAAATAAATAAATAGGTGTTTCTCTTTATTAGTTTGATAATGTTAGTTGATTTTGGGAGATATATTTCACTGTATGCTAAAAGGCTATGTTTCTTTTAGCCGCCTTTAGTTGATAAAGGTATTTCCTTTTATTGAAGATCTTGTATCAAATGCACACAAAATAGTTGAGTGAGGATGTTGCTATGCAACATAAGGTGCAAACATCAAGGAGAGGAAGAGTGACATTAGTGTGTACGTTGAATATTCCTATTATGAGGCCTCTTGCAACTCTATTTTACATTTCTTGAAGGTTGACTTTTTCACTTCTAACATGGGTCACCCTACCTTCACTTGTATTTTTAGCAGACATCGACATTTCCAAGCCTCTTCAAGAGGATGTGGTTTCAATGGTGGGGGACAGGCCTTATCTTAATCACTTGACTACAAGGGTTTCACCTTTCAATATAGAGGACACTTTACCATCAACCACCTAGCTATTGATTATTCTTTCTCCCAACATAAGTGCACAACAAAATAATGGATAAATTCTCACAAAGATCACCTAACTATTCATGCCTTTGTGACTCTTTGGTTGATAACTCCTCTTAGGATGACACACTTTTTGAGGGCGTTGGTATTATAGTAGCTAGTGCAACTCACACAAATCCTACCCCTACTACTCCATTCACTCCCATTAAAAAGTCCGTCGAATTTTAACCTATTCATGTGGTGGTAGTTTGACAATTGGCTTCTCCACCTTGTCATTGCATTGTTCCTTTTGCGAACATTGATGGGCCTTGGTGGATGAATCCTTGACCACATTTCCTTGTTTTGTGGATTCAGATGACACTATATCATGGATTGTTGTACAAAAGCAAAAGAAAGGTCTTCCTAAATCTATCTCCCAATCTCATACTAGAGTGAGTGGTGTGAAATTGAATATGATTGGGTTTGGTATTGTTTAATTTGGGTATGGAGATTTGTTGGTGTGTTTTTTATGCACTCACAACTTAGAATATAATACCCAGAGATATCCTATTCTCTCTTGATCAAAATCTTCCATGTGCGAAATAGATGGACTGTGGAATCATAAAGACGACACCAAGGTTCTAGATTCATGCAGATAGTCTCAGTTGGTTCATTGTGACATGCTAGTAATCTCAAGGGGGACTTACACAATTGTTTGAGGAGTTAATCAATCTAAAGATTCTGTTGATACCTGACATCTTTTTTTTCCAAATTTTTTCAATAAGTTCAAATTTCAATCCTACTTCTACTAGACTTGGGAAAAAAAAGGCAAAAGATGAGGGTTTTAGGAAGATAATTCTAACCCTAAGCTAATCCTATGAACCCGGGAGACAAAAATTGAAAAAGTGGAATCAAAACCAATTAGTGCTTCGCCAAATTCAATAACTACACATGAATGATGCTATCTTCTAAGGGATTCAAAAGATTTTCATATTACTCATATTCACCAACATTCTAAACAATGAATAAAGCAATAGAAGTTAAATTTCATTTACTGGTTCAGGTTAATTTTGCACAATAACTGAAAAATCATCCAATTATCAAAAGTATGAACACATCATTCCACACTGAGCAATTCCATCAAATCCTTCATCCAATCTAATGACTTGGAAATAAAACCTACTCTAATGAGAGCAAAGAAACCATGCTAACTTGCAAAAGTAGACAAGATTCACCAACAATTGAACGATGAATTATGTTTTAGCACTTAAGAAGTATCACTACAACAATTTCTTCAAAGTTTCTCATATGAAATAAATGAAATGAGGAGGGTTTATATAGGCACCCTTATTACAAAACAACGACCTTGATTGATTTAAGATCAATGGCCAAGATTAAACAACAAACCTAGTTAGGGCAAACTAGCATAGTTATTCAAAATGGACCAATGAGAAATGAATAACTAATTAATCCATCTTTTTTCTAGAAGCGGGCATCCCATATCCTTTTTCCTTAGCAGCCAATTCAATGAATGGTCATTATGGGATCCAACTCTTCAATTGGGACACTTGTTAGGATGTCAATTTTATACTCCATCAGGTCCATGCCATCTTCACACGTGGCAAGGGTAGTTATCCAATCAATTCCCAACTTTTTAAAACCACTTTCAATGGACATGTAAGAAGACACCTTGTTGAAATGTTGTCTTTGGATCAAGTTTGCAAAAGTGGAAAAGTTGTTTTGAACTTTGGCCTTCAGGTTTTCCACATCCAAGTCCTTGTCTTAGATTGTTTCCCGTTCAAGTACATCTGCAACTATGATGAAGACCTTGTCTTGGACAACCTTGACTATTTCTTCAATTCTAGCTCCATCACTCTTCATTCTTTCCAAGACTTCTCCTTTAGCTACCAAGGCATGATACCATGTATTGAAGCCATATGATGTTCCATAGACCAAATCATGCTCAAAAATTCCTTTCAGCACCTTCAACACATGGAATTGTCTTTTCTTGGATAATTTGGAAATCCTCCCAAAATTCAGCTATGCACTGGATTCTCTACATAAGGAAGAGATCCATCCATATACTTGTGTCAATTCTCTCACAAAACACACCAGCAAGGTCCTATGCTATTTTTTTAATTGTTATTGTGTGTGGTAGCTAGGCTACACTTGTGTATCATTCTAATTTCTTTTGACTGGATTCTCTACATGAAGGAAGAGACCCGTCCATATACTTGTGTCAATTCTCTCACAAAACACACCAACAAGGTCCTATGCTGTTTTTTTAATTGTTATTGTGTGTGGTAGCTAGGCTACACTTGTGTATCATTCTAATTTCTTTTGTTTGGTTTGTCCTGTATCTCATGGTACTTTCTTTGTCTTCTAGTTGGTTGCTCTATTGTACAAAGTTTTGGGTTCTTGCAATCTTGCTTTGAGTAATATTGAAAACATCAAGGAGAGGAGAGAAGGAATATTGAGAAAATTGAAAGGACAATTACCAAGAAAAGGCAAGTGATATTCTAAGCAAAAATATTGGAATTCTTCTCTCATCTCTATTAATTTATTGAAATTTAGCGATTTACAGCCCCTTAGACGAGGTAGTTAATCCCTATTAAATTATGAAATAATTTGGAAGTGGTTCAACTAAACTACTCTATTCATTCACTAATCTAATTTACTAAAACAACTTTCAAAATTTTCAATGTTTATAATGTAATGAATTTTAATAAGAATAGTGTATAAGGTTGCTTAGGGTTCGATAAAGATTGTAAACAATTCCAAGATAATCTAAGCACTTTAAAGATATACATAGTCGATGGATGTTCTTAAAAATAGACAAAATTAGAGAGCAATCTAGCTATTTACTTTTTTTGGCTAGATATAACAAGTACAATTGTTAGCCTAGTTGGCTATTATGTAATGGTTCAGGCCTCTCCTATATTTCTCTAATCAAAACAAGTACAATTGCATTCTTATCACGATAGTTTTATTTTAGTGTGTTTATGATTGTCATGGTAATTTCAAATGTAATGTAGCAAATTAACTTGATATTTATTGTAGCTCTTTACAAATTAGACATAGAAAAAGAGTAACAATAGAAAACACTCTCTTTATATTCATTTGCCTTTGGGTTGACTGTTCAGTTCACTCTCTTTGAGTTTGTATATGGATATCCTTAAGGGATTATTTTGTTCATTCTTTGATTCTTGTTAGTGTGTTCTGGGCAATTATAACTTTTTAAAAGTGTGTTGAAGCAAGTGAAAAAACATAAAATAATGTAAGAGCATTATTATTGTTGGTGGCGGTGTTCTTAAAGGTCTTATATAGATCAGTTGTTTTGTAAGTTGCGAGAGATGTCACAAATTTTACCCATTTTCTCATGTTGGATTTCTCAAGAATAAATTCCTTACTTTAAGCATTATTTTTGGCATGTTTCAAGTTCTTGCAAGTTTTCTTTTTATTCATAGAATAATCTATAATAACAACATTAAGAAAATTCATTTCTAAGCACAATGCTACATGTTTTCTTAAGAAAAACTCAATAGAACAAAATACAATTCATGTTGTTTAATTCATAAGATAATCTTTATTTTATGTAGATAGATTGACTATTTGTGATAGTTATCAATAAACTTAATAATGTTGCCCAAACCTGCAACAGTAATAAAGAATAACTATAAATGTTATATTTGCCAAAATGGATTCCTATCATAGTGATTCCTTATATCTCCCTCATATTCATCTTGTAGAATGACATGGTAGAGTGAAGGGTGAATTTTTGGTCTAGAAATTCTATTAATATCGACAATATTTCTAATAGAGGCCCATGTGCACATATGAGAGAAAAGTGGAATTGAATGTAGAACTAAGTAGAAATATTAGTAGAAGTTATGTAAGGAGATGCATAATTATTTGAAACAAAACTAATGTTGGTTATAATATAAGCAACATAGAATCTAAATTAGTTATTTGTGGTGTCTAGAGAGCTTAAATTTTTGTACAAAAATCACAAAACACATTATGCATCTAAGGACACGAGTTATGACTAGATTTATGCCTTCACCTAGAGCAAAGAAACAAGTTTATCTCAAAAGTTGTGCCATAGATGCAAAATGGCATAAAGGGCCTTAAAAGGGTTAGACGTAGTAGTGAGACTTAGAGTGAGGTTGGAGGAATCTTTGCATAAATCTAGTCCATAATTACAAATAAGAGTTTGCCATTATATTCTTTCCAATATCATAACATTATAATATTCATAATTGATTAAATGATGAATTATTAAAAAATATATACAAATTAATCTAATAAGTATAAATTATATAAATAATTTTCTATTAAAATAATAAGATAAATATTGACATTTTAAAATTGGACAATAAGGTTTTCCTCTAGAATAAAAAGTCTTAATGTTAAAGAAACATTAAATCTTAACTTTTGTTCTTGAAAATGGGCAAGGAGAATATCAATTTTGTCCATGGAGATCATATTGGTAGAGATATAGTTTAACACACCTCCAACTTGTGTTTCAATTATAGGCGACACATTTAAGCTACACCCTTGTTTGTTTCAATTGTGTTTTGCAACTCTATAATGAAAAATATTCTCTTCATTTTTCATACTAGTTTAGATAAGATATATTTAAATAATGTAATTATTGTGTGGGGATAATCTATTATTGTAATATCTATTATAAATGAATTCATTTATAATTCTCTTGTATATAATTTAGGAATTTAAGATTCTTTCTTTCTATTTAATTAATGTTAAACTTAAATCAATGAGGTTACGTTTAATGAAATTTATAATAATTTTAAGTATAAAAATTTTATAGTTATAGAAATAATTTCAAAACATTATTTTTAGATTAACAGTTATTTATTTAAAATATTTTGAACTTGGATTTAATTTTTTTTCAATATACTTATTTATAAATAGATTGATTAGAAATAATATGTTAAATTTTTAAAGAAAATACTAAACCTTTTTTATTTTTTACAATTTATTTGGGTATTATATATTTTTGATTAGTTAAATTAGTTTTGAAGGGCCAAAAATCATGTACAAAGATTAGAACAAATCAAAGCATGCACAACAATCACAAAGGGGAGGAAAACCTAGCTTTAACTAAGTTGACAAATGAGAATTAATATAATTGCAATGTAGTTGTCAAGCATAAAAAAGTACCCAAGGATCTAGCATAAAACAATACCAGACCCTACCCTATTTAATCTCACAACCTTCACTTTGGTGTGCAATTGGGAAGACCTTTCTTCCATCTTTATACAAATTTCTTGGAAATATTATCAACCAAATCCTTAAATCTAGGAGCGGGGGGATTCTCCCTTAGAGGACCCATCTATCAGTGCCATAGAAGCAATAGAAAAATTAGTTGGCGTTGCCAAAAATTGATTGACTACCTCAAGAGTAGGAACACATTGCATTAAAGTTGAGAAACAAATTGGAGTAGAGAAGATGAGACACGCAGTAGATGGATCAAACAGTGGGCGAGACTCACCAATAGGAGCTAAAGAGAGTGGGATTGTATAGAGTTGTGTCAACCATATGAGAAATATCATTAGGAACATGAATCATCATTGGGGGGACAAGAAGAGAGGACCCAATATGATGAGAAGACTTGTCATCCTAAGAGGAGCCAATAAATTGAGACTTAGATGTATTAATAATCAAGTGATCTTCATGGGTATTCATCCACCATATACTCACCATCTTTCATTGAGAGAGTGGACAATTAGAAGCTAGGTGATTGTTGGTAGAAAAATGTCTACATTTGAAGAGGAGACCCTTATAATCAAGTGGTTGAGTCCATGGTCTACCCCCACCATCAAAATAATATCTTTGTGAAGAACCTTAGAGATATCTACATTCACTAGAATATGAAAAAACATAGAGTGGCCCATGAAAGAAGCAATATAGTCAATTTATAGAAATGAGCAATAACATTGCTAGTAGCCTCATAGTAGAAATCTTCCCAAAATTGGAGAGGAAGATTCAAAAGTCAAATCTAATCTAGTCTAACATTGAGAGGTTTAGAGAAGGGGTTGAAGGAGATGTACCAAAACTTGACTAAGAGAGAGTTATCTCCCCACATCCACAACTTATCATCAAGTACCAAATCTCTATTCTTTAATATTATATGTTATGATTAGGTAAGGATGAGAAGGGCGAGAAGCCATTACAGTTCAAACATTGAGGAAAATGAAGCGAATCTCATCAAGTACTGATATTATATGTTGATATAATAGAAATCATAATTATTAAATTTAAAATGTTAACTTACCTAATAATTGTTGAAGTTTCAAAGCTCTAATATCATGTTGAATTTTGCAACACAAGCTCCTGCAAGATCAAAGGGAAAATAAGGACAACTTCCACAAACAATAGCTGCACAAATGAATGGTATATTACTCAAAAGAAAAGAATACAAAATTACAGGATGGATTACAATTGTACAAAGAGGTGCTTATAAAGAAATCAAATAGATAAATTTAGGAGAACTAAAGTGCAAGCATGAGGAGCTAAATAAAGCTCAACTCTAGCTAAACTAGATGTATAAAAGCTAAACTAATTGCACAACTAAAATAAACACTCCTAAGTGAACTTAAGGAAAAATACATAACTAGTTGTAAAAAAGCAACTAATAGCTAAGTATACTCTAACACCCCCCTTAAGTGAAACATAGGGTAAGTAGAAAAAATGTAAATGCATGAATGCAAAAATGGGTCTCGACAACAAAAGGCCTGATTAGGTACCCATGTACAAAACAATGAAGTCTCTCTAATTCGAGAAAAAGAGAAAAAAAAGGTGTGGGTAAAAATGCCTCCCCAAAAGCAAGAGATGCAATGCATGAAAAAACACAAATTGCTTAAAAAAGGAATGAAGAACCCAAAAGCCTCCAACAAAATGTTTGAAAAGAATAGGAACATGAATAACATCCTCAAAGCACAAATGGCTTGCTGAATCCACACTCTGATACCATGTTGAAGTTTCAAAGCTCTGATACCATGTAGAAGTTGAAGATCAACCATAGGAGCCAAGAATCATCTACAAGCAAAACACCTATCACACAAAAGAGATGAAGCAAAGATTGTATGCTCTATAACAACCAGAGAATTCTTTATTATTGTACGAAAAAATTGAAGATCCAATATTGTGTACCTTCAATATTGAATATTCAATTCTTTTGTGCAATAATACAAAATTCTCTGGTTGTTATAGAGCATACAATCTTTGCTTGATCTCTTTTGTGTGATAGGTGTTTTGCTTGTAGATGATTCTTGGCTCTTGTGTTTGATCATCAACTTCTATACTAATTTATCTCTATGACCAATGATTAAATCATTTTAATTCATTGTTAAATACATAAAGATTGATTTTGATAGCATATAGTGTTTGAACCTCAAAATTATAATAACACTTACTATTGGGATAGAAGGCTTATTATAGTTTAAAAACCTATTTTAAGGATACTTGATGTTGGAGAAGGAAATCAAATATATCTTATAATATTAGAATCATTAACTAAATGTAGTTTTTAAATATAATTAATATTGTAGAATTATAACTTGATAGAGTAAATTAAAATAAGACAAGTATACTTTTCTAAAAGACAAAAGATGAATTAGTGTTAGTTAATTATATGCATAACTTCATAGTCTTAATTATAATTATTGTTTTGAAATGTAAAAGGACACTATGATTTCAAGTTTGGTCTTGCAATACTTTGATATGTAGTGAATTGAGATAAATTTTGATCTAGAAAAAATCATTTGCTTCAATTTTGTGGTGCAAAATAGAACAATATGCATGAAATTGACTTAATATGTGTAAATCTATTTGACAATTTTTTTGAGATGTAGAAAGTTAGGATCAATCAAGATTCCTATAATTTGTTAAAATTTACATAAAAATATATCTTATAAATTAATCATTTATTTATTGTATATCAATTAGAATAAATCTAAAATAAAAGACAAAAATATAAATTATATCACCATTACTACTTAAATTTTTTGTTTTTGTTTTTTACCATTATAAACATTGTAAAATTAATTACCCTTTATAATTGGTAAGCTTCAAAGAATGTATTTTATGAAACTTTATATGTTTTTGATTAAGGAAAAACAAGTTTTTAAGGGACCAGAAACCCTATACAAGACAGGTTTTAGAAGGACTTGCAACCCGAACCGAAAGATAAACTTGAAAGTCCACTGAAAGAAACAGAACACAAAAGAGACTCGGCACAACCAATCAAAAGAAGGGGAACAACAATACCCCCACCAAAAACCAACAGGCTGCAAAAAACCAGCAGCCCTAACCCAGCCAAGAAGGATCAAGAATTTGTCCTACCCTTGTGGGATCAAAGGGTCATATCAAAAGAGGACTGGGACAATTTAGATTTTTTACTTTTAATAGTAATCTATCCCTCCTCAACCCTTGCAGCAGCCTTTTGCCAAGAGGATGGGTCCAGAATAGAGGACTTCCCATCATCAGGAGGAACAAAACCAACATCCAGAGAGGTAGGGACAACAGAAGATCCAGTGGCAATCTGGGACGCGGGAGGGTCATCCATCGAAGAAGAAGATCTAGCATTTTTCAAACGACCAGTCGGGATGCCATTGCAAGCATCCACACATTCCTGAGGCAAGGCAACACCAGAAACGAAGGCAGCAATCAGAGGCGCAATACCATCGACCTGAGGAACCTGTGCCACCACTTGGGATAAGCTTTTCTTTTTAACAAAATAGTGTTCAGAGGATGCACCCTTCCACCAAGAAGCATATCTTTTTTTCTTTTTATCTGTTTCACATCGTGCAGCAACATGTCCAGTCTGGAAGCACTTTTGACATCTAAAGGGAATACCTTCAAAGTCGAGCGGTTGGACCCAAGATCCCACGGAAGATTCAATCTCTAACTCAGCTGGAAGCCCTTTAGAGACATCAATGTTAACCAAAATTTGAGCATAAGTAGAATGATAAATTTGGAAAGAATCCTTATCAATCATTAGGAATTCGCCTAAAGCCTCCCCCACTTCCTCTAGCAGAGAGTTCGTCCATAGATGAAGGGGAAGGTTAAGGAGCCTAACCCAAATAGGAATCTCATTAAAAGAATTAGTAGATGGGTTAAAACCTGAGAACCAGGGTTTAACCATCAAAACAAATTTGTCCTCCCAGCTGAAAGGATTAATACCCAATATTTTCAATCTATCCTCTACATATTCAAATTTGGCAATGAAAAAACCCTTGGTTGAAGGAAAAATGTTAACTGAACCTTTTATGACCAGTTCCCAGCTTTGGGAAATCCAAGTGTGTAGCTGAGGAAGGCTTGGCCAAAAACCCCGAAACCTGCAAATCAGACCATGAGCTTCAAACACAGAGGAAGTGTGGATGATCTCCATATCAGTATCAACAGACACCTTGAAAACCAAAGGTTTGCACATAGTAAGAGCCACAGGCCCCAAGCCACAGGCATGATCAACAACAAGGGGCGTTGGATGCACCGTATCACCATCCTTAGAGGAAACCCTCGCAGAGCCCCCATTCACAGCACCAGGCAAAGCAGTCTCACCAGTCGTACTAGGGGGAATAGGGGGTTGGACGACATCACTTGCTGACCTAAGGGAAGACGACTTCGCAGTAGACGACCTTAGGGTAGCGATGACGACAGACACAAACGGCCTTAGGGCAATGACGGCAGCAGATGCAGACGACATCGCAATTTTTTGCAATTATTTTGAGACTTGTTAAAGGATGGTCATGTTGGATGGTCATATTCTTGAAACTTTATATGTTATAGTTGCTAAGCTTCAAAGAATGGATTTTATGAAACTTTTTATACAATTTAAAGAAAAGAAGTAAAAAATTTATTTTCACCTTGAAATTAAAAATACACACATTTATCTTATTTCTTCATGATGTTCAACACATTTTGATGCTTTAGAAAAAAGATGAAAGAAAGGTTTATTTCAATAAAAATATATTAAATATTTTATTGTCTATTATAAATTAAAAAATTATGAATTATAAATATTTTATGAAGTATAAATTTGAAAGATCATCTTTTGTTTCATGTATTTTGGTTGTGATCATGTTGTTTTGTTTTTAATAGTTTAGTTGTAATTGTATGTAGACTCAATTTATAATAGTGTTGGATGATTATTTCTCATTTTATCTAATAAAAAACATAATTAAAAATTTACAATTTAAAGTGAAATTAAAGATAAGTTATATTTTTAATTGATTTGGTATGTAATAATTTTAATAAATTTTTTTTATTTTTTTTTTTAAATATAAAAAATATTTTTTTATAATATCATCTAATTAATTTTAATTAAATATTAAAATAAATTTTGTTAATTTTTTTTTAATTAAAATTATTATTTAACTAAAAAGAGGGGTTGACCCTGCAGTGCAACAATAAAGTTGCAAGTTGTGTTGATACTGTTGGTAATTAACATTCATTTGGTAGTCACCTTCTGAGGTAAATTGTATTTTGGGTTGTCATTGAGGGCAACTCATCTTCAGGTTTTGGTATTTCTTCATCTAGAAACATTGCTTTATCATTTTGCTTAGATTGGGCCAACCAATATACACCCTATTGTTTATTCTTGTTAACCAGTTAGTCTTGGTACTGGTAACTTATATTTAGGACTTGGTTAAGATATTATGGGACCCGGTAAAATCATGTGGAATTGGAGGTAGTGTGTAGGCCGACATTAAATATGATCATCAGGATAATGCATAACATACTTCGTGATCTAGGAGGAAGTTGACAAGTATATTTTCTTTATGAGGCTGACACAATGAACAAGCTACAAGGGTATTTAAGGGAGATTACTTAGCGATGGATTAGACAGATATAGATATTATTATGGTGATGCGATTTGAGATGTGAAAAGGTCAGAGATTGATAGTGTGCGAATTGGTGTGCGAGTGTTAGCACTTGTGCATAGTTACACGTGTGCAATCCTAACCGGTAGCAAAACAAAGTATCAGTAACACTGGTTCGGTGGGGTTTCTCAGAGTTTAAACCAAAACTTATCCAACATGGTCAAATGCACTATTTAAGTTCATTTCTATTTGAAATCATTATGTAATGTTGTGTAAGTAAGTGGGACTTCCATTTGAGTAGTGAGCTCTAGGTGGTGAGCCTGTATACATGTGCATACCCCCTTATGTAATATTTGTATACCTTGATCAAGTATATAGATATTATGGGTTTCAGCCCCACCGTGGTTTTTCCCTTTGCAGGGTTTTCCACATAAAAATATTGGTGTTATGGTATTGCTTTGTGTGCTGATTTGCTTATGCACTTTGATTTTATATTCTATCATCCGATTGATCAGTAATAAGTTTAGAAATTCATTTACCGGTAGAACACTGATTCACCCCCCTCTCTTAGTGTTCTTGGATTCCAACAGGTATGATGATCAAGGTTCGAATCTCATGCAGGTATATGACACAACGAAGAGGGAAAGTGTTCATGTTGTCCGAAGCAAACAAAACCTACATATGTGCACAAAGGATGACAATGATATTTGTTGGAGAAGGAGCTGGCAATGCATGATGAAAAGGAGGAAAAAGTCAACGAGCAGGGGTAGGAAGAAGAACAAAGTGGAAGATATAGTAGATTAGAGAGATTAGGACAAAGAGAGGAGTGGTGTGGAGGAGGTGCACAAAGGAATAAGGAGAAACAAAGTAGTAAGGAGGTGGGTGGGTGGATAACCAGTGAGAAGGAGTGATAAGGAGAGGGTGGAATGGTTGATAAGGAGCCAGAAGGGAGGAGTAGTGGGAGAAGAAGTGTGGAGAGGAGAGGACAAATAAGGAGGAAAGGAGAAACAAGGAGTAGAGAGATAAGGAGGAAGGAGTTATAAGAAACAATGAGATAAGGAGGAAGGATGAGATATGGAGGAGATCAAAAGTTGATAGAACTAGTCGGGCTAATCTCAACATTTGAGGATGAGGTCCCTCAAAAATGTGGCCTCGCTAGTTCATATTTCCAGTCAAAAGCGTTCACTAATTAAAAAAACTAAAAAGACTTCAAAAAAAAGTTGAAACATTAAAGAGGGCTTGTAAATATGAAAAGTATTTAGACAAGTTAAAGAATGAAAATAATAATAAAAGATTGTCAAGAAGATAATAGTGTTTTAATAATGTTAAAGTTATTTTTCCTCTTTTTTAGATTAATTTTGGAGATATTAAAAATATAGTTTGAGAGTATTTATTTAAAAAATATTTTTAAGTTAGTGGTTTTTGATTAACTAATAAAGTTGAAGGATTCACAAAGAGTATAAAATATCAATTTTTTTAATTGAAAAATTGATGTTTTGAAGAAATAAAATCAAATCGTGTTTTATTTTTTTTGATGGAATAAATATCTTTCATTTTAACTTAAAAAGATTACATCATTTGTACAACTTTAATTACTCCTAATCACGATAAATTACACAAATGATAAAAATATAAATTTAGGGCAAATAACTAGAATCTTAAAAGGAATTACATGGTAAAAGTTGAAAAGAATCACACCTTTAAACATATACTGGTTCTAACAATTAGTAGATAGAATCTTAAAAAGGTTATATATAAAGGTTTGAATTGGAAAGTGTAGAAGAGGTTTCAAAAACATGTAATCATAATATATTCTAGGAAAGATAATAAGATACGAGTTTTTATGTGGTCATGGAATAAGCATGGCATGTTGAGAGGCTAAAGTGGTTTAAATTTTGATTGCAACAAATTTTATAAGGAATTAAATTGACCTTTTATTAATTTATATGACATACAACAATCAATGCAATTTAAATTTTAAATTAATTTGACATCAACACCTTGAGAGTTTTTAAGACCCAACACCTCTTATGCTAGTCTTAAGAGGGAATTCCTTAAGAACATAAATGTGTATGCAAAGTGGTGTAAACATAGAGATAAAGGTGTGAAATATAAGATTTCATACTCTATATTTATATGTGCAACTCTAAGTGAGAAAGCATCCCAAAATAAAAATAATTATTTAAAAAAAAAATAGAATAAATGGATTTCTAGAATTTACTAGAACAAATGTGCATTCTCTTTGTCCTTGATATGCAATAAAGGTCTATTGGGCCTATTAGACCATTAGGGAAAAACACCAAATTGTGAAAATACACATAAGTATATGATATACCACATGACAAACAAAGAGGAAGAAGAATTGTGCATGATTTTTAGGTGGTCACCACCAAGTTTTATGATTAGATTTTAGTTTCAATCTTAGAAATAATAGTATATTTCTATAGATAGGCTAGAAGTTTACTTAAAATACTTGAGTCATCAATTATCTTCTCTAGCTTTTTCATTTATAGTTTATATAATAGTCGTAGTTTATGTTTTCAGAATTCTATGAGTCTTATATAACGTGTAATTATGCAAAGTTTGATTATATCTATCTTTACATTAATTGTTATTGTATTTTACATTATTAATCTTGCTACATAATAGTTTTGTGATTTAATAGATTTTGTGTGATATTTCTTTATAGTGTAGATGGAAAGGTCAATCTACTCTAGCATAATAGCTTCTTTTAGTTACTTTAGTTTTAACAATTTTTTTGTTTGCTTTATGGTAAAATTTATTTAAAATATAGAAAAATTGATCAATAGTAGAAGTTACTTTGATGAAGTGTCTCACATAAGTGAATTTTTTCCACGTGGCTTATAATTATGGTTGTAAAAGAGACTAGCAAGTAATATTTGATTAGATAGCTTTAGTGGACAATGGTTTTTGACCCTCTTGGTACAACCATATCCTGTAACAAGATTAAGATTTTGGTGAAGATCTTATCCATTTGTTGTATTAAGTGCATGCTTTTATTCACTTGTTGACTCTACAAAGAAACAATCTATACACTTATGAAAAGAATTTGAACAAGGTCTACTATGATAATCTAGAAGAAATGTTTTTCTAAGACTTAACCTTATCTCTAAGGAGAAGACATAGGGCTCATCTTCAAGCTATGCTTTGACACCCAATCCTAGTAATTTAGTTTGTCCCTTCTAGCACAAGAAATCAATCATTTAGAAGAAATATGATCATTACTGCTTTCTATTCCTTTGTTACTATTAGTGCGAACAAGGATATTATCTAATTGATTTACCTTCTAGGTCCTATTCACACTAGTAAAGTTTACTTAGGGTACACATATGATACTTATTGCTTTATGTCTTCTATCATAAGATTCAGACACTTTTCATAATCTTATGTTATTTTATGTCTTACCTTGATGTATATAACCAAGGGCCTTACATTACTTGTATTGTACATGTTCATTCTTTTTGCATTCTTTGATATGAATACAATTTATTCTTGTAATATTATTTTTCTCATTTTTTTGTGTTTTCTATTATGCTTCTAGATCTTGGGTAGCTATCTTCATAGCCAAATCTTATAATTACTTAGAATGAGGGTAGCCCTTAAGTTGTCCAAGTATGAAATGTTATTCCATCTTCTACTTTCAAAGTAATACCTTAGTATTTTGGAGAAAATTACATAATTCATATTGACCATATTCAAGATGTGGCTAATCATAATTTTATCTTTGATAAACACACAAAAGTATTCCTTTTAGAATATGAGAAGTTCCAAGGTGGAACTTAATATGATGGGTCCGAATTGTGATCTCTATTCTTTTCCAACTCTTAGAAAAATAATTTTGGAGGACATGTGTACAGGATAATATTGCACATGGCTATGCAGCTGTCCTTTTCATAATGATAAAAAGTTTGTAGTGAGGTATTATAATTACAGGGTTCTGTGGTTTTGTTGTATTTGAATGATGTGAATGGATGTCGATTTGGGCATCTATGAAGCGTGTTGGACTTCAAGTTGCATAAATGCATAAGTTAGGCAGTCTATGGGCTGCAATGTAAATGTGTACAAATTTTGTGATATTTTGGTTTAGACTTCATCTTGTTGAACATACTCCAGGAATCATTCGATACTTGGGGATGATTTGTGGCATTCAATATTCTGGACATTACGAGATATATTGTACCTTTTTGGCATATTAAGGATTTAAGTTTCAAAACCTTTCTATCTATTATCGAGCAAAGATCAAAGTTTTTCTTTCTGGTTCTTTCCTCCAGGAACTCTTTGAATCAACTTTTGTAAAGAAATATATAAATAAAATATAATAAGTGGCACTGCCACCTTTTCAAAAAAGAAAAAAAAACATATTTAAAAAACAAAGCCCTAGATTGATACATAAGTTTATCTTTAGGATTAACCATAGATTAGGATGTATTAGATGTTGTTTTCCATAGTTCATTTAAGAAAAAACCTTTCAAGAATTTTGAATTTTAATGGTATAGAATGCATGCAAGAATTTATATTTTCAATAACATTGAGTCATTTTGTTCAACTTTAAACACCAATTTCAAAGACTATTTATTTATTTATTATTATCAATATTTCAATAAATACCTTAAGACCAAAGATAATTTTATCAAATGCCATATAAAATTATGACAACTTTATTTATATTTATGATTATATTATATTTTAATACCAACCCATATTCCATAATTTACTATTTAAAATTACCTATAAATAATCATACCAATTTGAACTTATTAACTTTATCTATTATATGTTTTTAAAAGCTATATGATTCAATGATCAATATTTTCAAATTATGTTATATTTAATAGATCAAAATCTTTAGAAAAATCACGCCTTTTAGAAGTGATTCAAATGTCTTAAATTATAGAAAAGGAGAATATTAAATTTCAAATGTTTGGAATTTCATTGAAATTTTATACCTTTTAATGTAAAAGTTTCATTCCTTACTATGGTCCTATCCCCTAAAAAAATGATTAAAGGAAAAATGTATGATCAAGATCCTTAATTTATAGTCTAGATGATTAGCATACAACTCTTAAAGGCATTAATAATCCCATTTATCTAGGTGTGGCTTTTGTTGATTTGGAAAAAATAAAATGGCTTTAAAATTCATTATAATATTTGATTAAGTAAATAAATAAATTTTTTAGTAAGATAATTTTAGATCTAGTTGAGTTGACATTAGAATAGGAAGTTACATATAAATAATAAAGAGTTTATTTAATTTTGAATATGATTTTGATTTTGATTTTGTTTATTGAGTGATGTGTTGTGGTATACGAATATAAGTAGAGATCTACAATTAAGATATAGATTAGGTTGCAGATGACCTAGTTAATTAGTGTAGCCTCGTTTCAAATTGATTTAATCTTCTAAAACATGCTCACCACATTGCATCTATTTACAAAATAATGAGTAATTTTTAAAAGCGTAGTGGTATTGCTATATGTAATAAAAGGACCATCATATTCCTTAAGTAATAGTCAACCCCCTTGGTCAATGTACAAATATAAACAAACATGTTAAGTATAGATCCAAATATTTATGCAACTAGGACTAATACAAGCGTTGGAACTAAGATTGAGATTGAGCCTAAGTTCTCTTGATGCAAATATTTCTAATAACCAATGGTAGTAAATAACCTAGGAAGTTGTCCTTAAATTCATGCCACTGGACACATAATTCAAGACTTTTGCCATGTAGAAATTGGAAAGATAATAGTCACATTCTAGGAAAGTTAACTTTGGGAGTGGAAAAATGAAAATTGAAATAAGAAAACTTAGTCACAATATAGCCTGATCCAAGGGATAAAATCATCTATTTGGTATAATCAAGAATGGTATACTTGCTAGAAAATTGAACTAATGTCGACTAAGGTGTAGTAATGAATTACACAAATATTAATGCATCCATTATTTCTATAATACTACAAAAAAAAGGTGACATTATTTTTAAAAGTTTATCAACCCTATGACTTCTCCATATTGATATTATTTAAGTTATGATCAATTTCACAACATATCAATTATATAAGATTCAACTATTATAGCACTATGTTGAAGTTTCATAAATAATTGATCCTCCCTAAAATATATTTTGTTTGCTTCCATTATTTACATAAATTCTCTAAATGTGAATCTCATTTGTATTACATATATTTCAATCTTAAATAAATTACATATGGGTTACTGGAAATGCCATGCTATATTCCCATACAATTTATCCATTTGGTACAACACAACTTTATGTTTAAAAGCTACTTTTATTATTTATTATTATTTTTGGTATCATGTTTGAGCTAGTGGATCATTATTAAATGCATGACCTCATTTAACTCTTTTCTCCCATGCATATTTTACCTTGCTCATGTCAGCATAACGATTGTGAGAGATCATACCTAGGAACATTTTCTTTGTGCTATGTCAGACTAAAGTCAAGCAACATAGATGCTCATTTGTTCTTATACATATGCCACAATAATTTCAAATATATGTAAGAATATAAATGGAGGGTACTTACAAGTTTCACACAAAATGATCTATATGAACCATATATAAATATTAAAGGATATCAAATCTTTAGGATTTTAAACTGTTAGAGGTATATGAGCTAAGGATACATATAAAAGTATATGAGCTAAGGATATATATAAAAGTATATGAGCTAAGGATATATATAAAATTATACTTTGTCGTAGATGCATATATATGAATCTTTGTAGTAGATGCATATATATGAATTTATGTTTCTATGGGAAAATTTTAATAAAAATGAGGAAATAGGTATATTCTTGACGAAATCAATTTACTTTCAAATATTTGAATTTAATTTTTATTTAAATATCTAAAACCATCATGGAATAACTTATTTTTTTCAGGTAATATTTCATTTGTAACACATGGTATTTTTGATGTTAAAGCAAATCATCACTTGTAAAAATAAGAGATGTCATACATTTTCTCATTCATATAAGATATTCTCACATGTTAAGGCTCTAGTTTCAAATTATATTGTATATGAAATAATTTAATGAAAAATATTTGATGAGCTTGCATAGCTAGGTGATATAATCAAGAAGCAATTTTATCTTATATGTCATGGAGAAGAGAGGTCCATCAAGGGTCAATGCTATAAGCTAAAAAAGTAACTACAAATGGTTAAGACATCCAAGAAGGGGACATTTTGATATTGTACATGAGTTTTCACATGAACTCTAAATTTATTGGGTATAAAAGTAACTATTTGTAAAATATGTGACTATTTGCCTAATAAAACATCTAGGGAGCAAGCCTATGAAGGATAGCTCACACATTGCTTAAATTTTTTATGGATCATATATATATATATATATATATATATATATATGTTTAGTAGTGTGACTATTCTTAAATTCCTTAAACATGACAAATTATTCATACTTATTTTGATAAAAATATCTTATGATCTCCTTGCTAATGATCATTAGACTATATTCTAGGTTTATGAGGAATACAATATGCTTACTAGAAACTGATAAATGCTTGTAAAAAATATATTATTTTTTTTCCAAGATTAAACTTTATTTGATTACTATGTTATGGACTATACTAGTGATTCTATTTCAGACTGTCTTGAAAATAAATGATTAAAGTTCTATTCCTTGGATGAAGTAATACTTAAAAAAGCTATCTTCTATGATTTTGTAATCATAAGGTTAATACAAAAGTTTGAAGAATCAACATGACTTTGAATATTTAAGCAAAATTTTCATTAGGGTATAGTAAAGTACCACCTCACTATATGATAACTATAGTTATCTTACTCTTACCAAAGACTTATTTGCTGTTAGAGTAATCGGGTATTTACTTGATTAATTAAACATTATTTGTTTAATTATTTAAGTTCCCTTTATCTCTTTTACACTTAAGCTAACTTTAGGTGCATATAATTAATTGTTTTAATTAATTATTATGTGCAAACCTAAGTTTTCCCTTTTTAGGGTTTCTTGACCTATTAAAGGTTGAATTCTTTCTTTTCATTGTAAGAATCACATTACATATTTTTGTGAATATTGAGCTCTCTCTTTTTGAGCATATTCTCTGTGTTTTGTATGTTCTTCAGATTTTGCTTCATTGCTTCTCTTTGTAACAGGTTATTCGGCTTGTAGAAGATCTTTAGGCTCCTATGGTGTTGTATTTTCTCAACTCCTATATGGTATCAGAGCTTCAGATCTACAGCTACCTGTTCTTGTTTTGAGATTTTTGGCTTTGGAAGCAGATCTAGGGTTTCAGGAATTTTTTATGTACCTAGGGTTTGAGATTTTTTTCTGAGCACTTTGGGCCTAAACTAACCTCACCATCGTGCTCAGAAGGCCCGAAAACCCCTATGGTCATATAAAATTTGACCTATTTTGGTTCTTGAGCCTCTAGGAGCATTTTTTCTCAGATCCAGACCGTACGACCTTGGCACGCAGATTGAGAAAAAAATTTCAGAAAAATAAAAAATTTGCCTTTTTACGGCATGCAGGCCGAAATTTGCTTTAAAAAAAATCTTTCAAAAAAAGTGAAAAAAAAAAGGGGAGGTTTGTTTCTTAGGCACATTTTTTGTGGGTACCGCAAGGTACCGGACTGACAGGCTTGTCAGACCTGTCAGTCCGGCCCTTGCGGCCCCCGCCGGCCGCTGCATGGTCCCCGGCTTCTGCTCTCGCTGGCCGCTGTCCGCTCCCGCTGGCCGCTGCATGCTCCCCGACTGCCGCCCGCCTGCACCACCAACCCGTCGCTGGCCATGCGGCCTCCGCCCTGGCCCCCGCCGCTCAGACTGCGGCCCTCCGCCCTGGCCCCCGCTGCTCAGCCTGCGGCCCTCCGCCAGCTCCCCGCTCAGCTCTCCGTGCTCAACCCCGGCCGTCGACCCGCCCAGCCCTTTTTCCCGGTCGGCTACCGGGCCGCCACCCGGCCGCCGCTCTGCCACCTGGCCGCCACCCACTGGCCACCAGACGCCCAAACAAGCCACTAGACTCCCTTTTTTTGCTTTTTCAGGGGGGGTTTGGTTTTTTGGCCCTATCTTGGGTATACGGAGTCGTTTTTTCGAAAACAAATAGGCGTCAGAAAGATGGTTCTGAGGCCGACCTCATGGTGTTGGTAATTTTTTCCAATTTTTCTATTTGACTATTTTTTTTTAACAGTCAAAGTGAGGTCTCTTTTTTGCACTCCTGGAGACATAGAATGAGCATTCGAACTCCGTTTTTCAAAAACTTTATATTTTTGGAAAGATTGTGTTGTTTACTTTCTAGAAATATGAGTTTTTTTTTTTTCTAGATTCTGTTCCATGCATATTTTATTCAGTTTTTTGCTTTTCAGCACTCTGGTGGATATCGTGGTTGTTTCAGGTCCTGGGATCTCTTTTCTGAGTAGGGTGTCTCTGTTTTGATTCTCGTTTCTATTTCCAGTCTTCTTATCATTGTAGCTTGTAATTATGCAAATGCACTGAGATAAAGTGCCCTCATGCATTGTTTACTTGGAATCTTGCATATCTTGTGTTTTGTTTTACATGCACTGTTGATCAAGTGCCATGAGGGGGTTGATGTTTGCCTATTGTTTGCCATCTTCCTTTGTCAAGTGAGTGTTCCTTCCACGACATTCGCCTCATGATGATGTGTCTCAGCACCTTTGATGTTCTTGGTTCTTCGTCATGTAGTTGTTTTTGGCTGTCCTTTTTAGTGTCCCTGTCCCTCTCCCACTTTCGCATTATGGGGAGGTTTATCCTGTTGGTTCTAATGCTTCCGTGGTTCGATTGATAAGCTCTTCAGGCTTTGGTTTCTCATGCCATCTGTATCTTCGATTTCAGTTGTTTTGCCTTGTTTGCCTCCTGATTCAAGTAGTGTCATTTGAGGGCACTCATGCAGATTACAGTCTTCTCTACCTGGTCATGTTCTAGTTCAGTGGATGTTCTACAGATCAGCAGTTATTTTTTGATAGAGTTTGCAGGGTCTTCATGCTTCAGTGATATTCTTTTCCATCTCTTTTTGGAGTAGAGTTTTGTTCCCATGTGGTTTTCTCTATTTCTCCAGTTCATAGAGATTTCATTGTATTTGGGTACCTGATCAGGCCTTGTTGTCGGGACCCATCTTTCATGCTTTCAGTAGTTGTTCTAGGTTTTAGCTTCTCCCTAAGTCTAGCTTAAGGGGGGGTGTTAGAGTAATCGGGTATTTACTTGATTAATTAAACATTATTTGTTTAATTATTTAAGTTCCCTTTATCTCTTTTACACTTAAGCTAACTTTAGGTGCATATAATTAATTATTATGTGCAAACCTAAGTTTTCCCTTTTTAGGGTTTCTTGACCTATTAAAGGTTGAATTCTTTCTTTTCATTGTAAGAATCACATTACATATTTTTGTGAATATTGAGCTCTCTTTTTTTGAGCATATTCTCTGTGTTTTGTATGTTCTTCAGATTTTGCTTCATTGCTTCTCCTTGTAACAGGTTATTCGGCTTGCAGAAGATCTTCAAGCTCCTGTGGTGTTGTATTTTCTCAACTCCTATATTTGCAACGAAAATAAGAGAGATAAAAGTCTATTGAAGATCATGGGCACTTCACTCACGCAAAAAGTATTCCATCATAAAAAATTTCCCCATCTGCTATTGATGATGCTTCTTCATTGGTCACCTGGCTATAGATTGTCCTCCCCCACATTGTAAGATATCTGCTACATGGCGGAAGGATGCTAATGATGACAATTTAAGTATCAATGCTTCTAATTCATTGAGTGACTTAGATGTTGATGTGTCTCTTGATTTCAATTAGGCTCTTGTTGAACCTCCTACCCTTCCTGTACAAACTGAGTTTCCTTTAGAACCTCACCATTTTTCCTCTCATGTTGTGCTTCCTATTGTGTATTTTTTGTCTATGCATTGTCTAATGTGGGCGTGCTTCTGATCTCTGGTGCAACCACATATTGCTACTCCTCCCAAAATGTTGACAAACCTCATGCTACTATTATGACCTCTTTATGCCTACTTGGTCCTATTAGTGAACCTCATGCTTGGTGTGTGCACACTACTTCTCCTATTGCTACTGTTTAGCATCAACCTTTCGTGGAGGATTTTTCCCTTTTCCACTCTTTGCTTTGTGTGTTGATAGGATCACTATGGGGGTTTTTCCTCATGCTCTCCCTTGTAATTATATTCTTGATGATATTATTGCTTGGACTGTTGTTAGTCAATGGAGGAAAGGTCTTTCTTCCTCTTCCTAAACTCTTCTTCAAATTGTGGGAAAAAGTCCTAGCCACTCTTGATGTGGGATGCTTTTTCTTTTTAAGAGATATGTTTGTAGCCTAGGACATGTTGTAAGTGGTCTGTTAATGACCTATGAAATGTTGTAAGTGTCTTGTTTTTGGCCTGCATTTCTTTTCTTTTGGGGCTTATTGTTGTAAAGGGTCAACAACCTACTTTGTTTCTTAATTAATCAAAAACATCAAGGGGAACATATACGAATATAAAGCATATACAATTTAATAATTAATAAAAAAATTAGATTATTAATTATTTATGAATGGTTACTTTGAATAGCTGACTAATCCCATGTCCCCATGCAACTACTTACATACAATTTTTGCTTAGATTTAAGTAGTTAGAGTGTTCCAATGTAAAAATTAATTTAGAGGAAAATGATACATTGGACTCTTTCCTTATTTCAGAGGAGAAATTGCTGCTTAAAAAGTTAAAATAAGTATTTATTTATTTTATATTTTTACTTATACTAATTAGTATCTTAAGATCTTAATTTCTAACAATTATCTAGAGAGATTCCCAAGATTGACCATACGTCATCCTTATATGATTCTAGGTCTAAAGAGAAAGGAAAACACATAAAATTTGAAGCCTTATGGGTTGGGCCTTTTTAAATCACTCAAAGATGAGGTTGTAGTGTCATAAATTGTAAACCCACCTTAGTGTGTTGCATTTTGCATTTTAAATTCACTTTAAGCATTTACTTATTTAATTTAACTAAATCTAAAGTCTTTTTTAATCCCTCCACACATCATAAAATTGTGCCCTTAACCCTAAGTGTGCCCCTTTTTATTTTATCCTTTCAATTAATCAATTCATTAAAAACCCTAATTAAATCCTATTTCGACTTTCAAGGCATGATTTCACATATCTAAGCACCATGAATTGTCGCAGCAACCTGGGAATCACCTTATAATCATGATACCTTGCAACCCTAAAAATTTGGAAAAAAGTTGGTCGGACTGATGTGATTTACATTGGTCCCTACTTTTTTCTCCTTGAATTTCGAGATCAGGTTTTGGTGGTATTATAATGTTTAAATCCATCTTTGTGCAAAAATATATCAATTCTAGGTTAGCCTATGATCAAAAGGAATGTTAGGGTATAATGCCTGCCAAAATACCCTAGAGAAAATAACTAATTTATCTAACAAACGGAGATAAATTTTTTTAACATCTACTAATGCATCATTTTACTCTACAAATACTCATATGCCTGAATCTTAACATTGCTTAAAAACGACATAGACCTTAATCATAAACTTAACAATATAACACACAACTGAAATAACATTTCACATCTATAAATTCTCTAGGGTATCTCAACGCCATTACTTAGTTAACAATGACACATAAGCACATCCATAATCATGAAACCATTCACATCCATTACTTTTGGTTCTTAATCAATTACTTCCTAACATGAGAATAATGAACTATCAAATGTAATCCTACATATCTCCATTAACTCTTGGGTTCATTTTAAGGCACCAAATCAAATGTTCCTTATTCTGTTTAAAAACCATCTAGCATGATACTGTCATTTTTCCACATAAAGTAACATCTAATGCAAATCTAGTTCATTTCCTTTAAGAGTAACCACATAACCTACAAGCTAGATTTCATTCGTATTCATATTCTAAAGATAAAAAACATTAAGGAATAACTTCATTTCAATTTAATACTTTCACTCATAGACATACACCAAACATTAATATTTCTCACTACTATCCATAGATACTCTCAAGATAAACCAATCACATTACTTAATCATTTAGTTCCTTTCCAATCTAGAATTAGATACATAAGGAATATCAAATTACAACAATCACAACAACCAATCATGAACTCAATCTACTACAAGTCCCATTACATATTTTTACAAGGTACTAATTACATATTCTTTCTTTATAATTACATCTATCTCATGATATAAAGTACATGATTTCAATCTTAATTACATAGATTATGCTCCAAGATCCATCCACATGAAGAGAAGATATAAATCCACGTCCACACACACTAGCATCCAATGAAGAACACATCAATGTAAGAAGGCATCAAACCACCTGACCATGTGGAACCAATAAGTAACCACCCCTCGTGATAGGAAATGACACAAGGTTCCAACTAACACTCTAGACCTAGGCTGATACCTAACAACCAAAGGACAAGAGCTTAGAATCCTAGAAAAGCAATCACAAAATGAATACACCAAATAACAACACAAGGATAAATCGAAATGCAATAAAATCCCATAGGCATACTCAACAACGAAGGCATAAGGATCATGGTCTCATGTAGGGAAAGATTGTCATCACATGCTATCCTCACATAGAAGGGTCCAAACCACAACCCGATAGACATGTGGAACCGTCTCAACCTTGGAGCCAATCAAGGGAGTTTGGTTTACCATCTCTACGATCTTCCCAAGCTCATACCAAGTCTCTACTCAAGGGCCATGAGGTGGGGCCACAAAACCAATTTCATTATCTCGATTAAGTGAATCCTAATTACCCAACCCACTAATAATATTATTATGGTTATCACTTGCAAATTAAAAAATAAACTCTCCATGTTGTTCCATGATAGATCTAGACCCTAAGCATCCTTGCTAGGAACCTCTTAGAGCCTAATGCTCATGACCTTGGTCCTACACATGCAAGAGCCCACTCTCCCTAACCATGGACCAAGACCTTACGGTGAAACATAACAATAGCAACATCACAAGGAAGCTCATATGTATAATCTGTTGGTATTTTGATGATGTTTAGTTGTGATTGTCATTGATGGACACACACTTATTTGATGAATGTATTATTCTCAACCGGTAGCTGTTCTAACCGGTATTGTATGTATAGTCTTTATTTGATTGAAGACTATCGATGTTTTAAAGAAGAAGCTTATTGGTCAAGTGGTATGAAGACCTCAAGCAGAACAGAGACCCCGAGCATCAGTTAATCTTTTGATCAGATCGACTATGATCAAGTTTTCCAGTCTTCACCCGTTACCCGGTGATTGGTATATGTAATTAACCGGTATACATGTAATGTGTGATGAGTTATCATCCACCGACACTTTAGCGGTGTTTCTGTGTCGTGTTATTAAATGTGTCTAGATGCACTGTACCTAGGAAATTGTAATCTAATCCTATTGGACCGACATGAAATCAAGTTCCTATTTAAGGACATCATGTCTAGGGTTTTAAAAGAAGAACACAAGTTGATATGTGTGAGTCTTTGAGAGGAAAGGTATCTCATGACTGAGATTGAGAGTGCAAAGCATAGAAGACTGAAGTAATGCTTGAATGCATTAACAAGGAGTTATCAGGGATCTCATCAAGCATTCTGTGCTACTATCTAGATCATTCACTTGTTGATTACTAATATCTTCGACAAGTCTAAAACCCTTAACCGGGTAGGCCCAACCAAGCCTATTTTAAATCGTCTAACAAGGTGGTTCACAGTCGTGGATCTGAAATCCTTTGACAGGGTAGTCTTTAACAGGACTTATCTCCTAACAGAGATCTGGATTCCTAACATGATCTATTCAGGTGAAGAACATTGTAAGACCTTAACTAGCCTGGTTACTATTCTGCAGATAGTTGACTTGTGAGTTTTACTCACCGTGGTTTTTCCCATTTGGGTTTCCACGTCAAAACATCTTGTGTTATGGTGATTGTGCTTTTATGGGTGAATGCTTTATTTGCTATTTGGCTTATTTATGTTTTAACCAGTTTATTGTTTAAACTACTACACCAGTCTGCTAGAAAGTTGTTTAAGAGTTTGGTTAAGTTCTTAGGCATACTAAGTCACCCCCCCTCTTAGTATTCAACAATTGGTATCAGAGCCAACCTTTCCACAAGTCTAACTAGCTGAAAGGAGATATGGGAGAATATAGTATGAGGGAACTCACTCACTGTTTGGCTGAATCTGAGAAAGCCCATGATGAACTCAAGATCAAGTTTAAAGCCTCTTTAGTCAAGAGAAGAGAGCTTGCTGAGCAGTTGATGGAACTTACCGAAAATAGTTCTTCTGATGAAGCAAAGATGGATGCCCTCGTTGGAGAAGTGGAGAAACTAAATGAATCTAAAACTAACCTAAGGAGGGAGTTAGAAGGACTGACTATCAGGATGAGTCAGGAACTGGAAAATAGGAGAAAAGCTAAAGATTTGGTAAAAGACAAGGAGCATGAGATCTTTAAATTAAAGCGAGAAGTTGGTACCATTACCGCTTATCTACATGAGGGTAAAGAAGAGAAAGAAGAAATGCAAGCTGAAATGAATGCAACTTTCTCTCAAAATGAAACCTTGGTGAAGACCAATGATGCCCTTTCCAAGGAACTTGCTGAGACCAAAGAAATACTTGCCAAGTTCAACCGAAGTGCTATCAAGTTAGAACAAAAACTGGAATCGGTAAAACCATCAAAGAATACCACTGGACTTGGTTTCTCTGGATACGAGGAAGGTGAGACCTTTGGAACCAAGAATGATGCACTGAAGAAACAATCAACACCTAAGGACAACAACAGAAGTAAAGGTAAGCAAAAGTTTAAACCTATTTGCTTTAACCGTCTTAAGGAAGGACATACTGCCAATGTATGTAGGAGCAAGCCTTACAATAATTTTCCTTATTTTCAAAATAGTGTGGCTAGACCTAGTAGATTTAATGGTCATTGTTATACATGCAACAAGTTTGGGCATAGAGTTTTTGAGTGCAGGTCAGTTATCAACAACTCTGGAAATAATCCACCAAGATTCGGTGGAGTCGCCCCTAAACCTCTTATAAATCGGAACCAAACTAGTACAAAACCCACGACCACCGGTCACATTTTTGTGAAGCGGCAACCAGTTGGAGAGCAACTTGTCTAATCTGTCGTAGTAGCGGTTACATTGCTGCAACATGCAGAAGGAAGAATGGAAATGTGAACACTGGACCATGGAGAACACCTGGAATGGTATGCTATCATTGCAACAAATCGGGACACACCACCATAGCATGTAGACTGAGAAAGAATCCATCGAGAAACATATCGATCAACACTAAAGGGAAGATTGATATTGAAACCGTTCAAGCGGATATGGACAAAACTTGGAAAAAGAAATCTGAAGTGAAGCCACATGATGAACTAGTTTCTGCACCAAGCGTGGAAATCCCTGAATCAGTAAACTGAGCTTCAAAAAGATTAGGGGGAACATATCGGTATAAATATTTAGAAACCTCCAGAGTATATCGGTAAGGCACTTTTATCGATAGTTGTTACCTGTCAACGGACAAAAGAATTGAAGTGGTAAAAAGTAAATTAGGGTTTGAACCCTAATAGTGATGAATTTATTATGGTAGGTGGGAGTGTGTTTAAAAAGTGAAATTTGCCATCATTTCTACTTACCTAGCAGCCAAGAAACTTCATTTAAGCTGAGTAGCGCAACCAGAGCAATTCATCTCGCATTCGAAAGAATTCAGAAATAAATCTTGCACAAATCTTGCAACCGTTTCATACTATCAGTGTGAAAGTCAAAGTGGTAATCAAGCGTCTGGAGAAGTGTGTTTTTCTCGTCATCGACAAACCCTAAAGCTCATAGAATAAAGGTATTTCTCTTTGAAACATTCTTATCATTTGGAATCAGTTTGATATGGCATCTGCATCTAATGTCCCCTCTAGTTCTACTGAACCTGAGGACACACCTGAGCTTCTTAAGATGAGATGTAATGCCCTATCCCAAATTCCCGCTGGATTCATTGTCCAAGGCAATGTTAAAAGATATATTGATTGTAAACTAGAAGACCTAGGGTCCCTAGTAATTCACTCCCAGTTGAGTCTGTTCTGTGCAGATGATAAAAAGATTAAACTTGAATATAGCATAATAGAGAAGAAGAAATTGCACAATGTAGTTTACTTTCTCGAATAATTTACCGAGGAACACTTTAGGATTATCCTCAGTAGGGTTCATGGTGACAAAATGTACCTTGAACGAACACATGACATTACACCGGAGGCAATTCATGCCGTGACCGGATTTTGCAATATTGGGGAAGTGCCCGTTCTTCGGAAAATCCCTAAATCGAAAGTAACAAAGCTCATTGGTTCAGTAAGTGATCAACAAGCAATGACTGTCAATACCATTAGAGATGATTTGGTGAAATATGCATGTATGGTAACTGGGTACAAAATATTTTATGCTAGCAGAATTAATTATGTTCCTTCAGCTGCGGTGCATGCTGCTTACAAAATGATAAAAGAGAATGCATAATGTGATCTATGTACTCGTATGAAGAATCAACTCTTAGAAAACCTGAAGTCGATCAAATCAGATAAAACTCAAAGGTTCAAGTTTGGTCAATTACTAATTGGTTTATTTTTCTACTTTCAAAGATACTTTCCTGGAGTCGGCGATGTTGAATGGTCAACTAATCTACCGGTTACCAGACAAATAAAGGAGAGTCTGCAAGCAGTAGGAATTGCATATCCAAAGACTTTGAACAAGTATTTTGGTGAATTCAAACTAAAAATGAACCAGAGAATGAGAATATCTGGTGATTTAGTTAAAGAATATGAAGATGACATCTGTTTCACCATCAAAATAGATGAATGCATAATGGAAGCAGTTGAACCCAGAAAAGATGTAGTTGGGCCTATGGCCTATGAGGTGGTAAATGATATATTGACAGGATACGCCTACTAGCCTCACCACTAGAACCCAAAAAGAAGATGACTGGTACTTATTTAGAGAGAATCAAATCTAGTGAGGAACCGAAGGAGATTAAAGGTAAAGTAGCACCATCGACATCAACACTAGTTACATCTGCTGCTAAACCCAAACTGACCAAAAGGTCACTTGCTAAAAAGAAACCAGAGGCTATCCCGGCAAAGGTGTTCAAACGAACACGGAAAACTAGGAATCACTCACTAGATCCAGAAGACTCTGAATCAAAGGTAGAAGTAAAGAAGACAAGGCAATCTACCAAGAAAATGAAGTCAATCGGTAATGTACCTACAATCTCTGCACCAATAAACTTAGATATTTCTTCTTACAAGGCTATGCCACATTGTCAAAGGACCATAAAGAATATTAGAATAAAATTCCTTGATGATTTAAAGGATTATTTTGATGATTTCAATGATAATGAAAAGGAGGAGGTTGAACAATAACTCATTAAATATCTATGCATAAATGACCGGTCACCTTCTGAGATTAAATCTATTACATCTAAATCCTTGTATGATTCTTTGGACAACAAATGTCACATTGCTATTGACAAGGAGCAAGACATCAGGGAGAAAATTTTTGCTCAATATTTTCCAGATGTCTCTAATTCAGAATTGTTTGAACTCATTGATAAGAACAAAGGCATTTTCTTCATGCGAAGAAGAAGACTTCTGCTACTCGAAGGCAAATTTTCCTGAAGTGGAATAAGACACCCATTTGAAGGTTAAAACTATTGTCGACATGCAAAGAGTACAAGCAGCTAATCGGTTGGCTGAAAAAGAGCTTGATCTATCCACAACCAAACCCGATGTAGTCTTTGATAGTATGGGTGAAAGAATAGCATAACAAAATGACCCCATTGATGTTGATGCAATAGAAATATAAGATATCACTCCAGATAAGGAGCAAGCTGAAAAAGAAAGATTAGAGAAAGAAAAGGAAGAGAAAGCGGAAAATGAGAAACCTGAAAAGGAGAAAGCAGAGAAAGAAAAACAAGAGAAAGAACAAGCGGAGAAAGCACGACAGGAAAAGAAGAAAATGGAAGAAGAGGAAAAGAAGAAAAGGAGGAAGAGGAGAAGAAGAGAAAGGAAGAAGACGAGAAAAAGAAAAAGGAAGAAGAAGAAAAGAGGAAAGAAATAGAAAAGAAGAAGGAAGAGGAGAAACAAAGAGAAGAAGAGAGAAAGAAACAAGAGGAGAAGGCTGTCAAGCTAGCCCAAGAAATAGATGAAGAGGAGAAGCGAAGACAAGAGAAGGTAAAAGCCAAAGAAGGAGACCAAATTCCTACGACAACTGGAGATCAAGCCAAGCAAGTTGATTCCACCAATTCCACTAATTTGACTCTTACCTGTCTGACCCAATCGGTTGATGAAACTGAGCTACTACGAAGCATTCACTTAGCGCAGGAAAGATTGGAAGAACTAAGGAAAAAGAAAGAACATGATGTCATTCAATTTGCCGTTGACACCCTCTCCAATCTAATCCCCAGTACTAATCTCCGCAATACTGATTCCTCATTGGCTAAGCTCAAACTGCTTTGCACAGTAGTTGATGACTAGGTACAATGTTTGGAAGATGTTGCCCAGGCCACTGCAAAGAAAAGCCATGAAAAGGCACTTGCAGTTACCTTAATACAACACATGAATGACGACTGGGCAAAACTGGTTAAATAGAAAGATGCTATAAGGTCAGCTATGGGTGAAGGTCACCTACTCTTGAGTAAAATCTGTCATCCTCACATGTTCTATGAAGATGCTCTGAAGCAGAAGACACTATTACAAACAGAGTTGCAAAAGTACATCGACAACTTTAAATTGCCCTATGATCTGTTCACAACTTATGGACACTTTGTTCATCATTATTAGCATCAAATTGCCAAGCTTGACTCAGAAATCTGCAATTGGACTCGAGATTTGTAGGAGCTTCAGTTGCTCCTATTGCCTAAATTGCAGGTACTCCAGAAATGCTTTCTGAACCTAGAAGCTATCATTGTGACACATGAGCTGAGCACCATAGATGCGATGGAAGAACTAGCCTTCCAAATGAAGACCGAGAGTGAAATTGCTGCCTCACTTCTTGAGTCATGGTCCTTAGATATGAAGGACTTTCTGCAAAACTTTATATCTCTTTTTGAGAAATTTTATTTTTTGTTTTCATAAACACATTGTTTTAATGTTATGCAAACTAGCAATATTTTGTATTTGCTTTGTCATTGTTGGCAAAGGGGGAGTAGTACTGTATCTATCTTCAAATTTTGACGAGTATCTTTGCACATACTTGTAATTTTTGCAAAGGGAGTAGTGTATATGCTTAGGGGGAGTAATTCTGCTTATGACATTTTTTTGTGTTAAAGCACTTAGATGTCAAAATTTTTCCTAAGTGTTGCCATCAATGCCAAAGGGGGAGATTGTTGGTATTTTGATGATGTTTAGTTGTGATTGTCATTGATGGACACACACTTATTTGATGAATGTATTATTCTCAACCGGTAGTTGTTCTAACCGGTATTGTATGTATAGTCTTTATTTGATTGAAGACTATCGGTGTTTTAAAGAAGAAGCTTATTAGTCAAGTGGTATGAAGACCTCAAGTAGAATAGAGACCCCGAACGACAGTTAATCTTTTGATTAGATCAACTATGATCAAGTTTTCCAGTCTTCACCTGTTAATCGGTGAATGGTATATGTAATTAACCGGTATACATGTAATGTGTGATGAGTTATCATCCACCGAAACTTTAACGGTGTTTCTGTGTCGTGTTACTAAATGTGTCTAGATGCACTGTACCTAGGAAATTGTAATCTAATCCTATTGGACCGACATGAAATCAAGTTCCTATTTAAGGACATCATGTCTAGGGTTTTAAAAGAAGAACAAAAGTTGATATGTGTGAGTCTTTGAGAGGAAAGGTATCTCGTGACTGAGATTGAGAGTGCAAAGCATAGAAGACTGAAGTAATGCTTGAATGCATTGACAAGGAGTTATCAGGGATCTAATCAAGCATTCTGTGCTACTATCTAGATCATTCACTTGTTGATTACTAATATCTTTGACAAGTCTGAAACCCTTAACCGGGTAGGCCCAACCAAGCCTATTGTAAATGCTCTAACAAGGTGGTTCATAGTCGTGGATCTGAAATCCTTTAACAAGGTAGTCTTTAACAGGACTTATCTCCTAACAGAGATTTGGATTCCTAACAGGATCTGTTCTGGTGAAGAACATTGTAAGACCTTAACCGGTCTGGTTACTATTTTGCAGATAGTTGACTTGTGATTTTTACTCACCATGGTTTTT
Organism: Cryptomeria japonica; assembly: GCF_030272615.1. Lineage (NCBI taxonomy): Eukaryota > Viridiplantae > Streptophyta > Pinopsida > Cupressales > Cupressaceae > Cryptomeria > Cryptomeria japonica. The sequence goes on along the minus strand of NC_081405.1, from coordinate 673,636,712 downwards.
CCCATTTGGGTTTCAACGTCAAAATATCTTGTGTTATGGTGATTATTCTTTTATGGGTGAATGCTTTATTTGTATTTGGCTTATTTATGTTTTAACCAATTTATTTTTTAAACTACTACACCGGTCTGCTGTAAAGTTGTTTAAGAGTTTGGTTAAGTTCATAGGCATACTAATTCATCTCTCCCTCTTAGTATTCACCATAATCCACCAATAACAACACCACACTGATACAAAATTGAAGCATAACAAGGACCTTGAAGTCAACATAAAAATTAAGAGCCTCAACCATAAAAAAACACAACAATAAACAAGAGTAAGGCATACACCATCTTACTCAACAATATGAAAATACAATCCTCAATAGTGGAGCACATCCATCCCACTAGAGCTCATATAAAATCAACCTCAATAGCAAGGCATTCTCCTTCTTGCTGGAGCGAATCAACATATATGCACAATCCTTAATGACAAGGCATTATCCCTCTTTTGGGAGCCAAAACAACAATAACATGAATGATACTGAACCATAAGCATCTCAAAGAAACTCAAGAAAATCATCGGAAGGCCTCTAGTACAAGCCCAAATCCATAAATTGACCTAAAACAAACAAAAACTATCAAAATTGCAATGCAGGGCAGATTGGTGCATACAGGAAGCAGATTAGTGTATTCATGGTCCAGAATGGTGCATAAAAGCCATTTTGTAGTGAATAGAGGCCTTTTTGTAGCGCATAGAAGCTATTTTGTAGTGCATGGTGCGAGAGACCAAAAACATGAAAAAATGGAAGAGATTAAGTTACAACACTGCCCATAAATGATCATAGACTCCCATAAGGAGTCAAATTCATTTCCAGAATGTGTATAAGGCCAAAATAAAGCCAAAGCAAAACACCAAAGATACATCAAGACCAACAAGAGCAACTCAACATCAATACCCGACAACTCATATTCACAACCATTCATGGACAACACCTAGAACACACATAACACAACTAAATAATAGAACGAAGTAGACATACCATCACCAATGATACAATTGACAAGATCCAAGCATTCTATAGGGCCGAGAATAGAGAATACAACTATCTGGACTACACATATGCATTTCACGGTAAAATCTACATAAATGACTTCCACAATAACACACACACATATAATACATTTATCCACGCCCAAAATTGCAATAATTCCATAAACAATATTTTTTCCCCCTTTCAAACAATCTTTATGCATACATAGAGAAAACAACTCTTTTAAAATCAAAATGCAAGAATGAAGGCATAGTTCCAACCTGGAAAAATAGAGTGATGACAAGGAAAAATTCAAGAAGAGAAATCTCACCAAGAAAACTCTCAACAATTCCAAGCAAGCTCCAAAACAAAACCAAAATGTCCAACAATATTCAAAAATCTCCAAGAAGCCAACCCTTGTGAAAAGTCAGGAAGGCATATTTATAAAAATTAAATCAAAACCATAGCCAAAACCCAACCAATCAGAAAATTCCAATAAACTATATCCTATACCTACCATGCATGAATATGAGGTAAATAATATAAAATAGTATTATTTACTTACCCCCACAGAATCAACCAATAGGATAAAAGGGTAGGTAACAAATATTTTATTCCGATTAACCAAATAGTAACAAGTGAAATAATAAATCAAGAGCCATTAAATAAAATAACCTCATGGGAAAAATAAAATACAAAAGCGCAATAATCAAATAAATCAAAATCAATATAAAGTAGATACCATAATTAAATATATAATCACAAACTATATGAAATAAATAAATAAATAACCAAGGCTCATAAAACTATAATCAAACGATACAAATAAATATTAAATATCAACAATAAATTAGACAAATAATAATTAAATGAGCAAGCTATATAGTAAATTAATTTTAACATCAATAAAATATATTAATCAGTTATTAATTAATTATATAACCACATACTCACCAAGCCGCAAGGCAACCCAACACAAGGGTCTAACAACACATTGCAAAACGCCACAAGATAACTCAATTGAGACTCTAGATTGACTAGGATGCCAACTAAGACCTAGAGTATAAGGAAGGAAACTTATGCCATCTCCAACAACTTGCCATTGGGATAAGACACACTCAGACTTGTGAGACCAGGTGGAGTTGATGTCTAGTAGATGCAATCCCGCAACCACCAATAACCATAGAACAACATATACAATATTATATCATAAATATTTAGGCAAGTGATAGAGAATCACAATGTCATATTATGCTCGTAGTCAGTGGTATGACATCATCCCTATCACGAATACACTAGAGGACAATTACAATCATCATTACATCAACTCATTCATCATGATCACAGAATAGGGTTAGCATAGCCAAGATAACATCAAAGTACCATAAGAAATATGATCCGTCATGAACAATGAGCACATATAAGACCATCAAGTAAATCCATCATCGCAATAATCCAAGACATGTCAATCATCCATAAGAGTCATCGTATAATATGTGTTAATATAAAATGTCTATCATCATCCATAGCATCTAATCACATAGATAAAGTCATGAATAATCACCAAAATATCAATGATATGTCTAAATAAGTCTATCAAGGCATAAATAAAAAGATAAGTCAAGGAGGAACACTACATATGGTTTCATATATATAGCCTTTTCTTTCCTAATTTGAAGGATCCATTCTCTAGCAATTGAAGGGGCCTCTTGTGAAGTGAAAGTACAATTTATGTGAAGTATTCAATCAACAAATCCAACATTCATTAAGCCTACATCAACCATTTTCATCACCAATTGAAGCTTTGAAGATATTGAAGAATAATAGGAGATCACCGACTATTGATTGGCTTGTACCTTTCCCTTAGGGTTTGGTATGGTTTCATGTTATTTTCATATCTTTGTATGAGTTTGACAACATTCATTCTCATATATACTTTATTTCTTTAGATCCATTCTTGAATTTGTGATTTGGAGAATTTCTTATTCATTTAGGGTTTATACTCAAAGCATAGGGTAGAACTCTAATTCTTGCATTCTAGCTCAGTTAAGATCTTGTAAGAACATAAGATTCTGACACACACATTTAAATACATCATTGGCTATTTGTGGAGGTGGAAATCACCAAAACAAGGGGTTTGACTAAGGATAAATCCTATACCCACCCAAAACCAAAGCCCTAGATTGATACATAAATTTATCTTTAGGATTAACTATAGATTATGATGTATTAGGTGTTGTTTTCCATAGTTCATTTAAGAAAAAACCTTTGAAGAGTCTTGAATTTTAATGGTATATAATGCATGCAAGAGTTTAGATTTTCAATAACATTGAGTCATTTTGTTCAACTTTAAACACCAATTTCAAAGACTATTTTTTTATTATTATCAATATTTCAATAAGTACCTTAAGACCAAAGATAATTTTATCAAATGCCATATAAAATTATGACATAACTTTATTTTTATTTATGATTATATTATATTTTAATACCAACCCATATTCCATAATTTGCTATTTAAAATTACCTATAAATAATCATACCAATTTGAACTTATTAACTTTTTCTATTATTTGTTTTTAAAAGCTATATGATTCAATCATCAATATTTTTAAATTATGGTATATTTAATAGATCAAAATCTTTAGAAAAATCATGCCTTTTAGAAGTGATTCAAATGTCTTAAATTATAGAAAAGGAGAATATTAAAATTCAAATGTTCGGAATTTCATTGAAATTTTATACCTTTTAATGTAAAAGTTTCATTCCTTACTATGGTCCTATCCCCTAAAAAAATGATTAAAGGAAAAATATATGGTCGTGATCCTTAATTTATAGTCTAGATGATTAGCATACAACTCTTAAAGGCATTAGTAATCCCATTTATCTAGGTGTGACTTTTATTGATTTGGACAAAATAAAATGGTTTTAAAATTCATTATAAATTATAGAAAATGAGAATATTAAATTTCAAATGTTCGGAATTTCATTGAAAGTTTATACCTTTTAATGTAAAAGTTTCATTCATTACTATGGTCCTATCCCCTAAAAAAATGATTAAAGGAAAAATGTATGGTCACGATCCTTAATTTATAGTCTAGATGATTAGCATACAACTCTTAAAGGCTTTAGTAATCCCATTTATCTAGGTGTGGCTTTTATTGATTAAGCAAATAAATTAATTTTTTAATAAGATAATTTTAAATCTAGTCGAGTTGACATTAGAATAGGAAATTACATATAAATAATAAAGAGTTTATTCAATTTTTAATATGATTTTGATTTTAATTTTGTTTATTGAGTGATGTGTTGTGGTATAAAAATATAAGTAGAGATCTACAATTAAGATATATAAAAAAAGAAATAGTAAAAATTTGTCTAGTATATGTTGTAATTGTAATCTTGTCTTAGATTAGGTTGCAAATGGTCTAGTTAATTAGTGTAGTCTTGTTTCAAATTGATTTAATCTCCTAAAACATGCTCACCACATTGCATCTATTTACAAATTAATGAGTAATTTTTAAAAGCATAGTGGTATTGCTATATGTAATAAAAGCACCATCATATTCCTTAAGTAATAGTTAACCCCCTTGGTCAATGTACAAATATAAAAAAACATGTAAGTATAGATCCAAATATTTATGCAACTAGGACTAATACAAAAATAGGAACTAAGATTGAGATTGAGTCTAAGTTCTCTTGATGCAAATATTTCTAATAACCAATGATAGTAAATAACCTAGGAAGATGTCCTTAAATTCATGCCATTGGACACATAATTCAAGACTTTTACCATGTAGAAATTGAAAAGATAATAGTCGCATTCTAGGAAAGTTAACTTTGGGAGTGGAAAAATGAAATTTGAAATAAGAAAACTTAGTCACAATATGGTCCGATCTAAGGGATAACATCATCTATTTGATATAATCAAGAATGGTATACTTGCTAGAAAATTGAGCTAATGTCAACTAAGGTGTAGTTATGAATTACACAAATATTAATCAATCCATTATTTCTATAATAATACAAAAAAAAATGTGACATTGTTTTTAAAAGTTTATCAACCCTATGACTTCTCCATATTGATATTATTTAGGTTATGGTCAATTTCACATCAAATCAATTATATAAGGTTCAACTATTATAGCACTATGTTGAAGTTTCATAAATAATTGATCCTCCCTAAAAATATATTTTATTTGCTTCCATTATTTACACAAATTCTCTAAATGTGAATCTCATTTGTATTACATATATTTCAATCTTAAATATATTAAATACTCATACAATTTATCCATTTGGTACAACATAACTTTATGTTTAAAAGCTACTTTTATTATTTATTATTATTTTTGGTATCATGTTTGAGCTAGTGGGTCATTATTAAATGCATGACCTCATTTAACTCTTTTCTCCTATGCATATTTTACCTGCTCACTGTCAGCATAACGATTGTGAAAGATCATACCTAGGAACATTTTCTTTATGCTATGTCAAACTAGAGTCAAGCAACATAGATGCTCATTTGTTCTTATACATATGCCACAATAATTTCAAATATATGTAGGAAAAAAAATGGAGGGTACTTACAAGTTTCACACAAAATGATCTATATGAACCATATATAAATATTAAAGGATATCGAGTCCTTAGGATTTTAAATTGTGAGAGGTATATGAGCTAAGGATATATATAATATCATATTTTATAGTAGATGCATATATATGAATTTATGTTTCTATGGGAAAATTTTAAGAAAAATAAGGAAGTAGGTATATTCTTGACGAAATCAATTTACTTTCAAATATTTCAATTTAATTTTTATTTAAATATCTAAAATCATCATGGAATAACTTGTTTTTTTAAGGTAATATTTCATTTGTAACACAGGGTATTTTTGATGTTAAAGAAAATCATCACTTGTAAAAATAAGAAATGTCATACATTTTCTCATGCATATAAGATATTGTCACATGTTAAGGCTCTAGTTTCAAATTATATTGTATATGAAATAATTTAATGAAAAATATTTGATGAGCTTGCATAGATAGGTGATATAATCAAGAAGCAATTTTATCTTATATGTCATGGAGAAGAGAGGTCCATCAAGGGTCGATGCTATAAGCTAAAAAGGTAACTACAAATGGTTAAGACATCCAAGAAGAGGATATTTTGATATTGTACATGATTTTTCACATGAACTCTAAATTTATTGGGTATAAAAGTAACTTTGTAAAATAGGTGACTATTTCCCTAATAAACCGTCTAGGGACCAATCCTATAAAGGAGAGCTCACACGTTGCTTAAATTTTTTATGGATCATATATATATGTTTAGTAGTATGACTATTCTTAAATTCCTTAAACATGACAAATTATTCCTACTTATTTTGATAAAAATATCTTATGATCTCCTTGCTAATGATCATTAGACTATATTCTAGATTTATGAGGAATACAATATGCATACTAGAAACTGATAAATGCTTGTAAAAAATATATTATTTTTTCTCCAAGATTAAACTTTATTTGATTACTATGTTATTGACTATACTAGTGATTCTATTTTAGTCTATCTTGAAAATAAATGATTCAAGTTCTATTCCATGGATGAAGTAATACTTAAAAAAGCTATCTTCTATGATTTTCTAATCATAAGGTTAATACAAAAGTTTGAAAAACCAACATGTATTTGAATATTTATGCAAAAGTTTCATTTGGGTATAGTAAAGTACCACCTCACTATATGATAACTATAGTTATCTTACTCTTACCAAAGACTTATTTTCAATGAAAATAAGAGATAAAAGTCTATTGAAGATCATGGGCACTTCACTCACGCAAAAAGTATTCCATCATAAAAAATTTCCCCATCTGCTATTGATGATGCTTCTTCATTGGTCACTTGGCTATAGATTGTCCTCCCTCACATTGTAAGGTCTCTGCTACATGGTGGAAGGATGCTAATGACGACCATTTAAGTATCAATGCTTCTAATTCATCGAGTGACTTAGATGTTGATGTGTCTCTTGATTTCAATTAGGCTCTTGTTGAACCTCCTACCCTTCCTGTACAAACTGAGTTTCCTTTAGAACCTCGCCATTTTTCCTCTCATGTTGTGCTTCCTATTGTGTATTTTTTTGTCTATGCATCGTCTAATGTGGGTGTGCTTCCGATCTCTGGTGCAACCATATATTGCTACTCCCAAAATGTTGACAAACCTCATGCTACTATTATGACCTCTTTATGCCTACTAGGTCCTATTAGTGAACCTCATGCTTGGTGTGTGCACACTACTTTTCCTATTGCTACTGTTTAGCATCAACCTTTGGTGGAGGATTTTTTCCCCTTTTCTACTCTTTGCTTTGTGTGTTGATAGGATCTCTATGGGGGTTTTTCCTCATGCTCCCCCTTGTAATTATATTCTTGATGATATTATTGCTTGGACTGTTGTTAGTCGATGGAGGACAGGTCTTTCTTCCTCTTCCTAAACTCTTCTTCAAGTTGTGGGAAAAAGTCCTACCCACTCTTGATGTGGGATGTTTGTTTTTTGTAAGAGATTTGTTTGTAGCCTACGACATGTTGTAAGTGGTCTGTTAATGACCTATGAAATGTAGTAAGTGCCTTGTTTTTGGCCTGAATTTCTTTGCTTTTGGGGCTTATTGTTGTAAATGGTCAACGCCCTACTTTGTTTCTTAATTAATCAAAAACATCAAGGGAGAGCATATACCAATATAAAGCATATACAATTTAATAATTAATAACGAAATTAGATTATTAATTATTTATGAATGGTTATTTTGAATAGGTGACTAATCTCATGTCCCCATGCAACTGCTTACATACAATTTTTGCTTAAATTTAAGTAGTTAGAGTGTTCCCATTTAAAAATTAATTTAGAGGAAAATGATAAATTGGACTCTTTCCTTATTTCAAGGGAGAAATTGTTGCTTAAAAAGTGAAAATAAGCATTTATTTATTTTATATTTTTACTTATACTAATTAGTATCTTAAGATCTTAATTTCTAACAATTATCTAGAGAGATTCCCAAGACGGACCATATGTCATCCTTATATGATTCTAGGTCTAAAGAGAAAGGAAAACACATAAAATTTGAAGCCTTATGGGTTGGGCCTTTTTAAATCACTTAAAGATGAGGTCGTAGTGTCGTAAATTGTAAACTAGACTTAGTGTGTTGCATTTTGCATTTTAAATTCACTTTAAGCATTTACTTAATTAATTTAACTAAATCTAAAGTCTTTTTTTTATCCCTCCGCACATCATAAAATTGTGCCCTTAACCCTAAGTGTGCCCCTTTTTTTATTTTATCCTTTCAATTAATCAATTCATTAAAAACCCTAATTAAGTCCTATTTCGACTTTCAAGTCACGATCTCACATATCTAAGCACCTTGAATTGTCGCACCAACCTGGGAATCACCTTATAATCATGATACCTTGCATCCCTAAAAATTTGGTAAAAAGTTGGTCGAACTGATGTGATTTACATTGGTCCCTACTTTTTCTCCTTTAATTTCGAGATCATGTTTTGGTGGTATTATAATGTTTAAATCCATCTTTGTGCGAAAATATATCAATTCTAGGTGAGCCTATGATAAAAAAAAAAGTTAGGGTATAATGCCTGCCAAAATACCCTAGAGAAAATAACTAATTTATCTAACAAACGGAGATAAAAAATTTTAACATCTACTAATGCATCATTTTACTCTACAAATGCTCATATGCATGAATCTTAACATCGATTAAAAACAATATAGACCTTAATCATAATCTTAACAATATAACACACAAGTGAAATAACATTACACATCTATCAATTCTCTAGGGTATCTCAATGCCATTACTTAGTTAACAATGACACGTAAGCACATCCATAATCATGACACCATTCACATCCATTACATTTAGTTCTTAATCAATTACTTCCTAACATGAGAATAATGAACTATCAAATGCAATCCTACATATCCCCATTAACTCTTGTGTTCATTTTAAGGCACCAAATTAAATGTTCCTAATTCTGTTTAAAAACTATCTAGCATAATACTGTCATCTTTCCACATAAAGTAACATCTAATGCAAATCTAGTTCATTTCCTTTAAGAGTAACCACATAACCTACAAGCTAGATTTCATTCGTATTCATATTCTAAAGATAATCAACATTAAGAAAAAATTTCATTTCAATTTAATACTTGCACTCATAGACATACACGAAACATTAATATTTCTCACTACTATCCATAGATACTCCTAATATAAACCAATCACATTACTTAATCATTTAGTTCCTTTCCAATCTAGAATTACATACATAAGGAGTATCAAATTACAACAATCCCAACAACCAATCATGAACTCAACCTACTACAAGTCTCGTTACATATGTTTACAAGGTACTAATTACATATTCTTTCTTTACAATTACATCTATCTCATGATATAAAGTACATGATTTCAATCTCAATTACATAGATTATGCTCCAAGATCCATCCACATGAAGAGAAGATATAAATCCACGTCCACACGCACTAGCATCCAAGGAAGAACATCCCAATGGAAGAAGGCATCAAACCACCTGACCATGTGGAACCAATAAGTAGCCATCCCCCATGCTAGGAAATGACACAAGGTTCCAACTAACACTCTAGACCTAGGTTGATACCTAACAACCAAAGGACAAGAACTCACAATCCTAGAAAATCAATCACAAAATGAATATAGCAAATAACAACACAAGGCTAAATTGAAATGCAATAAAATCCCATAGGCATACTCAACAACCAAGGCATAAGGATCATGGACTCATGTAGGGAAAGAGTGTCATCACATGCTATCCTCACATAGAAGGGTCCAAACCACACCCTGATAGACATGTGGAACCGTCTCAACCTTGGAGCCAATCAAGGGAGTTCGGTTTATCATCTCTACGATCTTCCCAAGCTCATACCAAGTCTCTACTCAAGGGCCATGAGGTGGGGCCACAAAACCAATTTCATTATCTTGATTAAGTGAATCCTAATTACCTAACCCACTAATAATATTATTATGGTTATCACTTGCAAATTAAAAATAAACTCTCCATGCGGTTCCATGATAGATCTAGACCCTAAGCATCCTTGCTAGGAACCTCTTGGAGCCTAATGCTCATGACCTTGGTCCTACACATGCAAGAGCCCGCTCTCCCTAACCATGGACCATGACCTTAGGGTGAAACATAACAATAACAACATCACAAGGAAGCTCATATGTATAATGCACCAATAACAACATCACACTGATACAAAATTGAAGCATAACAAGGACCGTGAATTCAACATGAAAATAAAGATCCTCAACCATCAAAAGCACAACAATAAACAAGAGTAAGGCATATACCATCTTACTCAACAATATGAAAATACAATCCTCAGTAGTGGGGTACATCCATCCTACTGGAGCTCATATAAAATCAACCTCAATAGCAAGGCATTCTTTTTCTTGCTGGAGCGAATCAACATATATGCACAATCCTTAATGACAAGGCATTATCCCTCTTATCAGAGCCAAAACAACAATAAAATGAATGATACTAAACCATAAGCATGTCAAAGAAACTCAAGACAATCATTGGAAGGCCTCTGGTACAAGCCCAAATCCAAAAATTGACCTCAGACAAACAAAAACTATCAAAATTGCAAAGCAGGGTAGATTGGTGCATACAGGGAGCAGATTAGTGCATCCATGGTCTAAAATGGTGCATAAACGCCATTCTGTAGTGAATAGAGGCCTTTTTGTAGCGCATAGAGGCTATTTTGTAGTGTATGGTGCCAGAGACCAAAAACATGAAAAAATGGAAGAGATTAAGTTACAACACTGCCCATAAATGATCATAGACTCACATAAGGAGTCAAATTCATTTCCAGAATGTGTATAAGGCCAAAATAAAGACAAAGCAAAACACCATAGATACAACAAGACCAACAAGAGCAACTCAACATCAATACCTGATAACTCATATTCACAATCATTCATGAAAAACACCTAGAACACACATAACACAACTAAATAATAGAAGGAAGTAGACATACCATCACCAATGATACAATTGACAAGATCCAAGCATTCTATAGGGCTGAGAATAGATAATACAACTATCTGGACTACACATATGCATTTCACGGTAAAATCTACAGAAATGACTTCCACAATAACACACACACATATAATACATTTATTCACCCCCAAAATTGCAATAATTCAATAAACAATATTTTTTTCCCCCTTGCAAACAATCTTTATGCACACATAGAGAAAACAACTCTTTTAAAATCAAAATGCAAGAATGAAGGCATAGCTCCAACCTGGAAAAATAGAGTCATGACAAGGAAAAATTTAAGAAGAGCAATCTAACCAAGAAAACTCTCAACGATTCCAAGCAAGCTCCAAAACGAAACCAAAATCTCCAGCAACATTCAAAAATGTCCAAGAAGCCAACCCTTGTGAAAAGTCGGGAAGGCATATTTATAAAAATTAAATCAAAACCATAGCCAAACCCAACCAATCAGAAAATTCCAATAAACTATATCCTATACCTACCATGCATGAATATGAGGTAAATAATATAAAATAGTATTATTTACTTATCTCCACAAAATCAACCAATAGGATAAAAGGGTAGGTAACAAATATATTATTCCGATTAACCAAATAGTAACAAGTGAAATAATAAATCAAGAGCCATTAAATAAAATAACCTTATGGGAAAAATAAAATACAAAAGCCCAATAATCAAATAAATCAAAATCAATATAAAATAGATACTACAATTAAATATATAATCACAAACCATATGAAATAAATAAATAAATAACCATTCTCATTATACTATAATCAAACGATACAAATAAATATTAAATATCAACAATAAATTAGACAAATAATAATTAAATGAGCAAGCTATATAATAAATTAATTTTAACATCAATAAAATATATTAATCAGTTATTAATTAATTATATAACCACATACTCACCAAGCCGCAAGGCAGCCCAACACAAGGGTCTAACAACACACTGCAAAATGCCACAAGATAACTCAACTGAGACTCTAGACTGACTAGGATGCCAACTAAGACCTAAAGTATAAGGAAGGAAACTTATGCCATCTCCAACAACTTGCCATTGGGATAAGACACACTTAGACCTCTGAGACCAGGTGCAGTTGATGTCTAGAAGATGCAATCCCGCAACCAACAATAACCATAGAACAACATATACAATGTTATATCATAAATATTCAGGCAAGTGATAGAGAATCGCAACATCATATCATGCTTGTAGTAAGTGGTATGACATTGTCCCTATCATGAATACACTAGAAGACAATTACAATCATCATAACATCAACTCATTCATCATGATCACGAAATAGGGTTAGCATAGCTAAGATAACATCAAAGTACCATAAGCAATACGATCCATCATGAAAAATGAGCACATATAAGATCATCAAGTAAATCCATCATCACAATAATCCAAGACATGTCAATCATCCATAAGAGTCATCGTATAATATGTGTTAATATAAAATGTCTATCATCATCCATAGCATCTAATCACATAGATAAAGTCATGAATAATTGCCAAAATATCAATGATATGTCTAAATAAGTCTATCGAGGCATGAATAAAAAGATAAGTCAAGGAGGAACACTACATAGGGTTTCATATATATAGCCTTTTCTTTCCTCATTTGAAGGATCCATTCTCTAGCAATTGAAGGGGCCTCTTGTGAAGTGAAAGTACAAGTTATGTGAATATTCAATCAACAAATCCAACATTCATTAAGCCTACATCAACCATTTTCATCACCAATTGAAGCTTTGAAGATATTGAAGAATAATAGGAGATCACCGACTATTGATTGGCTTGTACCTTTCCCTTAGGGTTTGCTATGGTTTCATGTTATTTTTGTATCTTTGTATGAGTTTTATAACATTCATTCTTAGATATACATTATTTCTTTA